>NC_133109.1:25496211-25841699 GCF_022965805.1 Primulina eburnea | reverse complement strand
CAAGGTGTACATAAGAAATATATTTTGTGTTTCTCACTTCAAGAACTATGGATATGGAAAACAAGACATGAATTCTCTACAATGACACTATAGAACAATTGAAAGTCAGTAGCTCCCTCGACTTGTTCCTTGACTAGGTCTATGATCTCTGGTTTGCTTCGATGCTTTAGCATTTTTTTAGTTGAAAAGGTCTTTATAGAGCTAAGGGGAAGGTTCGTTAATTCAAGTTCTTTGGCTAGGACATAATTAATTGGACCAAAATAAAATTAGCTCATTTAGTTCAAAATTTCATGGGTTCGTCAAATCGAGCCAAAAATTTATTTTTAATGCAAACAAATGCCTCCCATAGGCATTGACCTAATGGGCCAAAATGCATGTATATAAATTTTATAATCAAATCAAAATTCATTTTAACTAGAAAACCCTCTAAATTCAATTCTCTCTAGCAAAGCCCACTAAGCCAAATTGACCATAAGAACGTGAGCTTCTTTGACAGAAAACCATTTGTTTGATTCAAAAGTCAAAATAAAAAAGTGAACTGCTAATTTCTTCTTATTCTCCAAACCTCTCTTCACCAAAATTTATGCAAGTATACATGTTTTCCAAAATCCTTGCATTCAAATTCTTACTTGCAACAAAATTTCACGATTCTTTCAACACTTGCAATTTCTCCTCACTCAACATCTTTCTTAGCTCCTTCAATGCATATTATCACCATGGGTTGCAACTGCTCCTCCAACATCGATCATAAGCACTCAATCCAAACATATTTCTTCTTTGTTCATGACCTAATCAGGAACCACCGTCAATCTGCTTCTGCTCTATTTCACGCAAAATCGACTCTTCGCCATTTTTTTCGGTCGTGCGGTTCTTATCAGCCATCGTTATATCACCCTTTGCACCTTAATTGTGTTTATCATTTTGTCCAAATGAAATCCACAAGCTTTTTCCAACCCTAACCCCTAACTGGTTTTGATTGTCCATTCAATTTTTGCCCCTACCATTGATATGCATGCATCTCAAGAAACTACCTAAGCTAACTTTCCATGTCTCATGACCACATGTGGTTATCTTTTTTTTTTTTTGCTTTTACGCTCACTTACATGTACATATTCTTATATATTGAGTCAATTAAACCTTGTAGGAATAACATTATTACCTGTGGAGAAACAATGATGTTGGAAACATAATTTCGGTTGTTTGACAAACTAAGTGTTTAATTTATTGGACTAACTGATCAACATAAATCAACTGACAGTTGCCTAACTGAAGATTAATGCGCAGTTTATCAAAGGCAACTGAAACCAGCTGAACTGAACTTACGAAGACAACTGACTGATCATTTGAAAACTGATCAGTTGATATATTCAGTTGTAAGCTTCCCAGCGATTGCTTATCAGCTGATCGTTCAGCTGTACACGTCATTAGTTGTCTAAAAGAACTTTCAACCGACAACAGTACAAAGCAGACTGCAACTCATAGTGGAACGCCACATTTCAGAGCTTATAGTATACGAATGTCAGAGGAATATTGACGTGGCAATCAAAGGGTATAAAGATTCAAAATATATTTAATGTTACCACTGAAGAGAAGTCTATAAATAGATGAGAAGAGTAGTTGAGAAAACAATCGATCTATCTATTCTCTTAAGCTTACTGTTACCCTGCTGAAATTATCGTTCTTACTTAAGAATCAAAAAGCTCACACTTATCAGATATATTTGTAGTATTTGAGGCTATTTTTCGAGCTTATAAGCACAAACTGTTTTGTTGTTTATTTGATATTCAACTAGATCAGTTGTGCTAAGTTCAGTCGAAGAACTTGTGAGATATTTTGTAAACTAAGAGTTTCACATTTGACAGTGTTAAGTCTAAACTAAAGTGGATCTGTCCAAGTTTTGTATCGATCAAAGTCTTTTAGTGCATATCCTATCCTTGTGATAGAAGGGGTACGTAGGAGTAATTAAAATCTCCGAACATCCATAAATCTTTGTGTGTTCTTACTTTAGTTATTTATTATATCTTTCAATCAGTTTATTTCCGCAACTTTTATCAGTTAAACTGATTGTTATTGACTGAAACGATTCCTAGTTTCAGTTTGTCACAAAACTGACACATCATTCGAAAAGATTATAAAATCGTGAGTGTTTATTCAAACCTCTCTTCTAAACACATCTCAACCAATCAACCGATCCTAACAAGTGGTATCAGAGCAGATGAATCTTGTCTCAGAATACTCTTATTCACAAAACTGATCAACGTGTCTTCATTTATGTATGAGTCACTTGCTTTGAAACATATCTCTACGCAAAATGATGAAGTTTATGCATGTTCAAGTATGTATGATGCAAGTATGTTTATGAAAAGTTTTATGATGATTGCATGTCTATATTTATGTTATTATGTTCAAGTTTCAAGTATGTACGCTCTACTTTAAAGAACCATGTGGTTTTATTATGTATTATTTGTTATCTTCAATTTGTACATGTTGAGTCTTTAAATTCACTAGACTTGATCGATGCAGATGATGATGACTTTGAGGAGGCGAGAGGTGGGGACCAATGAGCCGGCTTGGACTGTGCAGGAGGCTAAACCCGAGGACCAGCCATGTTTTAAGATTCTATGCATGGCATTTTTAATACTCTGATTTTCTTGATATGTGTTTACGTTGATTAAACAAGTAGTTTTAGCAAACATTATTCGTGATCTTTTATTGAAGTTATTTTTGGATGAACAACTTATTTTAAATCGGAGTTTGAAGGTTTATTTTTTATTTAAGAAGATTTTTATTTTTCCGCAAATTTTAAGTATGTTTAAAAGTACGGTACGTTACAACGATTGTATGGTTGGACTATGAGGAGCTGTCTGAAAAATTCGGTGGATATAATCCGACGGTACTATGGTCAAAAAGGTAAATTGTTCCAGTTATTGTACGAAAGTATGATGAGTCATTTATAATTTAAAAAAATCGTCATTCGAGCATGGTTTATATGCTGGAAACATGGCGTAGCTGTATGTCTTGGGACTATATGCCTTCAAGAACATGTTCGATATGTATAACAATGTCACATACCAAAATCATAAGAATTAAAGATATTTTTGAAAATTTTATAAAAATAGGAGAGTTAAGACAAAGATCTAAAGGGTAGGGAGTAAGAAGAAAGTTGAGTTTAGAAAAAAAGAGTTATTACAAATTTCTCCTTATTTCGATTTAGCAGACGCGCAATTATATATATATATATATATATAAAGAGGAAAATTTAAATTTAATGAGATATAATATTATATATATATATATATATATATAAAAGAGGAAAATTTAAATTTAATGAGATATAATATTAAAAATATCTTATTTTATTTTTTTATGACAAGTGATTGGATGCAATTTGGAGAGAGAAGCAATTGAACAGAGAATAGTGTCGGTCATGGCGAGTATACACAACTACCGTTTTTAAGACAATTTTCAGAGGAAAAACACAAAACGCGCTTTTGCCTTGAACGCTGAACCCGCTTTCTTTCACATATTTGGCGGGTACGCAAACGGACGAAAAAGTTAATAGAGATGGAGAACCCCAAAAAGTGAGCAAAAATCGTTTGACGAGAAAGCAGGGAGAGCGACAGCGTACATACGATCGTACGAAAGAACATTATTGTCATTATTATACGTTCAATTCAAGAATCACACTGTAAGAATAATAATATTATTAAGTGGGGAGTCAAAAAGGAACAAAGAACTCTCCACTGTTTGGAAATTTCTTTCGTACGAGACGCAAAGTCCTCCTCGTACGTGGTAGAGATAGCGGGCGGTTGCGGAATTGATCCATCATTGAGGATAACAGGATAAAACTTTTGTAGAAGAGGGTTCCCTCTTACCCTTTTGGCCTTTTGGTTGTGCGGAGTTGAAAGAGGAATGGAGCTGTACGGGTCGCAGTCGGGTCAGCCGCAGGGGGAGTGGGGTCAAGAAACTGACGTGAGAGGTGGGCTGTGTTCAGATTTCGGTTTTCTTTCTTGTGTTTCTTTTACTTGGAATGTGGATTTTTCTAGGGTTTTCTGTTGTGATTGAAGGATTTCTTGATCACGTGGTTACCTTTTCTTTACCAATGTAGAATCAATGCGGAGTTTGAATTTGTGGGAGAGAGAAGTGTACCCGGATAGACCGGGTCAGCCCGACTGTGCGTATTATATGCGCACCGGGTCGTGTGGGTACGGTGCCAAGTGCCGGTTTCATCACCCCCGGGATCGCGGCAGCGATGTACGCCCCTGAGCATAGAACTCTGTGGTTTTTACTTTTGTTAATCTTTTGTCGGTGGTTCTTGCGTTGATTCAGGGTTTTTGATGTGCTGTCTCTAAATGGGTGTTTCCCGTTTTGATGAGCTCTTGAAAACAAATTTCAAATATCGTTAACCTCGTTATTGGTCCAGTGAAGCGGAAGGGTGTTTTGCTTTTGATCTATTGATTTTAGTATATAGTTTACTGATGATTTAGAAGGTCACTGTAAATTCTTTAATCTGTGTAATTCATTTTGAATAGTTTGGAGTTGTAGAGTATCCGGAGCGAGTAGGGGAGCAAGCATGTCAGGTACTCCACTGTCTGTTTTTGAGCGATTGATTGAGCTAAGCTTATGTAAATTTTTATGTTGTGTTTGGATTGTTTAATGATCTGGTTAATGTGGGTGACTGCGCCATTCATTGCATTATTCATACTTTATTGATTTGTTCCAGTAAAATGTGCAGTATTATTTAAGAACAGGGGCCTGTAAATTTGGTGCGTCCTGCAAGTTTAACCACCCCAAAAATGCGGGTGGATCATTGACCAATGTACCTCTAAATATTTATGGATATCCATTACGACCGGTAATAATTCTTTGTGGATGGATATGCATTTATATATAATATACGTGAAAGTTTGTGTATTTTTATTTCTAAGGATCGTGTCAGTTCTCCTCGTAACAGGGGGAGAAAGAGTGCTCCTACTATTTGAAAGCGGGGCAATGCAAATTTGGTACTACATGTAAATTCGATCACCCTCAACCAGCTGGTTCAGCCGTGCCTGCATCTGCACGTTCATTTTATGCGAATGTGCAGTCTCTTTCTTCTGTTTCTCCTGAGCAGTATGATAGCTCATCCACCAGCTATAGGGTTGCTAGGCCCCCTCTAGTGCCTGGTTCTTACGTTGCTGGTGCTTATGGTCCCATGCTGCTTCACCCTGGTGTGGTTCCCATTTCAAATTGGAATCCATACTCGGTAGCTTCTTCTTGGTTTTTCTACACATGCAGAACTTATAAATACTATGATCTTATAATTATAATATAAGTTGTTTATCCCTATCAAGTGATGCTCACACCTAGACGGTTTTGCTGGTCCAGGGTGCAGTGAGCCCCACACCATCACCTGGTGCCCAACCCTCAGTGCGAGCAACATCTATGTACGGGATGTCACAGCTAGGTTCCTCTGCACCTGCCATTAGAGGAGCTTATCCCCGGTTACTTTCTTCAAGCAACATAACTAAGGAACTTCAGTTTCCAGAGAGACCTGGACAGCCCGACTGCAACTACTACATGAAAACTGGGGATTGTAAATATGGATCATCTTGTAGGTATAACCATCCGCCGGACTGGCTCATGTCAAAGACTAATTGTGCTCTTAGCCCCATGGGGCTTCCCCTACGCCCGGTAAGTTTGGTCCCTTTTTTACAACCATGGTTGATTTGAGTAAAACGAAGGATCGATGGCTGTTTCTAGTTATCTTTTAATGTATAGGTCTGTTTGTGCGTATGTGTTTGTGTGTGTATCCTTTTTTTTTTTTGAGTAAAGAACTCCTAATTTGTGCCTTCTTTACTTTCACCTAGCTGCTTTGGAGAGGCTCAAGTCCAATCCCAGAGAACATTTTGATAATTATTAGTTTTTGTCATGGTTTGTTTGGTACTGTGAACATTTTTTATTTCTCAACGAAGTGGGAATTTAGCTTTGCAGTTTTTAAGACATGGATGGACTGGTCTTTGCTTCTTGCGTTTGTGTCTGAACGAGTCAATATTGGCTGGATCCTGATTTTAACCGGACAAAGGTGGCAATTTATGATTCTTGTTGGGGATCTAATTCTTGTTTTGTTTTTTCTTGGGCAACCTAATGGAAATATATAAAAATTTCAAGATTTAAAATTCAAATGATTGAATCAAAAAACCACAACCTGGGAATTGCTAGATAATGCAGAGTGAGGTGGCCATAAAACAATTCTTCTGCTCAACCAATTGGTGAGCTAAATGAATGTGCTTACACAAGGTAGTTGATTCTCGTGATTTGGGATAAACAGGGGATGCAGGCCTGCAGTTTTTATTTGCAGAATGGACACTGCAAGTTTGGGCGTACATGCAAATTCGATCATCCACCAACCGTAAAATACAGCCCATCTTCTTCTTATTCTGAAATACCAGGTACTCCTCCGTTGACGATCGTTACTATTCCACCTTATACCAACTAATTATTCATTTTGATCACCGCAGGATAAATACGAAGGCTTCCAGCGGTTCATTTTTCGACTCTTCCATTCAAGAGTTAGTATAATAAAACCTGAAGAAAAATATGATGAATGCACTCATTTGCTGTATTTAGTCTCGGATTTGCGTAAAAATTGTTTGAACAACTATATATTGGGTTGTTGTAATTTTAAGTTTTTTTATTTATTATATAAAAAAAGTATACACATAACTACAATAAATCATATTAAAATCTTAAGTTTTTTAATTTATAAAAAAAATTTATACACAGCTATAATAAATCATATCTATTTTTATCATAATATTACTAATAAATAATAAAAAAAATTACCAATTTTTATCATCAAATACGCTGAAAAAATACAGATTTGCTTGTAATGACCTAATTCTATAATGATAGATTTGTGGAGATATTTTTCTTACGATATTTAGTTATAGAATGCATCTAATTTATTATTTAATAAGCCTAAAATATTTTTAACCTTTTTAATTTTTATTTAGGGTCTATTAGTGCATAATTATACAACTTAATCCTACATTTTAAAAACCCTAAACCTACCTCAAGGGTTGGGCCGCCCCTCTCATAACCTCCAGCAGCAGCATTTCGAAAGTTCAGCAGCTTCTCTCCCCAATTTTATCTAGCTTTTTCAAAAGATTTCTTCCACATCTCTCCGGTGCACGTTCTACGCAATTGTCTCTAAGGTTTCGAGCGTAAATAAGTAAAGACACGTCCTATACCTCGTTTTTCTCATCATTCACATCAATATATGTTTATTTGTGTGTTTATGAATGAGAATTATCACATCTATCATGTTGCATTGGTTTTACACGAATTTGACACGAGACATGCATGTTTATTGTTATGAAGCTCACGTTTGGGGGGTGATTGAAAGGGGACGCTAGGTTAAGGCTTGTAAGGTCTGTGCACATTCAGATCAAGGGTGTCTAGGTGTTGGAGCTAGAATTGAGTCGTGCCATGGGAGATCTAATCGAATCCTAGGGTGTTTGGTGATGCTTAGACGATCGGGTGAGGAAAGGAAGAGGGGCTAGGCTACGTGGATTGAACCCGGCCATGGTGCGGGTCTTGGTGGGTCCAAGCCATGTTCTAGGGAGGTCAATGCATGGCTGGTTGCGAGCCGAGAGTGGAACGAGTAGGCGTGCTTTGTGTAAAGGCTCGAGTGAGTTGTTGTTGTAGTACCATGCACGTCCACGTGTATGGGGGCTGTAGCCGTGGGTTGGTTGGTCCAGGATAAGGTCCACGGGTTTGGTCTTGATCCTTGGGTGGTCTGGTTCAAGGCTAGTCAGACTTAGTGTGAGCTGAGTTCGAATATTGGAGGGTTAGGTGCACTAAGGTTTGTTGGTGGCTAAGGACAGAACTTTCCAGCAGCTATATGGCCTTTTTCAAGGGTCTTAGGTGGTCTGAAACAAGTTGTTTAGGGGCTGGTAGGGTGTGTTTAAGGTGTGGTTTAAGCTTGGAAAGTTTTGGTTAATTTCCGAGTTGATTCGGATTAAAACCGGGACCCCGCTCCAAATTTTAAAACGAATCGTATAAGTTATGAAATGGGCTCAATTTTACGTCTACGATATGTTTTTAGGTGTTTGGTTGGCTTCGGGACGAATTTTGAGGTCCATGTGTAAAACGGCCATTTAGGGTTTCCAAGTACAAAATGGTCTCTAGGTGTAAAACGGTCATTTAGGGTTTCCAGGGGCAAAATTATCATGCAGTCAAGTTAGCAGTCCTAGCAGCGCCCTGATCACAATTTGATATGTTTTAAATGTATATGTTATATCGATCATGATTTTATATATATATATTTATATATATATATGAAAAATATGTTGCATGCTTGATTTTAAGGAAATTTACGTATATGCATGATTTTATAAGTGATTAATACGATAACATGTTTTTGAAGGATGAGAGTTGGTTGTGACTAATACCAATACGATAATATGATGACATGTAAGGCCAAGGCTCTGTGGATGGATAATATTGTCACTGATGTCCCAGCCTCCGGGTACCACTTTTATACGTAGATGGATCCATCGAATAGAGCTGATATGAAAGTAACAATTAATGAACTGAATTCAATTAAAGAAAACGAATACTTTATGATGATATGTTGAGACATGTTTTGAAACGTTATGCTTTGACGCGATATATTTAAGTTATGCTTTTAAGATCATGAAAGGTATTTAAATTACTGTAGTTTTCATTGCTGCATGATATGTATATTTACTGGTTAACGGTTCAGGTGTGTTGAGTTTTTAGACTCACTAAGTATGATTGATGCAGGTGACCATATGGTTGAGGAGACTGAAGGCGTTTAAGACTGAGTAGGCTCTGCTGGGGGTGCATGTGAAAACCCGATGACCTTGCATGTCTTCCGCATAATTTGTTTACGAGACGTGGTGTAATGACCCGAATATTTATTTTGAATGAAGTATTAATTAAGACATGATTAAAGAGTTGTTAATTAAGTATTATTAAGGAATTGATAATTCGGGATCAAGCTGTTGGAATCCACCGAATTTTAAATGGATAACCCGATCTACTTCAGATTACATTATCTCGAGAAATCCTAGACAAATGAGATTCTAAAACGTGGTAGATAAGATCGATTCAGATTTTCTGAAATAGTCCGGATGCAGCCTATAAGTGGAAGTTGATTTCTTTTGTTTCCTACCTGCATTCTTCAAAGAGAGTTCTAGACTTATACCTTAGGTTTCTAGCCAGTTTCTATGACACTTTGGTGTAGGAAAGTTTCGGAGCTAGTGTCGACTCGAGGATGGATCGGTGAACTGAGATCGAGACATCATCAGCGAGCTGACGACGGACACAGGTATAATTCTAAAGCCTTAAATAGTGATTTAAGGATCATTAGAGAGAACCTTGTAGCATGTTTGATCTGGTTTGATGGTCATTTCATTATGTTGGTATTGTTTAGGTTCAGAGCTTTCTGTCAGATTGTTTTAGTGAGGTACGTGATATACTGACTGAGATATCCAAGCGTAGTATACACACTTATATGTTGTATATTTATCTGTTGCATGATACATGTTTTACTGCTTTGGCATATTATGCATGACATATCATGTTGAGCCTGATATCTTTTGAGATATACCTCGTTTGTGAGGGCCGCTCAGCCCTATTCTGTATTGTAGACGATAGGGCATCGAGAGCTACAGTATATGATGGGACCCGCGGGCTTTGATGAACTGGACATTGTAGGTTCACGTCTTGATGATGAGTATGGGAGCCAAAACATGCCTAGGGCAGATCAGACACTACACACTCAGGCGCCTCTAGACTGAGCATGCAATTATTGACTTGATCCTTGATATTCGAGCATATTGCATTTCGCATGCATCATATCAGTTTGTATATTCATACATTCTCGTATTGGGCAATTTTCGCTCACTTCCTTATTTTCATCTTGGGTACCCCATTCCACGGGACAGTTCTTAGGTTGGACGGTTAAGGCGGCCAGGGCAGTGGCTAGAGCAGTTGGGTTTTCGGTAGTGATCCAGTGGAGGTTTTATGTGGTTTATTGTTTTCTCGTTCAGAATTATGTTTTCTTTATGGTTGCATTAATGTATAAGACTGATGTTATTGTTCTGTTTTTGTTTGGGTTGTAAGATGATTAATTATTTGGTTTCCGATGTTTAATTGTTGTTATTAAGTTTAATGTTGCATGTTTATTAGTCTGTTTAGTAGTGGCTCAGGTAAGGACGCTACACGTGAGTTTAAGCAATATGGTTAAATGTTTTGAATATTGTAATACATTGTTGATTTTTTTTAAAGATTTAATCAACTGCAGTTATTTTTATTCAGAGGTTAGATGACATTTTAAAACGCATGTTTAACTTTTTTAAATGTTGACGTGTGTGTATTTTCGATCATACCTTTAAAAAAAATATTTCAGTAGAATTTTAAAATGAGATGATTTTTCAAGTTGTTTACACGGTTTTTGTTCTTCGATAAACTCTAGTCCAAGAACCAATTGATCAAGTTCTTTTCCTCGAATTCCTTATATGTGAACTTCTAATTTTTTTATATTGATCTTCTTTAGTAAGTTCATATCATGTATTGTTCCAAATAGTATATAATATTATAAAGAAATTGATTTATTTTTCTTTTAATATCAAATATTATTTTTACTTCCCTTCATTCTTCCAATTATTTAAAATTTCATATTGTTGAAAAGATTTTTGTTTCCGGTTGTACTTCCTGGACAGGCTTCTTTGCCCATCTGTGACTTGTGATTTTATCTCTTTGAAAAGATAGTTTGTTTGGTTCTAGTATAAGAATTTGATCCTTTGTATAACTGGTTTGTCTTCCTTTGTATAAAAGGTTTGTCTTGGATATAGATATTTGTTTCATTTATTATATCAAACTTGATTCTTTCTGAATAAATTGTCTGAGAAAATTTTCCAAATATTTTAGAATTTCTATAAAGTCATTTCTAATAAACAATTCTAAATGATGTTTACTAGATAGAGCGTATGAAATTTGATAGGTAATAGAGTATGCTCTATTGCCTTGTTTCATCAACCATTTTTCCTTGAAGTTTTGAAGCAATGTCAAGGCTCAGAGGAAATCTTGATATGCTAGATTGCAGTCAATTCTTGGTTAAATTATTCATACAAATTTTCCTGAACAAAGATTCTATGAGATAGTCACAGTATTGAATCTTTGAATATTACTCATTCATTTATCGCATTTAGCAGTTTCAATGGGTGAATATATCTTTTCTTTAAAATAATCTTTTATCATAATCTGGACTGCATCGATGTGAATCTAGGACATAGTTCGTACTATTTCTATATTGTGTTTTTGTAATTTTTCCTTTATTTCTTTGAAAGAAATTAATTGAATCTCCATTTCATTTTCCATAAGTTCTATTGGGATTGTCATTTCTCTGGAATTGCTTGGGATAATGAAGAACTTAGAGGAGAATATGTCACATGTTCTACTTGAGCTGTACTTAGGAGATGACATTGGGAATTTTTGGGATAGAAATACGATTTTCAAGATTGTGAGGACCAAAATGAAGAGAAAAAATTTAAGTTAGAAAGTTAAGTTTGAGGTAGATGCGAGATCCTAAGCTTAGCAATTATCAAGATAAGAAAAATTTCGAGGACAAAATTCTATTTAAGGTGGGGATTTGTAACATCCGAAAAGCCAACCTACGTAAACCACATGTATGCAAATTATTTGAATTACCTAATTGTTTAATTTAACTGAATTTAAATACTTGCATGATACATATTTAATGATTAAAGATATGATTAAATGATTATATGGCATGTTTTAATTAAATTAAAGTATTTTACCCAAATATTCGATAATAAGCAAGGGAAAGGAGACTGAGGACGACCAAGACTAGAATAAATATTTTTCACTAAATATTTTCAAGGGCTTCTAGATATGATTAAACTGATTTAATTTTTCTAAAAATGTTGGAGTTCGAATTATTTTACGAATCGAGCTTGATTTTTCCCCGGAAGTCGATTTTGGGCAAACAAGGAGTTTTTAAAAGATCAAAGATGCTACTTTGGAAACTAAATTTTGTAAACATTTATTTTTTAATTAAATAAGAGCTATTGGGTTCAATCTAACTAAATTGAGTAGGCTCAATTGCTTCTATACTTGGAGGCCCAAAATCAAAGCCCATTAACATGCAATTAAAATCTATTAATAAGTTACCTATGTCCTTTTGACACAAAAATCAGCCGAAATCACACACACAAGCATACACTAGAATTCGAAATTTAAAAGGGAGAAAAGCTAGGACTCTTCGTCTCCCGTTCGTCCTTCCTCACCAACGATCACGTATTCGAGCGTTTTAAACGCAAAGGCACGTTTTTTAAACCCTTTTACGCAACATTCAAACCATAATATGTATTGTTTTTGCATGAAAAATATTTACGTACGATGGTTTAACGATGTGATGATTATTTTCAAAGTTTTCAACGTTTTTACGCTTATGTGATCGTATTATGATTTTCAACGAGTACGGTGCCAACGTAGGATGAAATATGAATGGATTATGAACAAATTTAAAGGAAAACACATGCTGGAATCCACGCATAAACAAAGGAAGAGGGGCCTAGGGTTTTATAGGACACAACTCACATGCATAGCTTATAAGGGTGGGGTTTTGGGTGTGGTCGCTTGGGGCTCGGCCATGTCTGGTTGAGACTCGGCCAGGGTTGTGTACTAGGGTCTGGTGGGGTCCTAGCAGTGGCTAGTTGGTAAGGAAGAGTCCATGACCGCATGGACTCTTCACATGCTTGTATATGGCACGGCCAAGAGCTGCAGCACTCGAGGGGTTAAGGGCTTGGCTAGATGGTCTAGGTGATGGCTCAGGGTGGTCCAAAGAGGTGGCTCGAGCAAAGAGTCCTATGTGAAGGACTCGTATGCGCTTAAGTGGTTTCCTGCGGCTCTTGTCTAGTGCAGCGCCTGAGTGCGTGGTCTAGGGACTTGGGTCTAATCTGGGGCGAGTCTTAGGCTGGTCTAGTGATGTTTAGGTAGGCCGGTGATCGGTGGCTAAGCAATAAAGAGAGTCCTAAACTGAGTAGGAGTCCTAGCACGTCCAAGAAGCAACATGCACAGCCTTGTATCTTCTGCGCAAGGTTTGTGCGTGAGCTAGGGGCTGGTTCTAAGGGTCAGGGTTGGTCAGTAGGGTACCTAGGTGGGTTGTTCAGGGTCTGGCTTGAGGTGGCTTGACCTTGGCTCGACAAAATAGGGAGATGGCTCGGTTGGTTCAATTTTGGGTCAAATTACGAAAATTAATGGACAAAATTTGAACCATGGGTCCACGGGGGTAGTTTATGGCTCACAAGGGTATTTTAGGTAATTAAAAGTCTATGTTTAAAGTTTGGGAAGATAATATTAAGTTTTGAATTAATGCGGGACTTGAACACCTCACGAAGATTTAAATAGGAATTTAATGAAAAGCCTCGAATTTGGGCTGAATAAAAATATGATAAATTAGATTTAAGCTTAAATAATTATTTGGGATAAGCTCATAGCATTAAAAGTAAGAAAAAGTCAAAATCGAGAAATTTTACGTCTAGGGGTAAAACGGTCATTTTACACTTAGGTAATACGTAAAAGCTTGACAGCATCCGAAGGATCATAATGTATGTTAAATGATATTTTATGATGATTTTAATTAAAATATGATATTTTACGATTTATGGTAAAACTGTGTAATTTTTACTGTAAAATACTATTTTTGCAAAGTCATGATATTTTACGACTTTTACTGTTAAAAATAATATTTTTCAAATATGGAAAGGATACAATATTTTATGATTTAAAAAATAAAAAGAAAAAAATTTTGAGATATGTGAATTGACTGTGACAAAGAGGATATGAGGGGGATCCGTTTTAAGAAGGAACGGTGAACTTACAATTTTGTGGGGATGTCGTGAGTGAAAAGGCCCCATAGGGAGCCCGTTTACGGGAAAAGACCTCAGAGGGAATCCGACGATCGTATTTTCACGGCGGAGTATAGTGCCCGTCCCCATGGGCCATGTGGAGCTGAAGATTGATCAGTCGACTAGGGGATAAAAGCAAGTCACTTTCAAGGATCAAAAATTTCACCCAAAATGATAAAAGATTGAAAGCTTTACGAATAAATGATTTTACGATTTATTTATGCTTAAAAGCTATTTTTATTAAAAGTATGATTGTACTGCATGTGATTGTATATGTATTATTTGCTACTCATGTTTAGAACGTGATGAGTCATTAGACTCACTAAGTTTGAATGATGCAAAATTTGATGAAATGAGGAGGCGTTAACGCTTGAGTGGATCGAGTGCGGCAGTACACTCCTGAGGGACATTTATTTTCTGCACTAGCTTGTTAGATAAAAGATTTAAAGGATTATGGTTAATGCATTAGGGATTTTATGCATTATTTTATTGTTAGTTGATCTTTTTAAAAGGTCGATGTAGAATTTTTTGTTAGTTGACGATTTAGAGGTGTTGGGCACTTGAGAATTTAATTGTTAATTTATTATGACATATGAAAATGTTAAGTTACTTTTATTTGTAATTTTCGAGTTTATGATTTGAAAAAAAAATAGTGGACGTTTCATTTTTGTCTTCATATATACTTTCATCTGAGGCAACATCCTCAAACTGATATACTTGAACAACATCTCGGTAACAAACCGTTTGTAAATATCCAGAATTGGTTTAAAGCATTTTATTCTCTTTTTCTCATTTTCTAGACAATTGATCGAAATGTGACTTCTTGCTCCACATATCCATAAAATACAATCTTTAAAAAATCACTAGCTTGGATATGAGCTCTTCTAAAAGGTGTTCATCTCGTGCTTCCAGATGAGGTAGATTCTTGGGATGACATTCTACTTCTTGATGGCTTGCTTATTTACCCAGATTTTTAAGATCTGATTTTTTGTTTCAATAACTACTTCCACTTCTGGCATAAGAATTAGATATAAAGTTCTTCTTTTTTGCCTTTGTGGCTTACTTCCAATTATCGTTGAAAGATCATTTTATTAACAACATGAAGTAGTATGTTTATTAGTACATTTTAATCGTTTGTAATTATTTTGTAACGTTGTCATATGGTACCATTCTTGTAATGCCCGAGAATTTTGTTATTGTAATATGAAATGATTTATTGATAATTGATGTGATTATTGACGGAAAGGATAAGACCGGAAAAGACGAAAGAAACACGAGATATGTGCGAGGACAGAACCCCTCGCGCATATGCGCGACCAGGAGGCGCGCATATGTGCGAGATGGGCAAAGAACCTCGCGCATATGCGCGAAGGGTGTGCACGCATATGCGCGAGCATGTGCACTTGACTATGCCGAGTCCATAGAGTGTCGTGCATGTGCGCGGAAGTAGTGTGCGCATATGCGCTAGCTGTCGAGACTACATGCGCCGAGACAGAATGTCTCGCGCATATGCGCCGAGGAAGGTCGCGCATATGCGCGAGACGTGTTGCACAAAGATGAAGCCATTTGCCCTTACCATGCAAGATATATATATATATATATATATATATATATATATATATATATATATATATAAAATACCTTCAATTCCTCAGAATTCAGCAAAGGGAAAACGAGAAGAGCTTCAGAGAAAGTGTCGTGAAAATCCCTACGCCTTTTCATATTTTAAATTTGTGATTGTGCACGATCTGTCCGTCAGAATTTCAATCCGACTTCAGTACAGTGTTCCAATCGACAAAGACTTCAACTGGACGTAAGTTTTACTATGTTTTGTTATGATTTGAAAATATGATATTGAAGGAATAAATATAATTGATATATGGTGTTCTTGACATAGTAGACATCGTATAATCGAAATCGGATTGAAGAACAGATACAATATGAAATTGTTATGATTTTCAGAATGGATTTGATTGAGATATGATATCAGATTTGTGTTGTTATCGATTAAGAGTTGTGGGAATTGATATATGTTAATTTGTATTGCTGGGTATATTGAGATGGTGCAGTTATGCCGTTGAAACAAAATTAGATTGAGTTCTGATTATATCCAGTATTGATTTGAGTGGTATATTGATATTGTACTCCTCGATATTGTCATTTTCAGATTGAGTATTGACAGATTCGGATTCAAGACTTTGACAGAGCCAGAAACCAACAAAAGAAATGTACAAATCAATGTTAATCGGGAGATTGACTCGAGTTAGATTTGACTTGAGTTTCCCTAAACCACATACTTGTTGTTATTGTTTTAATACCTTTGTATTCTTTGAATGTATATTTTTATTCTATTGACTTATAGAATAGCAGAGAAAAGAAGATAGATTACGAGAACGAGTCATTGGCAGAGGTGCCAAGTCTGTGGAAGAGGTGCCTAGACATTGGATGATTGGTTTATATCGATGTTGCTTAGGACTAGATCGACTTCTATTGCTGAGATTCGATATAACATACCAACGTCCGGGAACCGGGATCCCTAGATTAGACTAGATCAGAGTCGAGTCAGAGATATGAGTTTGATTTATAGTTTTATATCATTTCATGTTTCAGATTGATACATGTTGTTGATGATTGTTATATGCTTTTATATATGTCTTTATATGATTGCATGTATACGTTGTTTATACTGGGAATGTATTTCTCACCGGAGTTACCCGGCTTTTGTTGTGTTTGTATGTGTGCATGACAACAGATGGGATATGATCAGGGTCAAGAAGAGGATAAGAGATGACAGTTTAGCGTGGAGATTCGGACCCAGAAGTAGAGTTGTTTTCATTGCTGGTTATGTAGTGAAAGAACAGTAGTTTGTTATGATATACTGTAGTACAAGACTTGTATTTTAATATGTATATCAGACTTATTCCATTACGTTCCGTATTTGTATAAAAAAAAATTTAGACCCAGTTTATTAAATTGATCCATTATTCCCAATAATGATTATGAAATGAATTAGCGTCCGGGTCCCCACAATTCTGTTAATATTTCTTTAACAAAAGAGGCTTATTTGGCCAAAGTATTTGGATTACCAATTATATATTATCTCATTAGCATTTTTCTCCAGAGACTTGGCATTTTTAGCTAAGAAAAGTTGCATTGCTATATTTTTTTTACCTCTGAATTTCATATATATTTAGTGAATAACATAATACATTCATCTACTAAACATATGTCATGAAATTCAAGGCTGTACAAAGCTTGAATATATTTCTTTTTCTTCTTAGTATCTTGACTATTGAATTAATCTACCCTTGTAAATTGTGTTTTAAATAGGGTAGTCATTCTTCTTATTATATCGCTAAGAGATTCTCTGGCTATGACCGACTCTTTAGTTTCTACCAAACTCATCTCCCAAGCAATTTTAACTAATTCCATAAGAATTATTTCTAAAATTTTAATGAATTTTTTTCTGTCAAGAACAAGTGTTTTTGCTGCGGTTCTTGTAACTGATGTCCAACCATTTATGAGATCTTCTCTATTTTCGAAGTCCATTAAATCAAGGTTTAGCATAACCCCATAAAGATGTATTGGTTCCAAAACATATTTCTCATAGGGTGTTTGGTGTAAAGGAATTTGACTTTTCCTTGATTTGGTTCCCGCTGGGTGTACTTCTCTACCAACATGAAAATCATTTCGGGGTTTTCCCATATTTGTGTCATAGGATCTCACACTTTCCCTTGGTGGTTCTTGTATTATGCTAATTAAGGGTTGTGTTCATTTTCAGATCTACGATATTGAGATCTACAAAAGACTCTACAAGGTCTTGTAAATCAACTAGACCAATCTTCTCTATAGTTGTTATCAGATTATTGTCTTTTAAGAGATATTTTTGACACGATTGATCATTTTCTCATCATCGGTTAAAGGTTTTTGTCTCACTTTGGCCTTCCTTCTTTGGTGTAATTAGAGTTCAAAACCAAATGATGACGGTAACCTTTCTTTCGAGATATTTTATTAGAACTGGACTTTTTTTTTAGATTTTGGATTCTTATTTGAATATCTTTTACTGTTCCAAAAATTTCTTCTTGTTTTTTCAAGGATTTGTTCAATTTTATGTGGTACATAGTATAGTTGATTATCGTAGTTTTGTACCGTCTTTTGGATATCTCTACGATTTTAGAGCATTCTGAGACTATTTGTAGGAACCTAATGCTATGAATCAATGTTTTCAAAACCGGACCGGACCGGCCGGTTGGACCGGTTCAACCGTGAACCGGCCTCCAGACCGGTCCGGACATAAATAAAAACCCGGAAAACAGGTTTAACCGGAAAAAACCGGTTAAAACCCGGTTTAACCGGAAAAACCGGAAACCGGCCGGTCTTCAGGAACCGGCCGGGTCTGTGAAATTATTAAAAAATTGCCCAGAGATCGGCGACGGTTATTTCAAAACCGTCGCTATATAGCGACGGTTAAAGAATAACCGTCGCAATTTAGCGACGGTTTGTTTAAAACCGTCGCTAAATAGCGACGGTTTTTTATGTTTGCTACTTTTTTTATAATTAATCTTGATGTTTAATTGGGCACTTAAACTTGGTCATCCCTATTTGGTTACATGTTATGTGTAATTTGGATTTTTAAATTTGAAAAATGATTTTTATTTTGATAATTATTGTAATTTTCATCTTAAAAATTTAATAAAAACTATAAAAACATAAATAATCAATATTTTACTATTTTATTTATTATATAAAATAAATAAAATATTAATTTTATTGATCCGGTTCGACCGTCCGGTCGAACCGGTTGAACCGGTTGAACCATTTTTTAAGGCTTGACCGGTTCGATTAACGGTCCGGTTATAAAAACACTGCTATGAATCATAAATTTACCTTATGATTCTGATATGTTCTCCTCTTTGCTCCTAATGTCTAACTTTGGTTAAACATACATGTCTCAAATATTCCAAAAAATTTGAGTAAGTAATGTAAATAATTAATCTCGAACGTATGTTCGGATTCATAATTTGAGAAAATCTATTTCTCAAACATTTAATTACATAGTAATAATAATTTTGTATGTTTTAAAGATTTTACACCGACTTTGATACCATTTTCATAGTTCAGTATAATAATTTCTTAATAAAATATAATAAATGGTACTATGGGTATTTTTTTTGAAAATGTTTATGTTCTGGGGACTATTTTGGACAAATTTCTTGAAATATAAAGGTTATTTGGGGTATTTAAAAGACGAGATTGAATTAGGATTTTGTTAAACATAAAGGATAATATTAAGTTTTTGTCGGCAAAATGCATCTCCAATTCAGTGAGGTGTATTCAATCTGCAGATTTAATGAATTTTTTGAATGATAGACTTTTGCAAAGTATGGATTTTCATTGATTTTTACATAATCTTCCATGGATTTTCATAGAGTTTTTGCAAGATTTTTATATACATTTGTAAATTTTTTCATAGAATTATGTAGATTTCGTAAGTTAATAATATATTATTTTTTATTAATTTTTTTGAACTGGAAATTAATAGACATAATAACTTTTTCAATTTAAAATAATTTTTTTAATTATCAGTGTAAATAAATTTTAGTTGTTTGAAAGTTAAATTGGGTTAATTTTTCAAAAATGATGAATTAATCACTATACAATTTATAGAAATCAAACTTTCAATTATTCGACATATATAATTAATCAAAAAATACTTTTTATTGATACACAATATTTCATTTATCAATATAAGATAAATAGATAATAAAAAATACTGAAAATATGTGATATATTGTTTTATGAAAAAAAAGCCTAAGGTTCGTTTTTGACAATATGATCGACATCGCTCCATATTCAATTCGTTTTTGTATCTCTCCACGCATTGGCATTTGCTCGTTGTTGTTTTTGAGTAACAAATAATTGATCAAAGGAATCATATTCATAAACTTGTTCTGGTAAGGATGGTGAAGCTTCATTATTGGTTTCAACTGGAAATTCATCTGAACGACACTCTTTGTGAAGAAAATATGTAATTCAGCACAAGTCAAATACAAGATCGGCTTGTGTTGTATATGAAAATGGAGGAACTGTTTTGAATATTTTGAACTGTGATTTAAATATAACAAATGACCTCTCATGACATTGCTCAAGGAAGCATGACGAAGAATGAACATGTAACGCCACAGATTCTACGATTGTCCTCACTGTACCAAGACGAGTATTTCCAGCGTGCTTATGTCCTCACTCACACTCACCCTGGGAAACTTCACAGGGGTAACCCATCCCAAAATTGCCCCAACTCAAGCACGCTTAACTTTGAAGTTCTTATGTGATGAGCTACCGAAAGAAGATGCACTTTCTTGATATGAGTAGTACATATCAAATCTTTTAAGCTCTCTTCAAGTGTACAGTCCATTACATTGAACAGTCTCGGAATCCCTCTCATTCCGGTGTGGGATTTGTTCATTCATGTTCCCTCCACCTAGAAGCCTGCCAGGAGCCGCTCATTGTTTGTGCAACCTCATGGCACCGGCGATCACCCCCCGCCCTTTTCGGCCCCGGCCTCACATGCCCACCAGCTTCCGCTTGGTTCGTCCCTGAACCACACCGTACTAAGAGAGGTCGGCTCTGATACCAACTGTAACGCCCCAGATTCGACGACTGTCCTCATTGTAACAAGACGAGTCTTTCCAGCGTGCTTATGTCCTCACTCACACGAACCCTGGGAAACTTCCCAGGGGGTCACCAATCCCAAAATTGCCCCAAGTCAAGCACGCTTAACTTTGGAGTTCTTATGTGATGAGCTACCGAAAAGAAGATGCACCTTCTTGATATGAGTAGTACATATCAAATCTTTTAAGGCCTCTTCAATTGTACAGTCCATTACATTGAACAGTCTCGGAATCCCTCTCATTTCGGTGTGGGATCTGTTCATTCATGTTCCCTCCACCTAGAAGCCTGCCAGGAGCCGCTCATTGTCCGTGCAACCTCATGTCACCGACAATCACCCCCGCCCTCTTCAGCCTCGGGCCTCACAAAACAACTCTTTTGCATTTTTAGGGTAGCGACCTTGGCTAGTGACTTCTTGGAAATGATAACGCACAACTCTAAATAGAGCCAAGATTTGGCACCGATTCAGATATTCACCATCCACTAAGAAATATTTACCTATCAAACCATATTTTTAAAATCAAATGACCAATAATTGGCGCCGATTCAGATATCCACCATCTGGTTTATATTTTATCCATCGTGAACGTTGTTCAATTGCATTTTCAAGAGCACGCTTAACTTTAGAGTTCTTATGTGATGAGCTACCAAAAAGAAGATGCACCTTCTTGATATGAGTAGTACATATCACATCTTTTAAGTCCTCTTCAATTGTACAGTCCATTATATTGAACAGTCTTGGAATCCCTCTTATTCTGGTGTGGGATCAGTTCATTCATGTTCCCTCCACCTAGAAGCCTGCCAGGAGCCGCTCATTGTCCGTGCAACCTCATGGCACCGGCGATCACCCCCGCCCTCTTCAGCCTCGGGCCTCACAGAACAACTCTTTTGCATTTTTAGGGTGGCGACCTTGGCTAGTGACTTTTTGGAAATGATAACGCACACCTCTAAATAGAGTCAAGATTTGGCACCGATTCAGATATTCACCAGCCACTAAGAAATATTTACCTATCAAACCATATTTTTAAAATCAAATGACCAATAATTGGCGCCGATTCAGATATCCACCATCTGATTTATATTTTATCCATCCTGAACGTTGTTCAATTGAATTTTCAAGAAATCACACTTTTGATATGATATTAAGAAAATGAAGCACTTTGTATCGAGTACGATCATCCAAGTTTGAGATCTCCTCGATAGCATCCAAACAACCTTCACCAGCATTCTCCATTGATTCTATTTTAGAAGTCACGTTCTCAAGAGTATGAGAGAGCTTGTACATACATCTTGGTTAGTATTATGGAATGTACTGGATTTTGCTTCAAGTTCATTTCTATCTAGTTTTCTAGTGGTCGGAGGAACATCTAAATTTATGAGTTGAGATGGTAATGGTTGATCAGAGTCGTCGACAAATAGAGACTGATATGAAGATTCTTCCCAATAACTCTACACGAATACACTAGTAATGTAGTTAAAAAAACATAATTATCTATCAAATTAGCACCCATATTTCCTTCCACCTCTAATGTTCTTGCATCATTGTCATCTCCTAGTCCAATTGAGTATTTTCCTGTAGCAGTATCATTCCCAACTGCAATTCTCAAATCTTCAAAATCCTCGAAAATGTTTGTTCGATAATGTTCACGTTTAAGATGAGACTGACAAAAAAGGTTTTAAAACTAATTATAATTCTAATTATAAATGTAAATTTTATTATTTTAATTTTAACTAGAAAATTCTTACTTTATAATAATCATACCATATTTCTTCAGGAACCGTGAATTTCTTCATATCAGGATCACATCCAAAACCTGAGTTATGATGTATAATCTTACAATAGTTTTGAACCATTTTAAATGAATTTGATATTGTTTGAAAGTCTTTTCACACCCAAGTTTTTTGTTTAGAGCAAGAATTACTTTTGTTTCTATGATTTTTATAATGGCCCGAAAATTCGTGTTTGAAAATTTGCGGAAAAATTTAAAATTTTCTTTTTAAAATAATTAAAATGCCTCATTCACCAAAATAAACTGATAAATCAAGTTTAATGTTCAAAACAGCAGCGGAAGAAATTATTGTTCGCAAAATAACAAGGTTAAAGTAATCCAACAACTGATAAAAATGTTTGAGCATAAAAATAGTAAATGCCGTAAATGAGGTCCTCGGGTTCCACTACTGCCGACCCAAGCTGTTTCACTGGTCCCCGCCCTCAGCCCCGACCTCATCAGTACCTACAACAATCAAGTCTAGTGAGTCTAAAGACTCAGCATGCATATATCGTAAATAACGAGTAAATAATATAATAAAATTGCATGCAAGTGAAAATATCATTTCATGAGTCTGGCATAACATAAAAATATCATGTCATGAGTAATTATAATACGTGCATAATTGAACTGAGAATCATAAGTGAAATGCTTGCTCAATAGATCATGTAATGAAATAGCATGTAATAATTTTCTGTTGAGATTATGTTCTACGCAAGTGGCCCCTACACTGAACTGAACTGAATTGACCGGTAAGTGACCACTGGGTGAAGTAATAATCGTCTGATCAGACTAATGCCACAGTATACTGGGTGGAACTGAACTGAACCGGTAAGTGACCACCGGGTGATACAATAATCCCATGATAGTGAAATGGCCACAAGCAATATCGCATAAATCTCAATAAAATAAATATTTTATATTTTTATGCACGTAATGTAAATAAATTACGTAATTAAATATCCTGTATTAATTTTTACCGAATAGGTTGGATCGTTCCCAGGCTCGCTGCGACTTAAATCTAACATGAAAAATTATGTAAATGATTTTTACTTGACCAAACTTTGTAATTGACTCCATAAACGAGACAATTACGCCCATCGACTTAGTATTTAATCATGAATCCGTACCAATCCGAACCAAAGAAATCGAAACTCATTGTGACAATATGGAGGAGTTTCTGTCGTTTCTAAATTTCCAGCGTGTATGGGGCTTGAACGAATGGACTAGTATGATCCTAACATGTCCTAGTATATGTCTAGATGCAGCCTTGGGAGCCTGGACACGAGCCGACCACATGAAACACCAAAAATCACATAACCCGTGAAGGCACACATGAACCCGAAAAATTCTGCACCAAGTTTTCGAAAATATCTCTCATGTATTTCGGTTTTCTTGCAATAAAATCATGTACATGCTATGTTTAAAATACCTATATGGCTTGATTCAAGAATAAATAAAAACATATACTTTCCTTGGGTTTGTTTTGAAAGAAAACAAACGATTACGACAACGCGGCGCGGCGGAGACGGAGTTACTTTTCTTACTAGTCTTTCTCTCTTATTTTCTTTCTTATTTCTCCTTCGAGACTTAAGATTTTCTTGAGAGGTTTGCTACTGAATTTTCGAAAATGAAGAGAGGGAAAATGTCTAGGAGGTGAATGAGGAAGTTGCAAAATAAATGAGAGATAGAAATGCAAGATAGAAACTTTTCTATCCTTGAGTTGAGAGATAAGGGAAATGATTGATTTGAAGGAGATTTAAAATGAGGTGACCGATTTTAGCTATCAAATAAAGGTAGATATATTGCTTAAATATTTAATTATTGGTGATTAAAATGGTGGGGGAATTATCTACCAAGAAAGATAAGGAAAGAAATCAAAGATGGAGAGTTGACAATATTTTTAAATCTCCTAATGGAGGTGGCCGATTTTTGCTATTAAAAATGGGTAGGAAAATTGGTTAATTAGTAATTATTGAAGATTAAATGTGATGGAATTATCTCCCAAGAAAAGATAATGAAATGAATCAAAGTTTGTGAGTTGTCAAATTTAATTAAATCTAAGAAAGGAGGGGCCGAAATCTTGCTTTCAAAAATGGAGAGGATATTGCTTAATTGATAATTAGTGGTGAATAAAATTTAGGGAATTATCCACCAAGAAAAATGGTAAAGAAAGATATCAAAATGGTGAGTTGCCAAATACATAACAAAACAATTTAAATATTATCAAGAGGTGGCCGAAAATTTTAGATAATTATGGTAGAAATATTGCTTAAATATTAATTAGTGGGGATTTAAAATGAAGGAATTCTTTCACCATGAAGGGATAAAGAATGATATCAAAAATGAAGGGTTGAAAAATAATTTAAATCTATTAAGGGTGAGGGCCGAAAATCTAAGATAATAGAGAGAAAATATTACTTAATTCTTATATTTTAAATCTTTAAAATTTTATCTACCCATTAAGTATTTTAGTGAATAAATAAATTAATCTTGGATGGTAATTATCTTGCATGCATGGCTAAATCTTTAAATTAAATTGCTAACATGTTAAGTTGAAATTTCTTAATCAAAATAAGTCTAGATTAACTTATTTCAATTGGTCACATATTTTAATTTAGGCTTTTAAATTAATTATTGAACCTAAAAGAATTTATTTACTACTTATCTTCTAATTAATTAATTAAATTCTTTAACTTTCTTTTACATAAAAAAATAAATTATACTTTATCTTAAATTAAGTCTAGGAATAATTTCTTATTATTAAATTTTTATCTTAATACTCCAACTCCAGTCCGGCCTCACTTATTTTACTGAAAAGATAAAATTAAACTACCGCTAAAAGAATTTAAATCCTCATGCATAGAAAATCATTTTAATTTAAATAATAGTAATTATGCATGGCTTATACGTAGTCTAGTTTAACGGGTTCTACATAGATCATGAATTTGAATCCAGAAATTGAGATAAATAAATGGTACCTGTAATGGTTGTTCTTCTTGTTTCAAATGGTGGAACAGAAGAAAGTTGTTATCAAAAGTCCATGGTCCCCCTTCCAATATCATTCTCATATCAACTCTGTGGTAGAACTGGAAAATAAATCTTTTGAACTCGATCTATCGAATAGTAGGCCTCCAGATAGCAGATAAACATCGTTTCATAATGTTCAGATTGATTTGTCTTTCAGTCAATAATGTGCCAACTAAGCATAACTCTGCGACATATTCAGTCACATTTAGGATATCCGGAGCAAAAGTGATGGCCTTTCGAGAATAAACTTACGCTCTCAACAAGGTGAAAAAACTCAAAAGCTCTCAAAAAGGATAGAAAATCTTCATGAGACAACAATATTAAACACCCATACATCCCTTGATGTATATGTACATAACCTTCGAATATTTTTATAATGATTCCAAAATCATGAAACATCCCTTTGAAATTTGAAAAACAGAACCCTCGACTTCTCCTTTATATATATATATATATATATATATACATACATATATATATATATATATATATATATATGTTAATGGAATAAAAGTCTATCAAAATTTCTAAGATGAGTGTAAGATACTTTTTAATTTTTTAAACTTATTGTTTGGGATAACAATAATTAATTATGAAGCCCACATTAATCACAAGCCCAATTAAATTTTATAGGCCCGTTAAGTGTGGCGGATTGATTTTTATCAATTCAAAAACTGGTCACAGAGCGCCAAAAGAGAGAAGAACGTGGGAGGTTGAGATCGTGGCGTGAAAATCGGGGAACGTGGATCATGGGGGAGTGGAGTGAAACGGCACAGCGATGGGGAGAAAAGAGATCGGCAAATACTGACAGAAAACTTCTTCACACAACACACAACTCTCTACACAGACAAATCTGCAAAAATATTCTCTGCAAAGATTCAATCTTCAAGCGATAGTTTTTAAGATTTCTATCATATTTCTAGCATTCTCTCGTTTTAGATTTCAACAACTTTATATTTATATGTTTATGTATTGTAAATTCCTACGGTTTATTGAAAATATAAACAATGTCAGGCGTTTATTCCTCAAATTCCAATAGTTTTCTTCATTTTGGTGTTATAGTTGTTTTAGGAGATTAGAACCGACAGTCAAATTTAGAATTCACTTTCATTTGTTTTTAGAAGTTAGATTTTTATCATTTTTACACAAATCGGTGCATTTTTGCACCTGGCACGTCCGCAACACCAAATATTGTGCAAACATATTTTTGGCACGCCCGGTGGGACCATCACTATGCCGCCAAGAAGAAAAGAATACGTCAATCAAGGGGATGGGGAGTCTCAACCAAGCCAGGAAGAGGTTCACGTTTCATTAACAGAGCAGCCGGCCGCTGAAGAGCCGACCAGGGAGTTGGATTTGCATCCAAGTAATGTTCCAGAGATGTATGCTCATATTTCAAACCGTTTGGTTGAAGAATTGACTGCGATGAAAATTGAAGAAATATCACAAGCACTGTCCAAGGTTGTGTCTGATTGCTTGAAGACAGTATTGGGTAAACCAAACCAGTCAACCAACAAAGAGCAGAACATAAGTGAAAAGAAGGGAACCAAGGAAGCAACCAAGTCCAGGGAAATAACAACGTCCATGAATTTGACCAGGGAGTTGGAAACTCAAGGGCTGGCGATCCTCGCCGCCCGGAGTTTATTCTCCCAAATCATCCAGAAAGAAGGTATACACCACCTCACAAGAGAGAAGAAACCTTAAGAGGAAGATCCCAGCCATATCCACGTGCTCATGGAGTGGGGAGTTCGAAACAACCAGTTACTCAAGTGTACAGCGTGACAAATCCTCTATACCAACCAGGAGCTTACGATGACATATCGCACATGGATTATCAAAGAGTGGACGGAGGCTTCCCAGGAGGTAATATTGGTTTAAATGCAGGGTTTCATGCTCGTGGGGCAAATTACTACCATCACCAACTCTCCGCTCGGAACATGCTCGGGATAGATCCAGAAATGGTGAGAGAGGCTATTCAAGAGCTACATGGGCCGACCTTGAAACAGATTGGCCGCCAATAGTTCCACAAATCCTATCCAGACTACATAGACGTGAATAACCCGTACCCAAGGGCTTATAAAGTTCATGATTTTAGTTTATTCTCCGGGGAGGATGGCCAGTCCAGCATGGAACACATAGCCAGATTCACCATCCAGTGCGGGGAATTAGCCAACTTGGAGAACTTCAACAATCTAAAGTTGCGGCTATTCCCGAATTCCCTAACTGGGACCGCATTCGCTTGGTATGCC
The DNA here is from genome assembly GCF_022965805.1 of Primulina eburnea. Classification (NCBI taxonomy): domain Eukaryota; kingdom Viridiplantae; phylum Streptophyta; class Magnoliopsida; order Lamiales; family Gesneriaceae; genus Primulina; species Primulina eburnea. Next base: position 25,814,039 of record NC_133109.1, on the reverse strand, counting down.
TCACTCCTCAGAAATTCAGTGATGAGTTGGCAAGAGATGGAAAGACAATTTCACATTCAATTCTATAGTACAGAGCCAGAAGTTTTCATTGCCGACTTATTTAGAGTCACTCAAAAGAAAGGAGAGTCTGTAGAATATTTCATAGACAGGTTCAAGAAGATAAAGAATAGGTGCAAGGTATTCCTACCTGAGACCGAGTTCGTGAAGATGGCACAAAAAGGGCTGGATTTTGAATTAAGGAAGAAATTCCAGGGTATGGAGTTCAGGGATTTCTTCGAGCTAGCTGCCAAAGTGGCTGAATACGAAGAACTATTGCGGGAAGAGTCGTACAAGAAGAAAATTGATATGGGGTCTTATTATCAGGAGGTGGAAGATGTGGCACTAGCAGAGATTTGGTCAGCTGGTTCTTGCACAGTTCCCCTACTAAAAAAGAAGCTAGGAGAACCTGAAAAGAAGAACAACTCCCAACTCCCCAAAGACATGCAGTATACATTTGATGTGTCAAAGACCGAGGAAGTTTTCGATTTCTTGGTAAAAGAAAAATTCATCACATTCTCACCAGATCACAGGATGCCACCTACAGAAGAGCTGAAGGGACGAGAATATTGTAAGTACCACAACTCCTACAATCATGCTACGAAGTCTTGTTGGGCATTCAAGAACATCTTGCAGGACAGAATTAACAAGGGAGTCGTGAAGTTCCCTAACAAACATGAGTCTATGGCGGTGGATGATGATCCTTTTCCCCCAGTAGCTTTGGTTAATGTGAATATGACAGATTTTAGAGATCTTCTCAATGAGAAAAGAAGCCGATCATTTGCAGTGAAAGGCCGAATAATTAAGAAATGCTGGATCCCAAAGGGTCAATTGTTTGAAGCTCGTGGAAGACATAGTGTTGATCGAGTAAGAACAGTTCAACAATGTTTCCACAGAGATTTTGGTGAATCCGCGGCCTATAGGCCGAGGAACCAACGTTCCTTCGAGAAGCCAGTGACTGAGAGTCAATGGTTCAGAGGGGAGTCATATTGCAATCAATACCAAAGATACTCGAACAAGAGAGATACATATGGAGTGGAGCCGCGACGAATGGGAATCAAGAAAAAGTCAGCCGACCAAGATAGAGAGCAGCGCGTGGATGAACTATCAAAAGGAGAAATTATTGAGAGCAGGAGAGCAAGGCCCAAATACGTCCTTCCAGCTAGAGGGGAGTTCAGTGAGTCTTGGAGGGTGGCACAACACAAAAAGTTCCCTAGGCCACTGACTAGGACTCAAAAGAGACGGATGTTGAGGGAAAGAGCTATTGCAAGAAGAGAGGAGTCAGCTAAATTGAGAAAGGAACCCACAATTGACAGTCCAATAATCAGAGATCAGGTGGGGAGTAAGTCCAAGTTTGGAAGATCGGCTACTAAGGATAAGTTCGTAGACGATGATGATGATCTGGTAAGTGAGAAGGATGATCAAAGAGGAAAAACAATCAGTTTTTGCGTGGGAGAGTTTCACATCACTGTGCATTGTGCCACAGGAGTGGTGATACTACCCGAGAGATTTAAAATGATGGAAGAAGATGATGGAGAGTTGATGCCCCAAAAATCAGTGCAAAAGTAAGAGCATGCAAATAAACTCCTTGAAGGGAGTTCAAGAGTGTTTATAAAAGATGATCAACCAAGTAAGCCTAATCAAGTGATACTTGAGAAACCTACACCGGCCATGACCAAGCACATAAGGCCGTTGTACATCAAAGCCCACGTGAATGGGAAGCCAGTGACTAGGGTCTTGATTGACAATGGCTCAGCTGTGAATGTTCTTCCAGTAAGGATGTTAAGAAATCTGGGCAAAACTGAAGAAAATTTGATCCCTACTGAGGTTTCTGTTACTGCGTTTACCGGAGAAACCACCAAGACCATTGGGGTACTCCCCGTTGATGTTACTGTAGGGAGCATGGAATCTTTATGTGCATTTTTGTGTTGAGCTCCTTCGCCAACTTCCAAGCGTTGTTAGGCAGAGATTGGATCCATGCAAACCAGTGCATCACATCCTCAATGCACCTTGTTGTTATTTTGGAAAGGGGATGATGTGGAGGTTGTAAAAGCAGATGGACAGCCGTTCCAAACAAGTGCAAGTGCAAGTGCAGTGGAGGCCAGATATTACAATGGAGATTTTGGGCCTATCAAATTCGTAGCAATAGCAAGAAAGAAAATCCATTGTACATACAAACACCAACTCTAAGCTCGGTGTTGGAGAGGATCCTCAAGCCTATCGTTATCGTGCCGCCTAGGCCGATAATTCAGCCTCTTATCGAGGAGGTTGATGATTGAAATGAACCATAAAGGAAAAGAGGTAGCTGCAACCTCTATATGGAAGTCGGATGTGCAGCAAGTACTGGACAAATTAGAGGAAGAAGAAGCATGGGACACCTATGGAACTGAGGTTGTCCAAGAAGTAGGAAAAAGCTAGCGAGTGAAGCAAACACGAAGGCTGATATTCAGTGTGGAGTTGGCCTTCTTCAGTGGGGACTTGGCCTTCGGGGCCATTTTCGTATATATTTAGTTCCTTATTTCAAGATATCATGTGAGGTAGGCCTTAGGGCCACTGAAATAAATATATGTTGTTTATGATTCAACAATAAAATTGATCGGAGAAAGTGGGACACTAAGCCACTTTTATTATTTCGAAGGCCCTTTGTTTCACCAGGGAGTCGGCATTATGGCCACATATTATATATGAATTAGGTCGATATTTCCAATGTTTTTATGGTACGAGAAATCATGGTGAAGTAGACCGTACCGCCATTATACAAATTGATTGTTTGCATGTGCAGTGACAGACCCATGAAATAGGCCTTGAGGCCACTTAGAATACGACAGGAAAGAACACAGCGAGCGGGGAGTTGAGCTCACCGAGCGGACGAGTAATAAAGGAAGAACAGAAGAGAACAAGGGCGCTATGCAAACCCCAAGAGGACCCAGAAGTTGACTTTGGAAGAAAAATAGGCTAACTAGCCATTTTTTATGTTTTTAGCTCATGTTGTGAGATTTTGTTTGAAGTAGGCCTCAGGGCCACTAATGTAAATATTTATTGGTTATGATTCGAGAAACGAGAAAGATTCAATTAAAGTTGCCCAGAAGGCCACTTTTATCATATTGGATTCATTTTGTTTCGATAAGGATTCAGGGGAAGAAATAATTGCGAGCGGGGAGTTTTAAGCCAACATATTGGTTTATCGAAATGAATGAGATTATTTGGAGTGGAGTATAAGAATCAACAGGGAACTTCTCCCCCAATCAACCTCCAACATCAAATTCAACTCATTTTCATCACACCTCCTTTTCATCCAACAATCACAATATCAAACCAACAGTCAACAAATATGAAGCGGAGCTACCACATGCAAGAATCAAGTAAATGTGTATGCGGGAAAGGGGTACGACTGAAGTGCAAATGCATATACGTGTATACGGGAAACGGGTCCGACTGAAGTGCAAATGCATATACGTGTATGTGAGAAAGGAATCCGACTGAAGTGCAATGCATAATGTAAAGACGAGGGAATCATCTTGAGTGGATGCAGCATGTAAGAGCACATAAGATCATATAAGAGTGTTTTGAGAGGTACCTGTATTTCAAGAAGCCCCAAAATGATACCAAAGCTTAAGTGCCGAATGCACTGGAGAATTGAGGCCAACCAATGGCCAATTCTCAATCCAGTATTACCTGTGAAGAGCGAACCACATATACAACAAGAGGCTACATACCTATTCTTTTCACCGCATGAGGAAATGACACCAGAGAAATACAGCGCTAATGAGTAAAGGAGGACAACTCAAACAGACTGTCCAAATGAGCACAATCATCTATCCTACAATTCTCAAAAAAGAGTCAAGGCATTACAAGACTCTTCATTCATCCCTGCACACCTCAAAACTTCGCATATCTCAAAATTAATCGTGGAAAGCAGGAAGAATGGAATGCAACTCCAACCGGGGTAATAAGCAAATTATCAAATAAACAGGGAGCCAAGAAACACCGAGTAACAATTCAAGAAAAAGGGAGAAGAAAATACCCATGGCCGTGGAGAGTGAAATAGGCTGCCTCGAGAAATCCACGGAAGTAGGCGCAACAACTAGGGAAGTCGGCATGGGCATGAGTTGCGTGGGATGAGCAGAGACGCCAAGAGGAGTGTCTAAAGTTGATATAGCGGCTGCCAAGGGACGGCCCGAATCGAGTGGGGAGTTCACCTGTGCCGAGGGAAACTGACCAGCGCCCATTTGAGAACCCATCGACGACCCAGAAACAGCAAGGAACGGATTGGTGCCGGTAGTGGAGCCAGCGAACGCGACGAGCAGCGAAGCTGAAACGGCGGTTGAGACAGGCGAGGCGCCTGCAACGCTCGGTTCAGAGGGACGCGACAGAGAAGTGTCTTGAACCATTGTTGAACCTTCAGCAGCCACAGTGTAGGGATACGACGGCGAGGCGAGCAGACAGCAAGAAATCCGAACTCCCAATGACAGCTGAGAACGAAGAGCAGGCAGCGTGGAGCGGGAGCGCCGAAGGGGAAGAAAGAAAAAGAGCGCCGAAGGTTTTTGGATTTGAATCTGGAGGAGAGAAATACAAGAAGCAATCAATGAGTCCAACAAAGAATTGGGCTTGGGCAATAAGCCCAATGCTGGGAGCCTACTTCATAAGACAAAGGCTTACAGGCTATCGTAAATAAATGGGTCATATGCTTACATACAAGCATTTTGGCACATGGGCCAATGCTTGCGGAGGGCAATTGTTTGAGCTAAAAATAATTAATTATGAAGCCCACATTAATCGCACGGCCAATTAAATTTTATAGGCCCGTTAAGCGTGGCAGATTGATTTTTATCGATTCAAAAACTGGTCACAGAGCGCCAAAAGAGAGAAGAACGTGGGAGGTTGAAATCGTGGCGTGAAAGCGGGGAACGTGGATCATGGGGGAGTGGAGTGAAACGGCACAGCGATGGGGAGAAAAGAGATCGGCAAATACTCATAGAAAACTTCTTCACACAACACACAACTCTCTACACAGACAAATATAAACAATGTCAGACGTTTATTCCTCAAATTCCAATAGTTTTTTTCATTTTGGCGTTATAGTTGTTTTAGGAGATTAGAACCGACAGTCAAATTTAGAATTCACTTTCGTTTGTTTTTAGAGGTTAGATTTTTTTTATTTTTACACAAATCGATGCATTCTCGCACCTGACACGCCGACAACACCAAATATTGTGCAAACACTTATACATAGCGTTTTAAAGTTTGTACATGATTTTTTTTAATAAGAATAATTGGAAATCAATTGAAGTTTCCTTACTCGTTGATTTTTATAGAATTTTAAAAAGTCGGGTGTGAATACAAACGATGTTTTAAAATTGTACAAAAATCTAATATAGATATGACTAAATTTTTATAAAATTTATAAGTGTAAATTAAATACTTATATATTTTTAAAATCATAAATGTATTATTTGTTAGATTGAATACATCCTTCTTACTTTGTGTTCACCAACTTTAGTTTGCCAACCCTAATTTCGGAATCTGGGGCACCCTTTCTCAGTTCTTAACCGTAGCTTGATTCTGTAGAACCATAACCATAACCTTCGGGATTTCTATCATTTTTGTTAATTGCAACCGACGCAAGTCTTATCTCGAGCGGGTGGGTATTTTTTACTTCTGCCGTGGAGATAGCCGATGGAGTCTTCGACGGGCAATCAATTAGAATTGGTCGTGTCGAAGAGAGCCGCGACGTCATATCAAGAGTTGTTAGAGGCTCAGAACGATCTATTTCAGACACAGATTGGAAAGCTCCAAAAAATTGTTGCCACCCAATGTAAACTAACTGGCATCAATCCCCTGTCCCAAGAAATGGTTTGTTCGGTTATTCTTTTATTTAATTTCCTTGGAAAAATTAATTTTTTTGTGTGTGTGTGGATAATTAACTGATATTTGGATAATTTGTTTGTCTTTTCTTTTCTGACCGCGCTCAATAAATTTATGCAGGCTGCTGGAGCGTTATCTATTAAAATCGGTGAGTTATTATTTTTATTTTTATTTTATTTTAATTGTGTACCCAATTTGTTTTGGGATTCAATTAGAGGTTTCTATTTAGTCATTGATTAGTAAATCTATTTGATGTGGTAAAAGATCTCTTCCACAATTCTCAATGAGCAATCTGTTTCGGGTGTGGATATTGTCTCATGTTTGGATAAATATTATATTGCAAGATTGGTCGACCATATGTATGGATCTACAACTATCAAAATTGATTGATTTTTTGCTGCCTGTCCACTTGTTAATATTGTTAGATTTGCTGATTTTTGTTCTACTTGACGTCTTTTTTACTCAGGAAAGCGACCTAGAGATTTGTTGAATCCAAAGGCTGTACAGTACATGCAGCTTGTATTTTCTATCAAAGATGCAGTTAGCAAGAGGGAAACACGGGAAATCAGTGCTCAATTTGGGGTTATGGCTAGTCAGGTCTCTTGGTCCTCTTTTTGGTTTCTCTGGAATCTCAATCTGTGGGCTGGCAGTTCATGCCGTTGAGAAGTTCCACGAGCGCCCATGATACTATTTGAATACAAAATGTTAAAAATATACTTGTTCGGATGACAACCAAGTTATTAGGGTCTATTAAAAACTTGGTCCCTTTAGATTATATATATGACTGTATGCTGCTGCAGAAATTTTCTTTTGGCCATTTCAAACCGTTAACTGAACAATCATTTTATGTCTATACTGTATAGGTCCGGGAGTTCTTTGCTGGTCAGAGATCGAGAATTAGGAACTTCGTCAGATTGTCCGGAGAGAAGGCTGACAGATCTAGGACCTGTGATGAGAGTCATGATGAAACACCCTCAACTTCATATCCAAACGTGTCTGCAGAACCTGTTCCGATTGACACAGTAGCTCCAAACAGTCATGAAGCTTCATCTCGATCGATGCAGCCTGAGGTGGTCCCATTAGGCAAAGAAAACTCGGATAGACATTTTATGGTCAATATCTTTCGCTTGATGAGGAGTGAAGAATCTTTCTCTGGACAGGTTAAATTGCTGGAGTGGATTTTACAGATTGAAACAATCTCAGTACTTCACTGGTACTTTAAAACTTGGCCTTGGTGAATCACTGTCTGAGATGATTTATGCAAATGGGTAGTTTTTTCTGTATGATCTATTTTCTTTTGTATTTCCAGGTTTTTGGTTGAAGGCGGAGTTATGATCTTAGCAACATGGCTGAGTCAAGCGGCTATGGAAGAACAAACGAGTGTTCTTAACATTGTTCTGAAGGTGATTCAGTCATATTATTGATTTATCACCTTCTTTACTTTTCATAGCTATCAGTGGCTTAAAAGGATGTTCCTGTATTTGCAGGTGCTCTGTCATTTGCCATTACGCAAGGCCCTCCCCGTGCATATGTCTGCTATATTGCAAAGTGTTAATAAACTACGTTTTTATAGGGCATCAGGTGCACGCTTTTGCTTCTAGTTTCCTATCCATGCATGTCTCTGATAGTCTTTTATCTATGCTTTCATGAATGTTAAGTCATGTACAATAAATCGATCAACCATCTTCAAATGTCTTTGTAATAATCTTTAGACTGTAAAAATGGATGCATGGACACTAAATACAGACTTTTAGGCATGTCACCTGTACATCATGGATGTTTGTTATTTTTGGCATTTTATGGCTATTGAATATATTTTCTTTGCATGGATTGTTTATTACATAGTTGACTTTCTATAATTTTTACCGCTGAAAGAGTTAACTATTCCCGGGATTCTTTTGGCTGCTTGTCTCATTTTTTTATGATTTGAAGACCAGACATCTCAAACAGGGCTAGAATTTTATTATCTACATGGAGCAAAATGTTTGCAAGCAGCCAATCTTCAAGCAAACTCAATGGTAACAAATCTGTCGGTGATGCACAGGATGAGATGCTATTGAAGCAGAGGCAAGTACATTTAACATGTATTGTAGAAAGTGTTGTTTCAAGTATTTGAAAATTAATGAGTTTGTTGTCTGTTCCAGCATTAAAGAAGTTATGGGTAATGAAACGTGGGATTCACATGTTAATTACTCAGTAAGTGTCCCATGGTTAACTTCAAAATCTTCGAAAACATGTTAACTCTGATAAAGTTGCTCACTGGTCATTCTTAATCTACAGGAAGCAGATCTGAAAATAACAAATGGAAATGCGAACAGCTTCAGGTATCCACTGGCATCAAGTTGTTTGAAACTTTTTTTTTTTTGGGATTTATATTTAGCCTGGATTTATTTCTCAGGAAGTTGGAATCTCCACAGAAATTGAGTCTGCTTACATCATCAGGGGAGGAATCTAATAAAAGGCGAGGTGTCATGTCATCTCGTATCCTTCTAATCGCCTATGAACTAAATGAAGAACTATACTTGATTTTCTTTTCGGGACTTTGCGGGAGCAGTTGGTTGGGGATTGACGTGCAGTAATATTTTTATACTTGGTAATCTATAAAAAGATTCCAATCACTTTGATAGATAAAATATTTTATTTAGTTTTTATCTGAAAATAAATTTTACACTTATTTTCTCAGTAACATATAAATATTTAACCAATCTGGAATTTGAACATTGGCCGAATTATTGGAGCCGGTGGCAAGAGTCATGTAAAACAATGACCTCACAATATCGCTGCTGTGGTTAATTATATTTCACCTGGAAATTGTGAATTGTGAAATCCAAAGATTACGTTGGGCAAGGTAGAATATTGGGTATTATAAAGTTACAAACTACAACTTATACGACGGTGATGATTAAAAAAAATGAGTTTCTAGAAAGTAACACTGGTGGAAAAACTGGAAGATCATGGATAAGTAAGATGATATCATTGGACGGCCAGCTGAATTTTTCAGTTTTTGCTTCGGGTTTTCATGCATTGCTTCAGCTTCCTCCATGGACTGTGTAGTACCCATTTTTGGGTCTCTGTGTTTGCTCGCTTTTCATTGAATTTCTATTTACCCGGCCTTGTTGATATGATCTTATTTAACTGTATGATAAATGGCTTTTAGGCTGCTAATTAGCTACAAATCTACGTACGCAAATACCAACCTTTTACCTAACTATTAAATTAACAAAATCATTGCTTTTACAAGTTGGTTTTGGTTGTGGCTGGTTAAAAAGCTATCATTTGACAGTTTATTGACGATTTAAAGTTATGGTAACTGATAAATAATCTTCTGTTGAATCTGGAGAATATGGAAAATATAACTTAATAGAGCTATATTGCGGTTCCATGAATTTGTAAGACTTCAGTTTTACCTCATTCTATCATCATTTTTCTGGATCTTTCTTTTGTTTTTAAACTGTTGAGAAATAAATCTGAGGGAAACGGGAGAAAGTAATCTGCAACTTTTTCTATTATTTATTAAGCACGTCAAGTCTTCACCAATTGTGATGATGGCCAACTTCACCCAGAAGTTTGTCACTATTGCAAACTAAGAAGGGTTTGATTGGTGCTATGTTAGAATTTGGGTGTATACATGAACATAATTTCGGCAAACATGGACACAGCAACATCATACAGACCTCTAGGGAAGGTGAGGTTTGTTAGCAACATTGTAGGAATTAGTTGGAGTGTAGTATGGATAAAAATCGAGTCCTCGTTTACAAAGTAATATAATACACGATAAAAGTGTTGAGAAATTGCATAAATGATTTAACTAAACCAGTGTACATGGGAATCCACCATCGTTATTGTGACTGAAGAATGAAATTATACGTTTGGCATCATTATTACGATCAGTGAACAGTTAAATTGAGGTTCACTATCTCACGGTGTTGTGCAAAAGAAATAAGCCGAAAACGAAAAAATTGACATCTAGCTGTAAACTGAGTTTAAATCATGAGCTGATGAGCATTAATATTTAATGCTGTCTAACTTTTACTAATGATTTTTGGTTGTGATCTTGCAATTACTACCAATCATGCGTTCTCCCATTTGTTGGTATCTGATTGATATCTTAATGTCTGTACGTGGGGTATAAATGCACTTTTGAAATTATTCGTCCAACTCTGCTTTCTTATGATAATTGCTTCCAAGGAATTCAGGGTGTCCTTTCCCTTTATTCTTTTTTGTTCTCTATATACCATGCCTTAACTAGTCACAGAAATGCCAGAGCGAAGAAAGGTTAAGATGGTTGAGCCCCCTGGCCAAAGAATAGTTGCCAATAGCTCACATATTGCGAAATCCACACCTGCAACTCATAGTAGGCCACTTTCAGCTGATGATATACAGAAAGCGAAAATGCGCACCCAATTCATGCAAAGTAAATCCACAAAGAGTGATGATAATTCCCAAGTGAAGTCTGATAGTCCACCCAATTGTAGCACATCCCAGTCCAGTGTCCTACAGTCAATACCTATACCTGTTCGGGCAGATCTTGGTGAGAGGAGGGAACTTGATAATGCCGTATCCAAAGTTTCTAATATAAGGGAAACTGCTCGTTCAAATTTGGAGGAACCACCATGGAAAAGGATCAAGAGAACCCCGATCACATGGCGGACACCCCGAGGTACAGTTGCCTTTTGTTCTCATTCTTGTGGTCCTTGTGTTCCTCTGATTGTTTAAGTTTACAATCTAATTGATGATTAGGCTTGCTTTCAGAATTTTGTGAAGATTTGGAAACATTACCATTAACTGGCTGAAATAAGACAGCTTTCCCTGACACCATTGTTCTTGGTTCTGCATTTTTCTTTTGATTTTCAAAACTAAAGTAGACTTCTCACCTGCAGTACCCTCGTTCTAGTGTATTAGGAAATTATGGGTCATATGAAGTTTTAAATAGAGTTCCTAAAATCAAGGGCAGATGACCTGGCTTTTAAATTGTTTATTTAGTGAATTAATCTTGGTTTTGCCGAGGACGTATGCATTTCGGTGAACTTGCTAATGAAAGTTGGCACATTTTCCCTCCTTTTGTATGGATTATGTGTTTGTCATTGTTATGCCCCTATTAATTGGTATCATTTTGTATAAACTCTGTTGCATGCGTTATTAATTACGATCTTAATTATAGGAGGAATTGCAATACACCAATGTTCTGTTGTTTTGATGGAATACCATCGTTTTGTATATAATTTCTCATGCTTCTAAAATGTAACAGAACTCAAGAGAAAAGAAAGGGAAGTGTGGTGGAGCTTTTTCAGCACAAACAATGTGTTATTTTTGTTCCCGTATTATGACTTGTCCACAGTTGATTTGCGTCAATTGTACCAGTATTCTGTTATTTTCTTCTAGTTTATGCCTATCCACTGTTGTTTCACCTCATTCATGAAGTGCTGTGTCTGGCCATTCCTCTTTATCTCATTTCTCCAACCTTTCGTTGCTAAGTGTTTGCATTTTCCTTTCTGCCAAACCACGTGTGCCCTTGGTAGATGTCGTATGGTAACAATCGAAATAGTGAAAAAGAAGTCTCTTTTGCTCAGCTAAGTAACCATTCGTTCCCCTTCCTGGAATACCCCTCATTGATGGTGAACTGCAACGAGAATAAAACTTCAAACATATGAGAACTTGATCACGAAAGGACCAAGGATTTGCATTATTAACTTCCGTTTAAAAAGCTTGTTCTTCGTCTTCAAGCCGGGAAAAAATTACCGCTGCATTTCAAAGTATTCCATGAATAAGTTAATCCAACTACGCCTTTCCAACACATACAATTTCGATGGATTGATTGCTCCATATATCAATGAAGCTATCTAAATAACATATAAATGGACGATTTAAACATTAACAGAATTTCAATATATTGATTTTAAATATTTTAAACTCAGGCCTGCCTTCGTCGTCTTCCTCGCATGTTAACAAATTTACTTGTCGAATTACCATACCAGAAACTTCAAAAGAAGATTTTTGTTAGCGATACTCTCTCCTTTGTTACTTGTTGCCACATCCTTGTTTCTTGAGTTAGAGTTTGTTTCACCTTTGCTCATATCGAGCATTTGTTTGTTGATGCAGAAGTGAACATCAGTGAATCATGGCTCGTCGGTACTGGTGAAAGCAGCAAAGAAGTTGAAGTTCAGAAAAATAGAATAAGGCGTGAGAGAGAAATTATTTACAGGACAATTCAAGAAATTCCAACCAACCCGAGAGAACCTTGGGACAGAGAAATGGACTACGATGACACATTAACTCTTGAAATTCCTATAGAGCAGCTACCAGATGTTGAACCACTCGAAACACCACGAGTTTCTGTTAATGGCTGTGAGGGAAGTGTAGCTGCGGTCTCAACAACATTGTGTGATGCTGGTGGAAGTGTGCCTGAACCAGATCTTGAACTGCTTGCTGAGTTGCTTAAAAACCCGGAATTAGTTTATGCATTGACATCGGGCCAGGCTGGTGATTTATCCAGTAACGAGACTGTTAAGCTTCTTGATATGATTAAGGTTAATGGGGTGACCTCTTTAAGTAATTTTGCTGGTTTAGGCGCAAAAGGTGACGACAAAGTTGAGGTTTCTCTGCCCTCGCCGACTCCATCGAGCGACCTTGTGCCGGTGCGTAATTTAAGCAAATTGTATACACAACTTTTGAAATTTAATGTTTTTTCTTCACCATACTTAACGACAATAATCTCCCCTGTTTTTACTTGTCTGCCAAGCTCCCTTGTCATTGGGTCTGTCTCAAATATATGAAGGAAGAAGCAATAATATTATATGAAAGTGATTCCAAATACGCTGCAGTTTTTTAAGACCGTTAAGGAAATTTTATAGCATATTTTTCCCTCCGGTTTTTACTTCAAAACTGAAAACTTCTTGAGTCGACCTTAAAATATACAAGACACTCACAGGCACTCTTCTAGCTCGCGTAAATTTAAATAAAACCGGAGATACTTCCGATTTTTATCCAGGATATTTCGTTTCAATTGGACGAATAGCTGTATAGGGGTCCATGGAGTATGCGTGAAAGAATGTCGTGTAGAGCTTCCAAAACATTAACAGAACTTTCAACAATGATCATGGGATAGTGAAAAGCTATTCGGGTTGCTTTATTCTCTTGCATTTTCATATAATTACGGTTTCGACTTCGTGATTATGGTTTGCTCGCTTTCTTGTCTTTTCTTTTTTTGATTTCTTGTTTACTGCAGAATGGATTGAAGCGTGACTTAACGAGAAACCCGTTTTCACGGCAGCACACAACTGCAAAAGGCAGTGTATTTCAAGCCCCGGAAGCTGCTCATATTCCAGGGGCCCCTGTTTTTGTCACTCACCCTCCACCATTATCGACTCTACAATCCACGTTTCAGTCGCAGCAGCATACTAATATTCTTATGCATAACAAATCCTCCAGTGTACACCATTTGGCTCCAGAGATGATGCTAAACCCGAACACTGCTATCAACTCTAATCGTGCTTCACCTAGTTTACTTCGGGTCGAAAACTTTGGCAATATCGATATGTCAGCAAGGTCTCTGGGCATTTCATCAACCAGACTCTTACCAACTCCCACATCTGCACCATCACATCCACAGCTTCCTTACACACGGGAATCTACGGGTCCCCATTCATTAACAACAAGACTGGGTTATGAGACAATTAATTACCATCAAAAGAATCCAACTATAAACAATGTTCGCACCGGGGGCAATGTCCACGCTGCAGTGCCTACAGGGACCTGGGCGAGATATGAACGTGCAGGGAGGCCTGAATTTGAATCAGGGAGCCCAGAAAATAGCCCGCATAGACGTCATGAATATATTCCGGGCCAAAATTATCCCGAATCAAGAGTGAATATAAGACACGAAAGAGAGAGGCAGACGCATCGGAATTCGGTGCAGTCTTCTGGTTTCCGGGACCAGAGAATGGGTGGAGTACGTGACTCTAGAAGATAGCTGTGAAACGAGCTCCTGTTTTGCCTGCAGTTCTTTGGTTGCTCAAAGAATTGTTGTATGTGATGTATAACAGTGGCGTTAGCTTTTGGTTTAATTGTTGTTTTAACAAGACATATTGGAACACAATGTTCTTAATTATTTCAGCAAGCTGACATCTTTTTCATTCATCGTCATTTTTCCTTGCACCGAATCCGATCCCAGAATTTAGAAATTGATGAATCTGTTTTGTCTTAATTATTATCTTCTATTTCTATAATATCAGGATAAGATATTAAGAGTCATTATCATTTTTTGGAGAGTAAAAAGTCATTATGTTCTTATATATAGTATATTTGAGAAGTCTTCTAATCTACCAGCCGCTAATTTATCAACTAAACCAAATCTTGATGATGATATCAAATCAAGAAACGTTTGAAAAATATCTTCAAGTTCGTTCTGTATAGTCCATATAGCATAGGAACAATATGTTCTGATAGAGAAATGTGGGACGGCAGATTAACGATATCACATCACTTCACATTATGGGTTTTTTCAATTGTTTACCGTGAATAAAATAATGACTTAAATAAGTGACGCATACGGATAGAAATTAATAATCAATCATATCATGTCAATGGTAAAGGTATGACACTTCTTTTTTGAAAAAAAAATTAAAGTTGTCATTATTATTATTATTTTATTTTGTTAAAAACTATATCAATATTATTATTATGATTAGTAATTATTATTATTATTATTATTTATTTTATTTTATTTTTTTCACATACGTTGTATCAAAACTATTTCACACATGTAGCCATCAAAACCTTATTATTATAATTTTTTTTATTATTTATATTATTATTAACTTATAAAATACAAAATAAAAATAAGAATTTTTTTATTTAGACTATTAATAATACTTATACTAATAATTATGAATTATTGCTGTTTTATATTAATAGTAATAAATAAATTTGTATTACAATTAATTCTTTTAGCAAAAATCATTATTAAATTAATTTATTTTATTATGATTTTATTTTACATACGTAATATAGAATCAAACCTTGTATTATAAAAATTATTATTTTATTAATTATTGAACTTATAAGATACAATAAGAAAATAAACATTTTTTATATTTAAAATAATAATGGTTGTTTTATATATATTGCCCATAAAAAAATTAGTACTACAGTTAATTTATTTTACACAATATACAAATTTTTTTATTATAATAATTGTTATTTTTATTTTTAACTTATTAAATGTAAATGAGTAGTAAAATTAATTCATTTTATTATTATTCTTGTATGAAGTATTATGTAAAAAAAAGGTACTACTATTAATTTGTTTTACCTGTAATGTAAGAAATTTATCATCATATTGGGATTATATTGACAGTTTTAATAAAACTCTATTTTATGAAAATGAGAAAAAGAAACATACATGGTTTCTGAAAATCTGTGAAAATGTTTTCTACTATCATGTCCCAAATTGGTTCTTTATATGATGGAAGATTTTTAGTCCATCAGCAAAAATTTTACCCGAGATTTTCATAAAACCCATGAATACTTGGTTAAATGTTTCCCCAAGTATTAAAAAAAATCCTTTTCTGAACATTGGATATATGGAAAGACTCTATGTCTATTTTTCATGGAATTTGGAATCCCACGGATCTGGAGATGGCAACCAGAATTCGGTTATACTGATGAAGGTATCCCTTGTCTATGGAGAGTCAGCTCTACTAAAATTTGGGATAAATTATTAAGAGAAGATCCAGCAACTGGAAAGCCTTATGACTCTGAGACTCTTCATCAAATGGAGGAAAAATTTCATTATACCAGACAAAATTTAATAATCAACAAGAGAAGGAGAAAAGCTTCTATGAGTCCTTTCCAGATTCTGACTCAGAAATATTCTGATATATATTCAAAAGAAAAAATGATTGAAGTTTATATCGAAGAAATGAAGAAGGGATCTATATAAGAATATTGGATGTTCCAATTCAAAATCTGATAAATCTATGGCATCTGAATCTAGTGAAAATCAATTCAACCATCTAATGCAGATGCAAGATGCACAAGATTCAGAGGAGGATATTCATCAATTCTCTCAAATTAATGATATTTTTGAAAATTTGAAGAATTTCCATAAAGGACGATATTAAAGATGATTAAATTATTCATCTTTAATTATGATCGTTGGTAGTGGAATCTCACTATTTATAGCTGGTGGTATATCACATCAACAAGTGGTGGCATGTACAATTACTATAGACTTTTTGAATTTTATTACTAGTTGCTCTAATAAAGCATTGTACTCTTTATATTTTTAGTTGGAATCCGGGGTTTCATGTCCGGCTCTTCCATCTATTTTAGGTTCTTTCTGTGTTTTTATGGAATACTGATCGAGTTTGCTCCCCTCTATTCCTTTCTTGTAAACAACACTTCTGAATCAATAAAAGCTTAAAGCTTTATGATTACAACTTTGTAAGTTTACATTATTGTTTTTATTTACTGCTTTAATTTTTTTTATTTAATAGATTAGCCTGAATGATAGGCTAAAGCTTTCGTGCTAAATTATTACCTTACTATGACATGATCTATATTTATTTGTAACTTGGAATTAAATTGAGATAATAAAATATTTATTTAAATTTTTGAAATTTAATGTAATATAAGAGTCTTTGGTTAGAACATAAGTTAAAAGGATGAACCAGGAAATGGTGAACACAAGGTTCGAGTTTAACCAGGAAAAATAAATTAATGTTATAGCCCTTCAGCCTTGCTTAGCCGAGAAATGACGTTTAAGGCGTTTATGGGTGATTTTTATGAATTTATGATTATATCGATCTCGGTAAAATACTCTGTTGTTTAATTTCTTTGGTATATCTTTAAATCCTTTATATTTTGTAAAAGTTCCAAATAAGAACCTTCTATTCATTATTATTCTAAAATTTAAATTTATCCTTTTCTTAGCTCAATTTGAGTTGAAAATGATATATAGGCTGGAAACCAATAACCTCCATGTGTGCGAAAGCCACTAAGGAAAAATTGGGTAGGTAAATTTTGTGATCAATTTGGTATGGACCTACCTAATAAAGGTAAGAAGAAAAAATAGATAAAGACGAAAAATTGCTATTATTATAAAAAAAAAACATCATTCATTATTTGTTGAAATTCTGAATGGGCATTTTTTAAGCCAAATGACATAACTGTCCATTCATAATGTCCTATTGGAACATTAAAAACAGTTTTATATCTATCAGATTCTTTTATTTGAATCTGCCAAAATCCTGATTTTAAATCAAATTTTGAAAATATAATTGCATGTAAAAGTCTATCTAATAAATATTTTTTTATTAGGAATAGGATGTCTAATCCATTTTAAAACCGTATTAAGTGGTTTGTAATTTATTACTAATTTAGGAACTCCTCTTTTCTGCTCAAAATGTTTATTAACATAAAAAGCAGTATATGACCAAGAAGACTGAGAATGTTTTATTAAACATTTTTCTAATAAAGAATGAATTTCATTCTTACATAATTCTAAATATTCAGAATTCATTTGACAAGGACGAGCCTTGGTAGGAATATTCTTTTCAATCAAAATTTTCTTCGTACGGAAGAGAGATAATATGCTTCTTATGATTCCAAAAAGTATTTGGGAGATCATTACATATTTCTAATGAAAATTTATAATAAATAATTTTAATTTTTTCCTGTAATTTAGGATTTTGTAATTTATCATCTATAGTTAAAATTTTTACTTCTTCTTTAAAAGAATTTATTTGAAAAGTTTTTCTTTCAATATTTTCTCGTAATTCATTTAAAATTCTATGAACAAGTTTAGTTATGAACTGAAAGGAGATAAGATTAACTTGAAAAGTTCTTATGCATGCAAGATATGTTATTCCATAATTAATTTATTAATTCACTAAAATATTTAATGGGTAGATAAAACACTAGAGATTTAAAATTCAATAATTAAGAAATATTTACCCCTCCAATTTATTGTAATTTTCGGCCACTTCATAATTGGGTTGAAAATATTTGGCAACTCACAATTTTGGATATCTTTCTTTATCCCTTCTTAGCATAGATAATTCCCTAAATTTTATTCACCACTAATTAGTATTTAAGCAATATTCTACCATGTTTATTTAGCCATATTTCCCTTCTTTTTATCTAATAAAAATCGGCCATCACCTTTTGGAAGATTTAAAAAGTTTAACAACTCATTTCCTTGATTCTTTCCTTATCCATTTTCTTGAGAGATAATTCCATCACACTAGATCTTCAATAATTATTAATTAAGCAATATTCCACCCCATTTAATTAAATAAAATCGGTCACCCTCTTCTCTTAAAAGATTTAAATTAATTTGAAAACTCATTCCTTGTTATCTTTCCTTAATCTTTTCTAGGAAGATATTTTCCTCACTTTTAAATCACCAACAAATAATTAATTAAGCATTATTTTCTCCCTTTTTAATAAGCAAGAATTCGGCCCCCATTTTTTGGAGATGTGATCTTATTTGACAACTCACCTTCTTGATGCCTTTCCTTAATTCTTCTTGGTATGATAATCTCACACTTTTATTCACCAATACTTAGTAATTAAGAAATATTCCTACCTTGGTTTTATCTAGTAAAAATCGGCCACTCACCTCTCCAATATCCCTCAAAATCCCTTGATATCATATCCTTTCTATCTCCAAGCAAACTCAAAGAAATCAAGATTCATTTTGCCATTTAATCTCCCATTTATCTTGCAACTTCCATTCATTTCTCCTAACCATTTCCTCTTCCCTTATTCTCGAATACTTCTGAAAAATTTCAGAGAATTCATGCAGCAAAAATCTTGAGAACTAGGGATTAAACTAAAAAGAAAACAAGATAGTAAAGAAGACTCCTCCTCCTCCGCGCCGCGTCGTGTTTTCAATTTTTTTTCATTCAAAATAATTCCAGGCATGTTTATATTTTCTTTCACTCTTCAATCAAGTAATAATATGATTTTTAAACGTTTCATGATCATGATTTTATGAAGCAAAAACCGAAATTGTTGAAGACATTTTTTTGAAACATGTACAGATTTTTTTCTTGTCTTCCTTGTGCTCTTCACGGTTTCGGCTATTTTGATGATTTCAGTTGGTTGGCTCGACCCTAGTATAAAAGGCCCGAAAATTCTTACTTGAAAATTTGCGAAAATTAAAAATTTTCTTTTTAAATAATTAAAATGTCTCATTCACAACTAAACCAATAAACAAAGTTTGATATTCAAAATAGCAGCGGAAGTAAATATTTGTTTGCATAAATAACAAGTTGAAAATATTCAACAACGGATAAAAATGTTTGCATAAAATGGTAAGTGCTGAAAATGAGGTCCTCGGGTGCCACTACTGCCGACCCAAGCTGGCTCACTGGTCCCCGCCCTCGGCCCCCTGCTCATCAGTACCTACAACAATCAAGTCTAGTGAGTCTAAAGACTCAACATGCATATATCGTAGGTAACGAGTAAAATATAATTTGCATGGGTAAAATATCATGTCATGAGACATTCTGAAAATAACTTGTACTGAGCAATTATAATACGTGCATGACTGAATTAAATATCATAGTAAAAATGTTTGCTCCTTGGAGCCCTGTACTGAAATGACTGATAATAATTTTCTGTTGAGATTATGGTCTACGCATGTGGCCCCTGCACTGAACTGAACTGATCGGTAACTGGCTACCGGGGAGTATCAAACTGAACTAAACTGACCGGTCACTGGCGACAGGGTGGTACCAAACTGAACTGATCGGTCACTGGCGATCGGGTAAAATAATGCTCCCATAATAGTGAATTGACCACAAGCAATATCGCATAAATCTCAAAAATAAGTATTTTCTATTTTTATGCACGTAATATAATTAAATGGCATAATGAAAACTCCGGTACTATTTTACCAACTGGATTGGAATCGTCCCCAGGCTCGCTGCGACCTAAATATGCTATGAAAAATATGCAATAGATTTTTCAGGGGTAAACTATGCAATTAAATTTCGAAAATGCGACAATTACGTCTAACGACTTCGTATTTAATCATGACTCCGAACCAACGCGAACCAACACTGAACCAACATAACGTCATGATTAAAATACGCTTAAAATTATGAATTTATGCTCCTAAAATGATGAGGGTCGAAATTTAGGTGAAATGGTGGCCAAAACATGAAATGCTCTTTCGAGAGTCAATTTGGCACGTCGCACCGTAAATTCTCGTACGACTTCAAAAATTATCCGAATCACAATCGGCCAAAAACGTGGACTTCCTAACTCGATGAGGCACTGTCCAGTCCAAGGCCATAGGCTAAAAGCCAACCAAGAACTCGAACGAGCCTCCGAACCAGTCACAGCAAGTTGCTGTCCAATTCCAGCAGCAGCAACTTCGCTTGCATCGCGTCAGTTTGCGAGACTTTTGGCCATTGGGGCTTGAACCACCGACCATAGCCTCTTCACAACATCCCAAGGAATGATTTGAACCATGGCTAAGGGCCCTAGGCCAGCCACAATTTGCCTCATTCCAGGCAACCAACCGAAAAGATTCACCCGAGCACACAATTCTGCGCGTGGGGTGTTTGGCTTCACTTGCTGTCTCGACTCGTTCCAGTGGCCATTTGATTGACCATGGCACGACCTAGACTTCATGGGGAATGGTGTGAACCAGTGGCTAAGGGCCATAGGCCAACCAAGATCCACACCAGTTCCACCATACTCGAACCAACACGTGCTGTCAAAACCAAAGGGGCCGAGAAGGGGAGGGGCTGTTCTTGCATTTGATTTAAAAACCGATGCACCATGGACCAAGCCACCAAAAGGGAAACTTAGTCACGTCTTATACATGCTAGGGAAGTGATCTAACCAGTGGCTATAGGCCCCTGGGGCAGCCATGATCCGATCCATTCCCTTATGACAGCAACATCAGATTTTTCGGACACAAGTGGACACAAATGGAGTTGCTGTCGTTTCCTTGGTCTCGGCTGACATGGGACTCAAACCACTGGGCAATTGTGTTCCTAACATGTCCTAGTACATGCCTAGGATCAGCTTTGGGGAGCCTGGAAGTCGATCCAATACCTGCACAACGAAAACTAGCCAACCCGTGAAGCACCGAAAATCTGCATGCTATTTTCTGAAAATTTCTTTGATGATTTTCGGTTTTTGACATGGGAAATGATGATAATGTAATGAAAAATAATTGATAATAGGACTTGATTGAAGAGCAATAAAAACATATACATGCCTTGGTTTTCGTTTGACAGAAAAACGAAAAGAATAGACGATACGGCGCGGAGGAGACGGAGTTGCTTCTCTTGTTTTCTTTCTAGTTTTTCCTCCTTGTTTTACCCTAGGCTCTCACGGTTTTCAGTGCTGAAGGAGGCTGGGATTTTCGAGATTATGGAGTGGGAGGGAGTCTAGGAAATTAAATGGGAAGATACAAGATAAAGGGAAGGGAAAATATTCTTTCTATCTACTAGTTTGAGTGATAAGGAAAAGAATGATATCAAAGATTTTTCTTGGGGATACTAGAGGTGTATATGGGCGATTTTAAGGTCTAGGTGCAAGGGAGAATTGGTTTAATTAAATCTTGGTAGTGATTTAAAAGTTAGGGAGGATAAATCTATCTAGAAAAGTTAAGGGGATAAATAAAGAATTAGTTGAAATAAAATCACAATTAAATCTTTAAAAAAAAGAGCATGGCCCGATTTTTGTCTAGCTAGGTGGGGTGGGATCTTGCTCAATTAATTATCATGGAAGATTTGTTGTGATAAAACTATTTCCCAATAAAAATGGATAGGGAAGACTATTAATTAAATGAGTTGCCAATAAACTTTTAAATCAAATCATAGGGGCCGAAAATTATAATAAAAGAGGAGGGAAAAATATTTCTTAAATATTGAACTTTAAATCTTTAGTGTGTTATCTACTCATTAAATATTTTAAAGAATTGAGGAATTAATTATTGAACTCAATTTACTACTTATCTCAACTTATTTAAATAATTCCTTAAACCTTCTTTTTACAATAAATTTACTTATTATTTAACTTAAATAAATTTCAGGAAATGTTTTCTTAACATTAAATTTTATCTCTTTACTCCAACTCCGGTCCGGCCTCACTTAAAGAACTGAAAAGAATAAAATTTACACTACTGAATAAAATAATTAACTTCAAAGAAAGCATTTAAATATTCATGCAATGAAGTCAATTTAATTTAAAATACTAGAATTATGCATGGCTTATACGTAGTCTAATTACGGGTTCTACAACTCTCCCCCCTTAAAATAAATTTCGTCCTCGAAATTAGAACTCACCGAATAACTCGGGGTACTGACTCCTCATTTCTGGCTCAGACTCCAGGTAGCTTCCTCCTCAGAATGGTTAAGCCATTTGACTTTAACTCGCTTAACAAGCTTGTTCCGAAGCTTCTTCTCCTGTCTGTCTAAGATCTGCACTGGTCTCTCCTCATAAGACAAGTTCGGAGTAAGCTGCAACGGCTCGAAATTCAGCACATGCGAAGGATTTGCCATATACTTCCTCAACATGGAGACGTGGAACACATTGTGTACTCCAACTAGATTCGGCGGAAGAGCCACACTGATAAGCTAGCGTCCCAACTCTGTCAAGGATCTCGAATGGTCCAATGAATCTCGGACTGAGCTTCCCTTTCTTGCCAAATCTCATGACACCCTTCATAGGTGCCACCTTCACAAAGACATGGTCACCGACCGCAAACCATAGGTCTCTCCTCCTCTGATCTGCATAGCTCTTCTGTCGACTCTGAGCAGTCCTCATCCTATCACGGATCTTGACTACTACATCGGTAGCCTGCTGAATAATCTCTAGACCCAACTCTGCTCGCTCTCCTACTTCTTCCCAATGAACAGGAGATCTACACTTACGGCCATACAATGCTTCATACGGTAGCCATACCTATAGACGACTGGAAACTGTTGTTATAGGTGAACTCTACCAATGACAAGTTCGACTCCCAACTCCCAGAGAAATCAATGACGCAAGCACGGAGAAGATCCTCCAAAATCTGAATGACTCGCTCTGACTGTCCATCTGTCTGCGGATGGAAAGCTGTGCTAAACAGCAGCTTCGTACCCATGGTCGAATGTAAACTCTTCCAAAATGAGGAAGTGAATATAGGATCTCTGTCAGATACGATCGAAACTGGAATACCATGAAGTCGGACTATCTCCCGGTTATACAACTCCGCGTACTGAACCATGGTGAAAGTCATCTTAATAGGTAAGAAGTGCGTTGATTTGGTAAGACGATCTACAATCACCCAAATAGCATTCGATCCCCTGGCTGACTTCGGCAATCCGGTCTACAAAATCCATGGTAATGTTCTCCCACTTCCACTCGGGAATAGGAAGAGGCTTGAGCAAACATGCTGGTCTCTGATGTTCTGCCTTCACTAACTTGAAAGTCAGACACTAGGATAAAATCGTCTGATGTCCTTCTTCATCCCTGGTCACCAATACAACAACTGCAGATCTTTGTACATCTTCGTACTCCCAGGGTGAATAGAGTACGACGACATATGGGCCTCTGATAAGATGTCTGCTCGGATAGAATCACTGCTAGGAACCCATATCCTGTCTCGGTACCTCACAATACCGTCGCTGACTGTATACAAGACACTGCCCTTGGCTTCATCTCGCTTCTTCCACTGTGCCAATTGCTCATCTGCTGACTGACCACTGCGAATACGGTCAAGAAGGGAAGACTGAATGGTCAAGGTAGATAGACGGGGAACTCTACCTCTAGGATAAGTCTCCAGATCAAACCTCTACATCTCAAGTTGAAGAGGTCTCGAAACTGTCAAATGAGCCATCACTGCGACTTTTCTGCTCAATGCATCCGCCACTACATTAGCTTTACCCGGGTGGTAGCTAATGTCACAGTCATAATCCTTCACAAGCTCAAACCAACGCCTCTGACGCATGTTCAGCTCCTTCTGCTTAAAGAAATACTTGAGGCTCTTGTGGTCGGTAAAGATCTGGCACTTCTCTCCATACAAATAATGCCTCCAAATCTTCAAGGCAAAGACTACTGCGGCCAACTCTAGATCATGGGTGGGGTAATTCTTCTCGCGGATTTTCAGCTGTCGAGAAGCATACGCTATCACCATGCTGCATCAATACTGCGCCAAGACCGAGCTTCGAAGCATCGGTATACAGAACAAACTCGCCGGGTCCTGACGGTGTGGCCAAAACTGGTGCTGAAATAAGAGCTTGCTTCAAAGTATCGAAGCTCTTCTGACAGTCATCGCTCCACACAAACTTCACATTCTTCTTTGTCAATGATGTGAGTGGAACGGCAATGGAGGAGAATCCTTGAATGAATTTCCGGTAATATCCTGCTAACCCAAGAAAACTGCGGATCTCAGATGCATTCTGTGGCACAACCCAATCTCTGACTGCAGCGACTTTCGCTGGGTCTACCTCAATGCCACTGCTAGAAATAATGTGGCCTAAGAACACCACCTTCTCTAACCAGAATTCGCACTTACTGAACTTTGCGAACAACTTATGCTTCTGCAAGGTCTGCAACACTGTAGTCAAATGCCTGCCAAGAACGAGGATGTCGTCTATGAACACTATCACAAAATGGTCGAGATACGGCTGAAATACGCGATTCATGAGATCCATGAAGATCGCTGGCGCATTCGTCAGACCGAACGGCATCACAAGGAACTCGTAGTGACCATAACGAGTCCTGAAAGCAGTCTTGGAAATATCAGCATCTCTCACCCTCAACTGGTGATAACCTGAATGCAGATCAATCTTGGAGAAAATCGAAGCTCCCTGCAACTGGTCAAACTGATCATCAATTCTTGGAAGTGGGTATTTGTTCTTCACTGTAACCCTGTTCAACTCCCGGTAGTCAATACAAAGCCTCATAGAGCCATCCTTCTTCTTAACAAACAAGACTGACGCGCCCCAAGGTGAAAAACTCGGGCGAATGAACTCCTTGTCGAGTAGTTCCTGAATCTGCTTCTTAAGCTCTGCCATCTCTGTCAGTGCTAATCGGTACGGAGCTTTGGAGATCGGATCCGTACCTGGCATAAGTTCAATAGAAAACTCCACCTCTCTCTCGGGTGGCATACCAGAGACGTCTTCAGGAAAAACGTCTAAGAAATCTCTGACAATCGGAACATCTGAGGCTGACTGGTTGGGTTCCTCGGGGACCGATACAAAGGTTGCTAGAAACGCCCGACACCCTCTATGCATGAGTTTCCTAGCCTGAACATACGGAATAATGAGCGGTAAAGGAAAGTACCTGTCCGGCTCAAATAAGAACTGCTCCATTCCATGCGGTCGGACTAGAATAGATCTCCGCTGAAAATCGATCAAAACTCTGTTCCGCAATAGCCAGTCCATCCTCAGGATGATGTCAAATTCTGGCATCGGTAGCACGATCAGATCGGCATAAACTAGATTACCGTGCAGCTCCAGATCTATATCGCGAATAACATTGGTAGCTGCCATCTCCTCGCCTGACGGCAATACTACTGAAAAGGCTATGTCTAGCCTAATGGTCTTGATCTTGAGAAAGTTCGCAAAGACCTCCGAAATAAACGAGTGAGTGGCCCCTGAATCTATCAAGGCCTTGGTAGCGGAACCAGATATAAAAATTCTCCCTGAAAGATAGGAACTCTAAGTTGAATCCAATAGTTACAAGGACTAAACTTATAGACATGCAAATGTCAAAGTTCTTCTAACTTAAATCTCCAAAATAATTCTGAGTAGAGCATGCAATCCTATAACACTTCTAAGTTCAAAAAATCTTAATTCCGGTTTCCAAAACGCTGAAATTCGAATAATAACTTAAAGCTTAAAGGTACCTATCATCAACATAGTCTCCGGGTTCGTTTTCGTGGCATGGAGAGCAAAAACTCTGCCTTGGGTAGGCAGATTCTTCTGAGGGCACTGCAGCAACATGTGGTCTGGACTGCCACACTTAAAACACTTCCCTGAGCCAGACATACATGCTCCAGGATGGCGGCGTGAGCACCTGGGATAGACTGGGTGCTCAAAAGTCCTCAGGGCTGGGCGTCCCCGCTGCTGCTGCTGGCCTCTGTTCCTAGGTGGCCCATGAAATGGCCTCTTGTTTTGCTGCTGATGCTGATGAGGAGGAGGACGGTTTGGTACCTGGACTGGGCGCTTGACCTCGCGATCCCTCTCGATATCCCACAGATCCTGTTCTGCGGCTAGAGCTTTGGAGACTGCAACCTCATAAGTAGTAGGGTCAGACACCCTAACATCACGGCGCAAGATCGGCTGTAGACCCACCTAGGAAATGCATCATCTTGGCTTTAGCATCGTTCGCAATCAGGGACACAAAATGATAGCCCCTCTAGAACTTACAGATGAACTCCGTAATCGTCATGTCTCCCTGTCTCAGACTCATGAACTCAGTGGTCAACCTGGTGCGTACTTTCCTCGGCAAAATACTTGGAGTAGAAAACCTCCGTGAAACGCGTCCATGTCAGCGTAGCCAAGTTCAAGGCTACTGACGCTCCTTCCCACCATAAGCGGGCATCTCCACTGAATAAGTAGGTGGCACATCGGACTCTGTCTGCATCTCCAAGCTCCATAAACTCGAAGATGACCTCGAGGGATTTGATCCATCCCTCGGCAATCATGGGGTCAGACGTCCCAGAAAACTCCTTCGGATGCATCTTCATAAATCTATCATAAACAGCCTCGGGCCCTGTCGGCCTGGCCGCGGCAGCGTCAACAGCATTATTCCCCGCAAACTGAGCGAAGAATTGCGTCATCCCAGCTAGCATCTGGGCATTCATATCAGGCGGAGGGGGTGGAGGTAAGTCTACCTCCCGCCTACGATCCTCACCGTCTTCATGACGGCGCTCCTCGCCACCTCTTGGGCGTCCCACTTGGCGTCTAGGGGCATACTGTTCCATGCATAACCCATACGTAACTAACATGCATAATTCCATAATTTATTTAAATCCAATACTGAACAATAAAAATCTGGACGTAATACATATTTCATGAAGACATGCTGTTGAATAATCCATGCTTTAAATAAAATGCTGAAATGTAAAACTTACAGACCGAAGACGTGACTTCGTGAGCTTCTCGTGGTTAGTAGTAGTGTAACCCTTTACAAGAACATAGGCTCTGATACCAACTATAAAGGTCCGAAAATCCTTACTTGAAAATTTGCGGAAAATTAAAAATTTTCTTTTTAAATAATTAAAATGCCTCATTCACAACTAAACCAATAAACAAAGTTTGATATTCAAAATGGCAGCGGAAGTAAATATTTGTTTGCAGAAATAACAAGTTGAAAATATTCAACAACGGATAAAAATGTTTGCATAAAATGGTAAGTGCTGAAATTGAGGTCCTCGGGTGCCACTACTGTCGACCCAAGCTGGCTCACTGGTCCCCGCCCTCGGCCCCCTGCTCATCAGTACCTACAACAATCAAGTCTAGTGAGTCTAAAGACTCAACATGCATATATCGTAAGTAACGAGTAAAATATAATTTGCATGGATAAAATATCATGTCATGAGGCATTCTGAAAATAACTTGTACTGAGCAATTATAATACGTGCATGACTGAATTAAATATCATAGTAAAAATGTTTGCTCCTTGGAGCCCTGTACTGAAATGACTGATAATAATTTTCTGTTGAGATTATGGTCTACGCATGTGGCCCCTGCACTGAACTGAACTGATCGGTAACTGGCTACTAGGGAGTATCAAACTGAACTGAACTGACTGGTCACTGGCGACCGGGTGGTACCAAACTGAACTGATTAGTCACTGGCGACCAGGTAAAATAATGCTCCCATAATAGTGAATTGACCACAAGCAATATCGCATAAATCTCAAAAATAAGTATTTTCTATTTTTATGCACGTAATATAATTAAATGGCATAATGAAAAATACGGTACTATTTTACCAACTGGATTGGATCGTCCCTAGGCTCGCTGCGACCTACATATGCTATGAAAAATATGCAATATATTTTTCAGGGGTAAACTATGCAATTAAATTTCGAAAATGCGACAATTACGTCTAACGACTTCGTATTTAATCATGACTCCGAACCAACGCGAACCAACACTGAACCAACGTAATGTCATGATTAAAATACGCTTAAAATTATGAATTTATGCTCCTAAAATGATGAGGGTCGAAATTTAGGTGAAATGGAGGCCAAAACATGAAATGCTCTTTCGAGAGTCAATTTGGCACAGTCGCACCGTAAATTCTCGTACGACTTCAAAAATGATCCGAATCACAATCGGCCAAAAACGTGGACTTCCTAACTCGATGAGGCACTGTCCAGTCCAAGGCCATAGGCTAAAAGCCAACCAAGAACTCAAACGAGCCTCCGAACCGTCACAGCAAGTTGCTGTCCAATTCCAGCAGCAGCAACTTCGCTTGCATCACGTCGTTTGCGAGACTTTTGGCCATTGGGGCTTGAACCACCGACCAGAGCCTCTCCACAACATCCCAAGGAATGATTTGAACCATGGCTAAGGGCCCTAGGCCAGCCACAATTGCCTTCACTCCAGCAACCAACCGAAACGATTCACCCGAGCACACAATTCTGCGCGTGGGGTGTTTGGCTTCACTTGCTGTCTCGACTCGTTCCAGTGGCCATTTGATTGACCATGGCACGACCTAGACTTCATGGGGCATGGTGTGAACCGTGGCTAAGGGCCATAGGCCAACCAAGATCCACACCGTTCCACCATACTCGAACCAACACATGCTGTCAAAACCAAAGGGGCCGAGAAGGGGAGGGGCTGTTCTTGCGTTTGATTTAAAAACCGATGCACCATGGACCAAGCCACCAAAAGGGAAACTTAGTCATGTCTTATACATGCTAGGGAAGTGATCTAACCATGGCTATAGTCCCCTGGGGCAGCCATGATCCGATCCATTCCCTTATGACAGCAACATCAGATTTTTCGGACACAAGTGGACACAAATGGAGTTGCTGTCGTTTCCTTGGTCTCGGCTGACATGGGACTCAAACCACTGGGCAATTGTGTTCCTAACATGTCCTAGTACATGCTAGATCAGCTTTGGGGAGCCTGGAAGTCGATCCAATACCTGCACAACGAAAACTAGCCAACCCGTGAAGCACCGAAAATCTGCATGCTATTTTCTGAAAATTTCTTTGATGATTTTCGGTTTTTGACATGGGAAATGATGATCATGTAATAAAAAATAATTGATAATAGAACTTGATTGAAGAGCAATAAAAACATATGCATGCCTTGGTTTTCGTTTGACAGAAAAACGAAAAGAATAGACGATACGGCGCGGAGGAGACGGAGTTGCTTCTCTTGTTTTCTTTCTAGTTTTTCCTCCTTGTTTTTACCCTAGGCTCTCACGGTTTTCAGTGCTGAAGGAGGCTAGGATTTTCGAGATTATGGAGTGGGAGGGAGTCTAGGAAATTAAATGGGAAGATACAAGATAAAGGGAAGGGAAAATATTCTTTCTATCTACTAGTTTGAGTGATAAGGAAAAGAATGATATCAAAGTTATTTCTTGGGGATACTAGAGGTGTATATGGGCGATTTTAAGGTCTAGGTGCAAGGGAGAATTGATTTAATTAAATCTTGGTAGTGATTTAAAAG
Organism: Primulina eburnea; assembly: GCF_022965805.1. NCBI lineage: Eukaryota > Viridiplantae > Streptophyta > Magnoliopsida > Lamiales > Gesneriaceae > Primulina > Primulina eburnea. The sequence goes on along the minus strand of NC_133109.1, from coordinate 25,784,491 downwards.
TTGGGGAGGACAAATCTATCTAGAAAAGTTAAGGGGATAAATAAAGAATTAGTTGAAATAAAATCACTATTAAATCTTTAAAAAAAAAGCATGGCCGATTTTTATCTAGCTAGGTGGGGTGGGATCTTGCTCAATTAATTATCATGGAAGATTTGTTGTGATAAAACTATTTCCCAATAAAAATGGATAGGGAAGACTATTAATTAAATGAGTTGCCAAATAAACTTTTAAATCAAATCATAGGGCCCGAAAATTATAATAAAAGAGGAGGGAAAAATATTTCTTAAATATTGAACTTTAAATCTTTAGTGTGTTATCTACTCATTAAATATTTTAAAGAATTGATGAATTAATTATTGAACTCAATTTACTACTTATCTCAACTTATTTAAATAATTCCTTAAACCTTCTTTTTACAATAAATTTACTTATTATTTAACTTAAATAAATTTCAGGAAATGTTTTATTAACATTAAATTTTATCTCTTTACTCCAACTCCGGTCCGGCCTCACTTAAAGAACTGAAAAGAATAAAATTTACACTACTGAATAAAATAATAACTTCAAAGAAAGCATTTAAATATTCATGCAATGAAGTCAATTTAAGTTTAAAATACTAGAATTATGCATGGCTTATACGTAGTCTAATTACGGGTTCTACAACTAGGCTCCCAAGACGGCACCTAGACATGTACTAGGGAGTATTAGGACCATGTTGGTCCATTAGTTCAAGCCCCATGCATGCTGGAATTCAGAAATTGACAACAACTCTTCCCTAGTGTCACTTTGTGTTCGATTTTCTTGTTTGCTGTCAAAGGAGGATGATTCTGATCTTGGCTGCCCTAGGGGCTATAGCCATGGTTAGAACATCTGCTTGGCATGTCTAATACGAGAGCAAGTCGGCCTTTCAAGGCTTGGTCCATGGTTGCATCGGTCTTTCAAAATAAAATAAGAACAAGCCCCATCGACCCCTCCATTTTCTGCATGTGTACTTCGGCTCGATGGGTTGGTGTGGATCTTGGTTTGCTTTTTAGCCCTTAGACACGGTTCATACCATACCCATTGATGTCTATATCATGCCATGGTCAATCAAATGGCCACTGGAATGGTCCATGACAGCAAACGAAGCAACTCTTCCCATGCGCGCGGGTTTGCCTCTCGGGTGGGAGTTCGGGTGATCCATGGTGTTGCTTGGATTGTGGCTGGCCTAGGGCCCTTAGCCATGGTTCAAGCCACACCTTAAGATGTTGGGAAGAGGCTCTGGTCGGTGGTTCAAGCCCCAATGGCCATTAGCCTTGCAAACAACGCAAAGGAACGCAAGCGCTGCTGCTGTATTTTTGTGACAGCAAGTTATGCTTAGGTTCAGAGGCTCGTTTGAGTTATTGGTTGGCTTTTAGCCTATGGTCCTTGGACTGGACAGTACCACATTGAGTTAGGAAGGTCATGTTTTTGGCCGTTTGTGATTCGGTTAAGTTTAGAGGTCGTACGAGAATTTACGGTGCAATGTGCCAAAATGACTCTCAAAAGAGCGTTTTATGTTTTTGGCCCCATTCACCAAAACATTCGAGTACTGTAATTTTAGGAGCATTATTTCATCATTTTATGTGTATTTTAATCATGACTAAATGATAGTTCGGTGTTGGTTCGGTTTGGCACGGAGTCATGATTAAATAATAAGTCATTGGGCGTAATTTTCTCGTTTTTGGATTCAATTACGATGTTTTGGTCAAGTTAAATCAATTGCATATTTTTCATGTTAGAATTAGGTCGCAGCGAGCCTGAGAACGATCCAACCCATTTGGTAAAATAATACAGGATATTTAATTATGTTATTTAATTATATTACATGCAAAAATAGAAAAATTTATTTTTGAGATATATGCGATATTGCTTGTGGCCACTTCACTTCATGGGATAGCAGCTTATCATGGGATTATTACTTCACCCGGTGGTCACTTACCGGTTCATGCTCAGTTATTGGTACGGATATCCAGTCCAAGGGCTGTGATGATCTCTACTGCCCAGTATACCGTAGCTTTAGTTTGATCAGGCGATTCAGTTCAGTTCAGTTTAGGGGCCACTAGCGTAGAACATAATCTCAACAGAAAATTTATGACATGTTATTTTATGACAGAGCTCGATTGTGCAAACATTTCACTGATAATTTTCAGTTCAGTTATGCACGTATTATAATTACTCATGACATGATATTTTCACTTTGCATGTGATTTTATTATTATTACTCGTTATTTACGATATATGCATGCTGAGTCTTAGACTCAATAGACTTGATTGTTGTAGGTACTGATGAGGTCGGGACCGAGGGCGGGGACCAGTGAGTCATTTTGGGTCGGCAATAGTAGGAATCCGAGGACCTCATTTTCAGCATTTACTATTTTATTTCAAACTCAGTTTTTATCTGTTGTTGAATTATTTTAAATTTTTATTTTGCAAACAATAATTACTTCCGCTATGCTATTTTGATCATTAAACTCTATTTTTCAGTTTATTTTACGATTGATACAAATTTTAGTAATATTTTCTTTTATATCTATAAAATAAACATTAAATCTAATCTAGATGATGATAAATAAAGAATCGACATTTTAATTTCCAAGCGAATATGATAAATAGACAATCTATTTTGTTGGAACTTGCATGACTTTTTGAGTGCGTAACATTGTGTGGGGATGACATGGATAAATGAACAATCGATATCTCTAGCAAGCATGAAGACATGAAAATGGTACATCATTTTTTGCCACAGAATCAATAATGTTTTTTCAATGCCGAAGTTTAGAACACTAAATAAATAAAATAAAATAAATAAAATATTATAATTTTAATTATTCATTTTAGATTTATTACCATATACAAACAAACACCACCACTTTCTTACCCAACATGGAATCAATCAGATTATAGAAGTTAAAGTTGTCATATTCATTTGCACATAGGAACAATACAATCTCATAGACTCCAATCCATCAACTATTAGTTTTAGTAATTCCCTTTCAATACCTTAAAATTCCCAATAATTTTGTGATTTGTGACTGTATTCAGTTAGAATACTAATTCATCAGTGTTTTTCATCGAAACAGTTGAAAAGTAACCATGTTTGAAAAAAAAAAAACAACCTTACACAACATTCAATGATAACCCATAAAATTCTTCCAAAACACGATATGATAAATTCCAAAATATAACAAAATACCTTAAAATAGTGAATTATGTACAAATCTATACTCAAAATAGACATTATAAAGTTTGAAGCGTAATGAACATAAATGTATTGAGGAAGACACAGCCTGCATGCTATGTGAAATTCTGTGAAGCGATAAATTGCGAGCTTTTGAGTTCGGCTTCACTTCTTTATCAATGATGGACCAAACTTCAGGATCTCCTAGGCTTCTCTCACATCCACAAAATATACAAAAATAAATACAATCCGGGTGGGTTAAAACTATAAATTTTTAAAAAAAAAATTGACCAAATAGAAATGTGCATCGTAAATTATGAGATATAATGAAGCACATGATAATCCAATCAAATTACAAATAATAAAGACGTCATCTTTTTTTACACAAATGAACAAATATATTTCTCTTGTTCGAGCAAAATATCGATCAAAACGAAAACCGACCGAACCAAATTAAATCGGAAATTCAGTTTAGTTTAACCCGTTTATTGAAAATATCGGTCAAATCGATTTATTTGTTAGGTTTTGGTTTTCCAAAAAATTATCGACAATATATATATATATATATATATATATATATATATATATATATATATATATATATATATATATATATATATATATATATATATATATAATAAAACAAAATTCCATTGTTATTACATGCCCTAATATATATATATATATAGATTACATGTCCTAATATATATATATATATATATCTATATATATATATATATATATATATATTAGGACATGTAATAACAATGGAATTTTGTTTAAAGCCCAAAACCTTAAAAATTAGAAATATAAATAAGACCAAGCCCAATCTATAAAACAAAACTACTTGGACTTCATTTAATCTAATCATTTCAGACTTCATTATTTGTTTTCTTCAGCTCTTCGACTTTTATTCATCGTTCTTTCTCTTCACTTTTGCCCTAACCTCAACTTTTCAGCCAATGGATGACGGGAATCGAGACGAGAAATCGAATTTTGCTCACCGATTGCAACCTAGTGCCTCAAATCCCCACCCCATTAATTGGTGCAAAATCTTCTAACGATTTTGATATGAACACTAGTAGAAAAATCGGATTTTACTTCGGCAGGCTTACTTCGGCAATAATAAATTACGAAGTAATACATTACCAATAACTTCAGTAATAACACAAGCGAAGTAAAATAATATATTTTACTTCGGATGTTTAAAAACACGGGCTTCACTATATTTTTTATTATATTTTACTTCGGCATATCAATGTTGATGAAGTAAAAAATAAGAAAAATAAGTTCATGAAACCTGCCTCTACCAGTACTGATATATTTTATATCTGTCAATTTTTATTTGAAATAGAAGAATCTAATGCATTTTCTTTTTCAAATTTCAGTTTGCAGGATGCATCAAGAACCAATATTACACCCAATGTCAATATGACGAGGTCAGAAGTGAATGGAGTGAATTTGTTTACTTCTATGTAGGTGCTTAGATGGATGGTGTATGTTGAGATAAATATTTTGTTTGTCATTGTGGATTTTTAGATATACTTTTGGTTTTGTGGATACATTTTTTGGGTTACTTGTGGATTGATGAATATATATAATTGTGGATTCGTGGATATTAATCATATTAATGTATTAAGTCATATATTGCGAAGTCATATATTGCGAAGTCTTTTTTTAATACACTAATTATATTAGTGTATTAAGTCATATATTAGTGTAATTTATTAATTCACTAATTATATTAGTGTATTAAGTCATATATTGTGAAGTCTTTTTTTAACAATTACTTCATCATAATAAAAAATAATGAAGTGTAACAGGTAAATTACTTCGTTGTTATTTGCAAATTGTGAAGTAACATAATATTAAATACTTCGTCAATAAGTAATCAGACGAAGTGATAGAATTAATTTATTTCAACATTGTTCTGTAAAAACGAAGTTGTTTTTCGCAATTACTTCACCAAAACACAAATTACTGAAGTCTTTCGAATCACTTACTTCGTCACTAAATGCAATTTGTGAAGTAACATAATATACAATACTTCAACAAATAGGATAAATGTTGAAGTTATAGATAATATTTACTTCGACAAATAGGATAAATTGTGAAGTTTTTTGTGTCTTTTACCTCATCAAAATACATAACTACGAAGTCTTTCAGATGAATTACTTCGTCGATTATTGTTAATACTGAAGTAAAATAGAAAACCGGCCAAAGACTTCAGTATTTTCAAACATACAACTTCGGTTATTATGCGAAGTAAAAGATACATCTATTACTTCACGTCCATATACTTCGGTAATTAACTATCTTATTACTTCATTGAATACGCGAAGTAAAAAGCGATTTTTCTACTAGTGAAATTTTGTAATCTATATTCCTTTTTATTTAAATTTTTATTATTATGCAAGATATGAGGTATTGAGGTGTATTAATTATGCATAAGTTAGTTTGTGTTGTGAAAAAGTAAAAATTTACGGTAAAAAGTAAAAATCTCAAACTCTCAAAATTATCAAACTACACACTTTATAATATTTTTCTCTCAACTCAATTGTTATTTTCTTCACAAATGAGTGCTCTATTTATAGAGTTTCATATACAAATATTCCAAAATAAATTACCTCATTACATACATCATCACACACTAATTTTCAATATTCAACACCTAATTTTACCTAATTTTCAACATTCAACATTCAACATACACATTTTAATATTATATTTTCAACACTCCCCCTTGTGATGATGATCATAATGATTGTCTTCATTACGTGTTTTTATACTGCCTCGTTAAAAACCTTACTTGGAAAAACCCATTGGGATAAAAACCATAGTAAGGGAAAAAGAGTGCAGTCACGTAAACTCCCTCTGATGTTGACATGAACAATTCTTCACAAATTTCGTAGATTGCGCATCCCAATATTATATATGTGCTTTCTGAATATTGACGTAGGAAGTGCCTTTGTGAAGAGATCTGATGAGTTTTCACTTGATCGAATGTGACGAACATCAATACATTTATTCTTCTCAAGCTCCTTGGTGAATGCGAAGAACTTAGGAGGAATATGTTTAGTTCTGTCGCTTTTTATGTATCCTTCTTTCATTTGAGCAACACATGCAGCATTATCTTCATATAGTATCACATGTTTCTCGTCGAATGATAATCCGCATGAGATATGGATATGTTGGGTCATTGATTTTAACCACACACATTCACGGCTTGCTTCATGTAGTGCAATAATCTCGGCATGATTTGATGAAGTTGTTACTAGTGTTTGTTTCTATGAACGCCAAGAAATTGCAGTGCCTCCACGAGTAAATACATATCCAGTTTGGGAACGTGCCTTGTGTGGATCAGATAAGTATCCAGCATCGGCAAAACCAATTATACTTGGATTAGCATCTTTTGAATACAAAAGTCCCAAGTCTGTCGTTCCTCGTAGATAACGGAATATATGTTTAATTCCGTTCCAGTGTCTCTTTGTTGGATATGAGCTAAATCTTTCCAACAGATTCACGGCAAAAGATATATCAGGCCTTGTACAATTTGTAAGGTACATAAGGGCACCGATGGCACTTAGATATGGTACTTCTGGACCAAGAATATCTTCATCATCTTCACATGGACGGAATGGATCTTTTTCTATGTTTAATGATCTAACAACCATTGGAGTACTTAAAGGATTTGCTTTATCCATATTAAAACGTTTAAGAATCTTTTCTGTATAATTTGTCTGGTGAACAAACATTCCACATTCTTTTTGTTCGATTTGCAAACCCAGACAATACTTGGTTTTTCCAAGATCCTTCATTTCAAATTCTTCCTTCAAGTATGACACAACTTCTTGAATTTCCTTACTCGTTCCAATGATGTTTAAATCGTCAACATATACAGCAATAATTACGCATCCGGATGTTGTTTTCTTAATGAAAACACAAGGGCATATTGAATTGTTTACATATCCCTTTTTCATCAAATGATCACTTAGTCGATTATACCACATTCGACCTGATTGCTTTAACTCATATAACGATCTTTGTAATTTCACAGAATAACATTCTCTGGATTTTGAACTTTGTGCTTCAGGCATCTTAAATCCTTCAGGGATTTTCATATATATATATTACTATCAAGTGATCCATATAAGTAAGCTGTAACAACATCCATAAGACGCATTTCTAAATTTTCAGATACCGCCAAGCTAATCAAATACCGAAACGTAATTGCATCCATCACAGGAGAATACGTTTCTTCATAATCAATTCCAGGCCTTTGAGAAAAACCTTGTGCAACAAGTCGAGCTTTATATCTTACTATTTCATTTTTCTCATTTCGCTTTCGAATAAAAACCCATTTGTATCCAACAGGTTTTACACCTTCAGGTGTAAGGACTATAGGTCCAAAAACATTACGTTTATTTAGCGAATCTAATTCAACCTGGATGGCATCTTTCCATTTTATCCAATCCTGCCGATTTTTACATTCACCAAAAGATTTTGGTTCATGATCTTCGTTATCATTTATGATGTCGATTGCCACATTATAAGAAAATATATCATCAATTTCATCTATATCTTTTCGGTTCCATATTTTTCCAGTATTAATGTAATTGATAGAGATTTCATGATTCTCGTCAGTTTGTGGTTCTGACAGAACATTTTCATCATCATGTGTTTCTTCAGAACACCATTCTCTATTTTGTGATCATCATGTGTTTCTTCAGAAACATCATTCTTTATTTTGTGATCATCGTGTTTCTCTATGAATTTTCTTTTTCGAGGATTTTTATCCTTGGAACCGACTGGCCTTCCACGCTTCAGGCGTTTAATGAAATCATGAGTATCTTCCATTTGTTTCTTTGGAATTTCAATTCGAGCAGGGGCATTTGCAGCATGTATATATGATTTAGTTACCCCTTTTGTGTCTGCAAATGCATCTGGTATTTGATTTGCTATTCTTTGCAAGTGCACAATTTGCTGTACATCCTTTTCACATTGTTTTGTTCTTGGATCCATATGTAACAATGATGATACATACCACGTAATTTCCTTTTCGGTATGTTTCTGTTCTCCCCCTAACATTGGGAAGATTTCCTCATTAAAATGACAATCAGCAAAACGTGCTGTGAACACGTCTCCTGTCTGAGGTTCAAGATATCGAATGATTGATGGACTATCATAACCGATATAAATTCCAACCTTTCTTTGAGGTCCCATTTTCTTTCGTTGCGGTGGTGCAATAGGCACATACACCATACATCCAAAAATTCTCAGATGAGAAATGTCTGGTTCTTGACCAAATGCAAGCTATAATGGGGAGTATTTATGATATGCACTTGGTCTGATGCGAATTAATGCAGCGGCATGTAAAATTGCATGTCCCCATATAGAAATAGGGAGTTTTGTTTTCATAATCATTGGTCTAGCAATCATTTGCAGACGTTTAATCAATGATTCAGCCAATCCATTCTGTGTATGTACATGAGCAACAGGATGCTCAACAATGATTCCCATAGACATACAATAATCATTGAAAGTCTTTGAAGTAAATTCACCAGCATTATCAAGTCTAATTTTCTTGATTGTATAATCGGGAAATTGATTCCTCAATTTTATTATTTGAGCAAGTAATCTTGCAAATGCAACATTTCGAGTTGACAATAAACATACATGTGACCATCTGCTGGAGGCATCAATCAATACCATAAAGTATCTGAATGGTCCACATGGTGGATGGATTGGTCCACAAATATCACCCTGAATACGTTCAAGAAACATTGGTGATTCAGTTTGGATTTTGCCTGGTGATGGTCTTATAATAAGTTTTCCGAGAGAACAAGCTTTACATCGAAACTTATTATTCTGAAAGATCTTCTGGTCTTTCAACGGATGACCATGTGTATTTTCTATAATTCTACGCATCATTGTTGAACCAGGATGTCCCAATCGATCATGCCAATTGGTTAATATCAAAGAATTATCAACTACCATGTTTGATTCAATGAGACTTATATGTGTATAATGCAATCCAGTAGGGAGCATTGGTAGTTTTTCAATCACATATTTCTTTCCTGATTTATATGTGATAAGACACATATATTTCTCATTCCCTTCATTCATTGTTTGAGTATCATACCCATGGGAATATATATCATTAAAATTCAACAAATTTCTTTCCGATTGTGGTGAATATAAAGCATCATTGATCAAAAATTTTGTACCATTAGGTAACAAAAATTGTGCTTTACCACATCCTTTAATCAAGTCTACAGGACCTGATATTGTATTCACCGTTGTTTTTGTTGGTTTTAGTTCCAAGAAATATCTTTTATCTCGGAGGATAGTGTGAGTTGTACCACTATCAGGTATGCAAACTTCAGCTTTGCTCATAGCATTTTCCATATTTGAACTTCAAAAAAATATGCAATGAAATAAATTACTGACAATATATATTTAAATATAACACATTTCATAATTATACAATAAAACATTATTCTATGAATACATGAAAAATAAATTATTGTACATTTATATTCTACCATTATATTGTTCATTTTCAGAGAAATCGTTGAGAAAATCTGCAGCATCAATGTTGTTCATTTCTATCCCACCAACATATTGATCATTTCCAGAGAAATCATTCATAAAATCACCAGCATCAAGATGAGTTGAATCACTCAAACGGTCACTGCGTTCAGTGAAGTTGGTCTCCTTTTCTTTCCCCTTTAATGATTTTTTATAAAGTTTACAAAGGTGCTCAGGGGCTCGACAAACTTTGGACCAATGTCCTGGAGTACCACATCTGTAACAAGAACTTTCATATCTTTTTGAGTGATTTTCATTAACACTTGTATTTTCATGATGCCTTTTCTGTGGATGGTTTGGGACGCTCTTTTGAGATGAGTTATAAAAATAACTATCTCTATTATTTTCAAAACCACGGCCGCGTCCACGACCACGACCAATTCCACGTCCACGTCCACGTCCACGACCTCGACCTCGACCAAAACCTTGTCTTTGAAATTGATTTTGGTTTCCAGGTTTAAATTCATTTTTACTTACAGCATTTACTTCTGGAAATGCTGTTGATCCAGTGGGTCGGGACTGATGATTTCTCACTAGAAGCTCGTTGTTCTTTTCCGCCACAAGAAGACAGGCGATGAGTTCAGAATATCTGGCAAATCCACGTACTCTATATTGTTGCTGTAGAGTAATATTTGATGTATGAAATGTGGAAAATGTTTTTTCAAGCATCTCAGATTCAGTAATCTCATGGCCACAAAATTTCAATTGCGAGATTATTCTATACATCGCCGAATTGTAATCACTGACTTTTTTAAAATCTTGGAATCTCAACGTATTCCATTCATCCCGGGCGGTCGGAAGTATAACTTCCCTTATATGTTCAAATCTCTCTTTTAATCCCTTCCACAAAGCCATGGGATTTTTTTCAGTCAGATATTCACATTTCAATCCATCGTCGAGATGTCGACGTAAAAATATTATGGCTCTTGCCTTTTCTTGTGACGTGCATATGTCATTTTCTTTAATGGTCTCGCTTAGACCTAATGACTCAAGATGCATTTCTACATCTAGAGTCCATGGCATATAATTTTTCCCAGTAATGTCAAGAGCGATGAATTCGAGCTTTGTCAAGTTTGTCATGGTGGTACTAAAAATCACGATGCATTTTATTAGTTAATGAATATTGCAATACAAAGTAATGGATAAACAACAAGTACAAGTATTCGTAAAAATAAAGAAAACACACGAGGGGGATATTCTCCGATAAATACAAGACTCGTGAGTATGATAACTAAAATAATTAAAAATAACCTTGCGAAAGCCATCTTCTTTTTTTTCTTCGAAAATTTGATGAAGAATAATTTTTAGAGAAGAAGAGAAAATTGGAGTGATTGAATGTGTTTGTGAGATCATATTTATAGGGTAAAAACTAGCCGTTTTTTACCATTTATGACCGTTGGTGTACAAAAAAATAAAGGTATGTATTTGTATAATTTTATGGTAATAATATGGTATAGATAATATTAGACATGTTTAAATAATTATGTATATCATATCATAATATTATAATGAGTGGCATAATTTATTTTGTTTAAAAACCTTATAGGCTTTTATACTTGTCGTATCCCTTACCGGGAGTGTGGGATGTCGTCTTAACATCCTCCCAGGATTTATAACAAGTTTATGAAAAATTTATTTTATTATTTCTAATAATAACATTATATTATATATTAAATAAATACACAATAAATAAATAACAGTAAAATAAATATAATTACTTTTGTTACCTTTTTCTTCTGTTTGGAGCTTGGAAAAGTATGTAGGACTTTTAGAGCTTCGTGCTGATAACGTGTTGTGAAAAAGTAAAAATTTACGGTAAAAAGTAAAAATCTCAAACTCTCAAAATTATCAAACTACACACTTTATAATATTTTTCTCTCAACTCAATTGTTATTTTCTTCACAAATGAGTGCTCTATTTATAGAGTTTCATATACAAATATTCCAAAATAAATTACCTCATTACATACATCATCACACACTAATTTTCAATATTCAACACCTAATTTTATCTAATTTTCAACATTCAACATTCAACATACACATTTTAATATTATATTTTCAACAGTTTGATCATGTTTTATAAGTATATTGTCTATTTTTCGGGGTCTCAACTCTCAAAGGGCCGTAAAATTTAAGATATCATTTATTTTAAAATTTATTCGAATTTATTATTTAAGTTATAAAATTATTGGAACACATTTTATATGAGTTCGGTTTACCCTTATTGTTAATATAATATGCGATATATTTTTCTATGATTATATGTATGCTTGAGTAGGTCTCTTATAAGAAGGTCTCACGAATATTAATTTATCTGTGATAAATCAACTCTATCGATATTTACAATAAAAAGTAATATTTTTTCATGAATGACTCAAATAAAAGATTCGTCTCATAAAATACGACCCAATATGAGACCGTTTTACACAAGTTTTTACCAAGCTCCAAACAGAATTTTGCTCACCGTGAAAATGTTGAGAGAAGCAGAAAACAATCAGGTAATTACAAAGAAGATGTTGAGTTATCTGAGATGTTCGACAGATTTCTGCTTTTCCGTGACGATTGTTGCGATGCCAATTCTAATTTGCCACGACTCTTTTGTCAGATGGATCAACTGGTAAAAGAACTCATGCGAAGAAAAGTTAGAAAAAATCGGAAACAGTTGATTTGACAAAAAAAAATTGAGAAGCTAAAAAAAAATATCGATTATTTTGGTTTTCGAGCGAAATAACTGATATTTTAACGGTTTGATTTTAGTGGTAGAAATATGTTGGATCGATTGGTCGGAAAAAAATTTGATTTGTTCGATTTTATTAATTTCGGTTTTAACCGATTTGCAAACCTAAGGAACAAACATATATTCCAAAATACTATACACGAATTTGTTAGTATTATGAGCCACCAATTTTCACCCGTTGAAAGCACGACTTTTGAGTTTGCGTATAAAGACTTGAGTTGTTTCACAAAAACGCGACAAATTCCATAAAATCAAAGCGTCAATCAGTAGAAACAAAAAAATCGAGGTTACCCAAATGAAATTGATCGTTCCATTTGGAGCCAAGTTATCGGTGACACTGATTTGGGGACCCATCTGAATTTATAATTTTTGTAGGGATATAAAAAAAAAATCAAGGTTACCCAAAAAAAATGTAAGATATATTTAGGTTTTTATTATTTAATGTGGGTACAACAATACTTAACGATGACAAGAGAATAAAAGTCACTTGAAAATGTCCGCATATTGAAAAGTATTGCGATCTCGCGCAGACAACCGTGAAATCTTATATATGATGACAGTCGCAATAATTGTCTCGACGGAACAATCCAAATGTGATGTTTGAGTTATTTTATGGTTTAAAAGATTTGAGTTACATTGTTACAACCAGGTATAACTTTTATAAAAACGAGAAGAGTTTTGTCTACAAATGGCCGGTATCAAAGTTAGGTTACGAGTTCAATTTCCATTGATCATAAGAAGCGCAAATATTGGAAGAGAGATGTTGGGTGTAATAATTGTTCATATTCGGTAGAACAATCGAAAAAGGGTGCTTCGAGTAAGATTTAAAATATTTAATTTGCACTGTGTTAGGATCAGATAAGGTAGCTAAAGTATTTAGAAGGGAGGGTAGAATATAAACTTCCAATTTTTGAATTCTATTATGGAATACGAATCAGTTATTTGAGGAACTAATCTTAGAATCTTGTTTGTCGATATATATCAGTCAACTGAAAGTAGTGCGGAATAAGACTGAGATATAGATTGAATACTTCGTATAAACTGAAATGATAACTAAAGTGAACACATCAAATTTTTCTGGATTTTTTGAGAGTTCAAATGCTCCTACGTCACCCGTCTATCACGAGGATATGATTTCACTAAAAAACTTTGATATATTATAGCAAATTATAATAATCCACTTCAATTGGTCTTACATACTGCCAAACTGAAACTCTTAGTCTAACAACTGTTATACAATTATAAATTGAAAGTTGCTCTAACTAGTAGCCTGAATGCTACTGATAATGCAAAAATCTTAGAGCTTAGATGTACGATCTGCAAACATGAGAATATACTTCATGAAGTGAATTTCAATTGATTGAGGTCGTAGTTTGATTGCTTCGTGTGTTCGCTTATTTTCAGTCACCAACCTTCTTCAACTGACTCGATCAGCTATATATAGTTTTCGATCTTAACGGTCGTATTGAATGCATTTAATGAGCATTTAATGACAAATATATGTTGAATCGTCGTGTAGTAGCTTTATCTGAAAGTAATGAGGTACTCAGACTGTTCTGTTCTGATACAACTGTTCTGCTTCGGTACGACCTCTCAAGCTATCTGCTGATCTTTTTAATTGATGATGTGGCCAAATAATTAAAAGTCAAATGATCACCCGATCAGTTCAGTTGGGCATTATTAGTTGTAAATGATGTCCAATTAGTTATGAAAATTTCAGTTTATTAGGTTTTTCATTTCAGCTCAAAACGAAGTTTTCAGTTACGATTGTGTGTCTGTTCGATTAGTTAGATTCTTGAGTTCTCTTATGGATTAATTTGTCAAACTCTGAAATCTATAATATTTCAACAATTTCTCTCTTTTCGGTGTTTGACAAAATTAGATTTCTTGAATTGACGATAGAGAATAAAACTGATTGTAGAAAAAAAAAATGTATAGATTCATACATGTTCAGCAATAACAATTTGTATTGATACTGAAAGAGGTAAGTATAGATTCTTACAAACTTTTCAACTAAAAAATAAGCCTCCAGATTAATCAACTTATTTAGGACACTTAGAAATTATTTCTTTGACTTCTTCTCAGCTGGTCCTTTATCAGTTGGCTTCTCTGATCTAGTTCTCTTGTTGCTACTTGCTCCTGCTGACTCTGTCTTCTGTTCTTCCCCCATTTTGTCAACACGCGCCAATTTTGTAAAGAGGAGGAATGCTTAACCAACTTGAGTAGATACCTTAGCCAGCTGATTCTGCATTATGTCAATCTTCTTGGATAGACTGGTATGAACAAAATCAATCTGATTGCTGAGTTATTCTTGTGGGGAGAACAGAATAGGAATTGTAACTTATTCTCTTTTAATCTTTTCAACTCAGTTGAAAAGAGCAACCCCATCATTGTTCAGTTTTGAAACTATGGTTTCCATCATTATATCATCTCCTTGTGGCAATTCATGGGATAATGCTTCAGTCTTCTCTTTTTCTTTAACCTTCTGAGAGAATTCCACGACAGCAAGCTAACATGTGGCAACAACTTGATCAATATCAACTGCAAGTTCGTCCATTGTAGATTCTTGAACTGCCTGACTACGGGGGTGATCCTGTTGATCAGTTTTGGAGCTATATGCTTTGGCAGTCGTCTGAGCAGCAAACTTCTGAAGAGTGGCTTCTTTCAGAAAGAAAGTCTCAGGAAGCAGCTGATCGATAGATGGCAGTGTAGTTGCAGTTGGTAGTTCCTGGACTGAGATAGTGATCATTTGTTCAGTTGGTAACTGAACAGCTTTAGTTTATATTTCAGCCTCTGTTGTTGATATCATAAATTGATCTTCCACAAGTTCGACAACATCATCAACACAATCATCTTTCAACTCCATTTGAATATCCTCGGCAACTGATTGCTGCATATCATCAACATTTTTCAGTGTCAGATCTTCTTCAGACTATGTAGATGGCTGCACTGCTGGTTCAGAGATCGGTAGGATAATCAATGCTGTAGATGAGGATGGTTGTTTATCTGTTGAGAGAGAAGGAGGTACTTCTAAAACTGGTTCAACTGATTGAACTTTAACTGACTCTGTTTCAGCTGGAGCCATCAGTTGCTCCTCTGTTGTTTCAGTTGGAAAGTCTTCACAGCTGATTGTGAAACACTAGCTTTTACTGGAATGTGTAATTTTTGTCACATCTCCCAATTATTCACTTTCATCTTAAGGAAGATGGGGTCAGAGTCCTGTTGTTGAAAAACTTATGTCTTCATAGGCAGTAGAACCAGCTGGATCATAGTTTGATTTCAGTTCAGCTGTCACCACAGCCAACCTTTTGATTTTTATAAGATCAAAGAGTTATGATATTCTCTCCATGGCTTGGGCGACTGTAGTGGCTTTGACAGCCTTCATGACATCTGATTCTAAGGGGATGAACTTCTCTAAAAATTTCTTCTTCCTCAGCTTCTTGGCAAGGGTAACTGTCTGGAAGTCTACCCCTTCATCGTCATGTTCCAGCTTTAGTTTAGCATGCTCAATGATAGCTTGCATAATAAGATCGATTTGCATTTGAATGACATTGCTGGGTCTTGGTTCCCAACCATCTTTGTCTTGCTCGTCGAATTAGTTAGGACATGAGGCAAGTCCAGTGTTGAACCAGTTGTGTCCACCGCTTCTCAGATTATTATGCCTTTTGAGCATGTTGGATGTAGAACTGTAGGGCAGACAACAGATGTAAGAGGAGCTGGGATTGTTGCTAGTTTTAGCTTTTCTCCAAAATCAGTTATGATAGTGGAGGGGTGGTCAGCTGCAATCTTATGTTTCGGTGGGGCAGCAGGCTGAACCGACTGAATTGGAAAAGCTTAGAGAGGTTGCTCAGCTCCTGAAGGCAACTGTTTGAGCTAGGGAAGAGCTCCACGAGTAGCAGTTGAATTGGTCTTCTGCGACCTAGGTTTCTTCAACAAAACAGGAGAAAGGGTCTTCTCCGAATCACTGGTAGAAAGAACTATTTTTCTTTTTGATTTGGGGGAACAGCTGATTTGATCTTGTCAGTTTTCTTAACTTTCGCTTCTGACTTGTCAGCCATGTCTTCTTCAGCTGCATCTTGGATGTTGCAACGATCTTGAACTTGATAAGTGAAGAAGAGGGTATTGGGTCCTTGAGTCCTCAACGAGCCTGCTCAGCTGAAGTTCGAAGCCTTTGGACTACTTCGAAGTCTGCACCATGTTCTTCAAGATTGTAAAGAGGATTGATGATCAGTTCATTTTTATCCCCTTGACAATAGCAATCATAACCTGAAATTTTTCGAGAATAAGGGCAGCAAATGATCATGTATTTGCTAAAAAGCCCTTAGCAATGATGTCAGCCAGTTGCTGGTATTCTGGCTTCAGTCCTTTCTTGGGGTCAGATACTTTGATCTTTTCACTGGTTGCGGACAGAGTGATTTGCATCTCTTCAACAGCAACAACAGAGATCTCTGAGAAGCTTGAGAGTCCTTCAGTTGGAAGCTGAAACAAGCTCCTAAATAATTCTTCATCCACGATCAGAATGTGGTCATTCAATTTTTTTGAATCTCCCCATCAACAGTAACTGAGCTAGATTCATAAATGGCGAGCATTTCAGCAGAGTGGATTTCTTGGGTTGCCAACCCTAGGAAGCTATGAAGCCCAAATGCTTCGATCTTTTCAAACATGCTGTGAACTGATTCTTCAGAGTGTACAAAGATTGATTCAAAATCAATTGCAACAATGTTGGAAAGATAAGCATGTGTCTGAGATGCCATTTGATTGATTTTTGCTAAAAAGAGAGAAGAAGACAAGTGATTTGCTCTGAAAATACGAAAGTTTTGAGCTTTGGAAATAGTGAGACACTTTCTGATAGGCGGTTTCTATTTATATCTGTGACTGTTTATATTTTGGACACTTGGCAGTCCGTGAAAGATTTTAACCAAATAAGTAAGATATTCAACCGTTGGACATTTAAATTTAGTAACTGGTAGGGGTGAGCAAGATTTCGGTTAAACCGAATTAACCGACCGAACCGAGCCAATTCGAAAATTCGGTTCGGTTATTTCGGAAATTCGGCTTTCAAATTAAAAAAATTCGGTTATATCGGTTAATTCGGTTCGGTTACGGTTTTCAAAATTTTTAAATCGGTTAACCGAATTAACCGATATAATAAATATTATTATTTAATAAATTTTTTATTTATCAATTTTTATAAATATTTTAATTTTTAATTTTAAGATCGATATAATATGTATTAATTATGTTCAAATAAAACTTATACATATGTGATGTGTGTGATTTTATGCATTTGTGTAAATTATAGTGTTAAAAAAAATTACATATATAAATAAAGTTAAATCGCAATTTTTTTTTAAACTAATCGGTTAATTCGGTCACCGACCGAATTAACCGATTTTAATTCGGTTCGGTTTTCATCGGTTATGAAAATTAATTCGGTCGGTTCGGTTATGGATAAATATTTCGGTTCGGTTCGGTTATGGCTAATTCGGTTCGGTCGGTAACCGAATTAACCGAATGCTCACCTCTAGTAACTGGTTTGAGAAGTTAGATAAAAATGGAAAGATATTTGAAATTCAAAATTTAAATAGATAATTTGTACTTGGTCACGATTTTAATTAAGGAACTTGAAATGAATTAAAGTTGGTCAACGTATGGGATAAGATCAGTTTATTCAAGTACCAACTGATCAGTTCGAAATTGATTCAGTTTAGTTTATGAACAAATGATTGTTTTCTTGTCATTTGACTTATTGAAATTCAATAATCCCCATAAATTAAAAATTTAAGATAAATCAATAAGCCCTAAGATATTTCTAAAATAAGAAAACTTAGTCTCTAGTAGTGGCTTCGTGAAAATATCAGCTGCTTGTTCAGTTAAAATATACTCCAGTCTGATGTCCTTTTTGAGAGCATGGTCTCTGATGAAATGATGTCTTACATCAATGTGCTTAGCTCTGAAGTGAAGAAGTGGATTGTAGGTAATCGCAATGGATATGGTTTTGTCACAGAAGATTGGTGGCTCTTCAGATACTTCTCCATAATCTTTCAGTTGTTGCTAAATCTATAGCAGTTGAGCACAGCAAATTCTAGCAGATAAATGTTCAGCTTCAGTTGTAGAAGTAGGGATGGACGCTTGATTTTGGCTGAACAATGAGATCAGTCTGTCTCCTAAAAAACTGACATGATCCACTTGTACTTTTGCGATAAAGATTACATCCTTCATAGTCTGCATCTGAATAATCAACTAAATTGAAATATGAGTCCTTAGTAAATTGAAATATGAGTCCTTAGCATACCATAAGCCCCACATTTTGTGTGCTTTTAGATATTTCAATATACGTTTAGCAGCTAGGAAATGAAATTGTTTATGGTTAGCGTGAAATCTAGCACATAAACAGACAACAAACATAATATCAGGACGGCTAGGAGTTAGGTATAATAAAGAACCTATTAAACCTCTGTATAGTGTCATCTCAACTGATATCCCACCTTCATCTTTGTCTAGTTTAACTGATGAGCTTATGGGAGTGGATGCAGGTGAACATGTTTCCATGCCAAATTGTTTCAGCAATTCCTTCGTATATTTGGTCTAACTGTGTGGGGACCCGGACGCTAATCATGTTCTTATTGGGATTTAATAATCTGTTCTGATAAACAGGGTCTAAAAATTTTTCGTTTTAAAATATAACTGCGGAAGGTAAAGGAATCTAAATACTATACATGTCTGTATAAACTACAATTCAGTATTACAAGTACAACAAGCTAATTTAAGGTTCAACTACTAAAGTCCAGTAATACAACCAAGTCTACTGTAAATCCGGAATCACCACGCTAAACTCGTCTTCTCTTATCATCATCTTGACCCCGAACCAGCCCCTCCTGTTGTCATGCACACATACAAAACAAGACAACAGCCGGATAACTCCGGTGAGAAATAAATCCCAGTATAAAACATGGTAAACATGTATATACATAAAATAGTTCATGAAACATGCTGTCATGAATAAAATCAAAACATTAGATTTCATAAGCTATGAAATCTACTCACAACAAGCATGCACTTCAAATCAGGTAAACATGCATATAACCAATCTAAATCATAAAAACATGCTAGCACAACTGAAAGCACTAACGATGGGTCCCATGATCTAGGAGCCCCATCTATATAAGCATGCAGTCCTAATCAAACCATGTCTAGACTCGACTCGATCTGTAACTCTAGGGATCCCGGGGTGAATAAGACGTCACTGGCTGTCACCTACCCTACCAATCGAGGTGCTGTATGTCTTATTCCTAGACTTCGGCCTGATCTATATCCACATCTACAATAGGGGAGGTGATCTTCCCCTAAGCTGAGATATCGCCGAACGTCTAGAGTCTGCCTGATCTCCAGACTGTCCTATCTTAATGCATGAATAACAATTTATAATCATAGCATAATCATATAAAACATAACAAAAGTATAGTATGTGATTTAGTGGGCAACTCAACGCGATCTCAATTGAGTTGTTCTTCCCGAATATCACATGAATTATACCTTTGTCTTCCTGATCTGATGAAGACGACGTCTCGAAGTCGAATTTGTCCATATCTGATCTGAAATGACAATAACAGATACACTGTATCAATGTGTAACCCGATTTACAATCGGTTCTGATCAATATCTTTATAAACTACAATCTGATTCATATCAACAATATCACACGATAACAGAAACCAATACTGAAACTAATCAATCTGAATCAACTGATGTCTCAACGGTAATATCAATACCATAATATCATTCTTCTAGTCCCAGCATATCAATATCTATCACAGACAACTGTCAAAAACGCTGAAATGCATAACACAGACATACGGTGTTATTTCTTCGATCTGACTTCATATAACTACTGAATAATCTATCCAGACCCATAAGAATAATCATCTATTTATTCTTCAACCAAGAATACTAGAATTTAGTGTGAATTCTCAGTCAATATCTTCTAAAATTCATAACAATTGTATAACCCCTCTATTCTTCAATCTGTCTTCGATTATACAATGTTTACTACAACAGAAACATCATATCTGAATTCTATTCAGTTCTGACAACATCATAAAATCAAATCTTGTTTAAACGTAACAAAACTTACGTCCAATTGTAGCCTACATTGATAGGAACACAGTACCGAAGTCGGATTTCAATTTGGATAAACGGTTTCTTTGTAATTTGAATTCTAACCTCAAGAATATAAAATCTCTCCCCTAAACTCTCGACTTTCAGGTTGAAAGAATGGAGGAGAATCGAGGGTTACACACGTATATATATATTGCATGCATAATGGATACGTTTCTTTCTCAAGATGTGCCACAAAACCTCTCGCGTATATGCGCGACATAACCCGCGCATATGCGCGAGACCTACTGGTCTCGGCGAACAGTACCCGCGCATATGCGCCACTCTTCTCGCGCATATGCGCCAAGGCTTCTGGAGGTGTCGCGCATATGCGCGCATGTCTTCGCGCATGTGCGCCAACCTTACTGTGATTCTCGCGCATGTGCGCCACTCTTGATCGCGCATGTGCGCCAACACATAAATTTGCACACATAATTTACACCTTTCTTATGTGTTCTGGTCCGATCCGTTCCGTCTATAATTATCTCTATTACTTCAATAATCATTCCAGATTAATTATCAATTACGGTAATCATACTCAATTCATTTCAGATTACGGTAATTAAATTCTCGGGCATTACATTTCTCCCCCTCTTAGATCGGAGTTCGTCCTCGAACTCACAAGCAATCAATCCAAATTTATCAGAAGAGATGTATAACAGAGTTTAACATCCAAACTCATTTCACTAGCCGAATCAATCCCATATTACTGGCTATACAACACCCGTAGACGCCAATTGCAATCCATAACAAAGCAATACCACCTGTAGTTGCTATTCCATCTGTTTATCCCAATCAAGGACATATTCCATCTTCGGCTCCAAATACCAATCGTCATCATCCGACATTGGTTTTCTACATCTATTCCTTCTGCACTATCTTGATAACTAGTGCTAACATCCCGCACTAGAGTTCTATCAATATTTTTCAATATCTGACTACTACACGCTGACTACCTGTCAATCTGTAACAAGTCTGAGAGAAAAAGCTTATGATATAATCTACCACAAGTACACACTTAATTGTAATCATAGTCTGATATACTCTACTCGAAATCATCATTCTAGTCAATCTGACTATTTCTTTGACAGGGATCTCTGTCACCTAGTTCTGTTTGTACATCATCTTTACAAACTACTAGATATAGATTGAACAATCTATCAATCACGATCATACCATATCCCAGTCTGAAGAAAATGGCGGTAATTTCATTACATCAGTCCTAGATATGTACTTCCATTTCTATTCAGGATTATACTAAGTCGGTAATAATCTTCTGAGTTCTATCTTTCTAACTTCTACTGTTAGCGATTCGGACACATCGGTATCATTTCTACCAACCTTACAACATAAATTGCTGTCCCAACTGATCTCATCTGTCTATACCAACATTATCTGTTCGAATATCATACATTCTGAAATATCTGAATGAAAACTGAATCCCCTGCGGTGCATTTCTGACACTACTTGTGACTTCAGATTCGAACTATCCGGTATAAACAATCAGTTAATAATATAAAATAATGAAGAAATACCTACCTGGCATTCGGCTCTGACTACCCATATCAAAAGCTATAAATAATTCTGAAACATTTTGACATCACACAATAGAAGTAGTCTGTCTGATACAAACACAAAGTCACATATCTGTTACTGTAAACGATACTCTGCTCTGATTTCAACTGTTTACAATAAACTGTATTACACTGATTCACAATAACGGTAATATCACATCGAATTCTGAATAGAAAGAACTTATACAGATCTAGTGAGTTTAAAAAACTCATAACATAATAAATTCTGGCTGGCTGACCAATCTTCATACTGCCCAGATCAACTGCTATATCTCATCTGCAATTAGAATATACTCCCAACCAATATAAAATGTCTCAAATACTGATTTAGAATCATAACAATACTCAGCAGATGTATAGCAATACGAGAATAAGATAATCAGAAGAAGATAATCTGCCCAAACCAGCTAATAAAGTTCTGACATCTTTGACATTCTGCTAATTTTGATATTTCTGATACTGCATAGTCTGAATAAAACCTGTATCAATAACTGTATACCGGATTCCTACCTGACCCATCTCTGTATACAAGAACACCGTTTTCTGAATAATCAACAAAAGCTTCAAATATTTAATTAGTCAGTCAGATACTGTGCATATATCCTCAGATCATAGATATAACAAACCTAAATCTTCAGAACACTTCTGAATATAGACTCTATCAATCTAGAAACAGAATCTGAAATATCGACGAACAAATACTCAATCAACTGTATTCTTCAGCCCCTACTTTAATATGTCAATTCTTTCACTTCATTCTGTACTGAATTCTAACTAAACACAGTACTTGGTATCGATTCAATTCTAAAATCTATCTTTCTGATACAAAGCAAATCTGACATCTTATCTAACGATTAGCAATCTACTCGTACATTACTATCAAATTTGTAATTGTTAGGCTCGATTTCAGTGGATCTACTGGATACATAAGGATGCCATCTGTTCCTTTCTGTAATAATCGAGCCCTAAACAATACAATTTTCTAAGGGATTCTGGATCTAAAATCCTCATTTATCAACTAGATCGGGTCTAAATCTTACCATTTCTGGAACACATTCTACGATATTTCTGTACTTGTTTAGCATATACATGTCAATAATGCAATCCAAATCAGACAATTACAAGTACATCATAATCTAATCCAGTCTCATCCTCATCTAACTGTAGTATATAATATGTCACAGAAATTTCTGATATCAACATATTCCTCAACAGCCAAGGAATCAATATTACAGTATACACAGACCCAACAGATACAGCATATCTTCATGCTATCCACTCACAGATACTCATAAAAATGCCCTTGTACATATCAGTGAGTATGCAATAAAATCATAAAATAGTACCTGTTGTAATTTCTGGGTCTGTTTCTTATACATTGCCACCAGATGGTCCTGCGCCCTGAAATCTTTGGGAACCCTTCTGAGGACACACTCTAGCAAAATGCCCATGCTGTCTACATATATTGCATCTACCAAGCACTCCTTGGCATTGCTCCGTGGAGTGTCTCCCTCCACAATTCCTGCAATACACGCCCGTATAATGCGAACTGGATCCACTAGAGCTAGAGGAACCACTTCCGAATCTCTTGAACGGTTGCTTCCGAGCTTTCAATAACTCTTGCTTTCCACTTGTACTGCCACGATCCAATCGGAGAGGGGATTGCTGTGTCTGTGGTTGCTTCACACACAACCTTGTCAATTGTCTAGTCAGACTGGCCTCCGCTCTCTTCGCTTTACTTAAGACATCAGCAAAATGATAAGGTTGCTGTATATTCATCAATGCTACTATCTCTGAATTCAATCCTCTGACGAACTGATTCACTACAGCTTCATCATTCCCAGCCAACTGAGGAGCAAAATGCAGTAGCGTAGAGAATTTGGCAATATAGTCTTCAACATTCATTTGACCTTGTCTCAAATTCTCAAATTCCGCTATTTTGTCCTCTCTATAAGACACTGAGAAAAATCGTTGATAGAATTCAGTTGTAAAGACTTCCCACGTGATCACCGTACCACGTAGTTCTAATATACCTTTAATCGTAATCCACCAATTTCTGGCAGCCTCTCGTAACTGATAACTTACCAATATAACCCTCTGCGCATCTGTACAATCAAGTAACCCTAACAGTATCTCCATATCATCAAACCAGTTCTGACATTCTGCAGATGTCTCGATACCACTCAGAATCGGCGGCTGTAATAACTGAAACTCTGCCAACTTGGTTTCCATCGGAGTCGCTGACACATCTATCTGCGGTTCTGATATAACCATCTGATTATACGAAATACTGCCTGTTTCCAAAATCCTTCGGGGAGGTACATCTGATTACCACAAACATTAGTAATCCAACAATACAATGTTGTGCCAATCTTTTCTGATCATGATCATCTTACTGCTGATCATGAATCCGATCTGATTCATATTCAAGAATACATAATACCAATTCAAATCATATAATCAGGTAAACATGTATCTTTAAGTAGTAACACATAGTCTCATGCTAGCACACAATGTCATTCAACATTAAAATCAATCTCATGCTAGCACACACATGCAAGGAAAGAAAATTCATCTACCCCGCTCATTCTCTTCTATCTCAATCTAAGTCAATCTAAAAAAATCTATCAGTTCTGACTATCTCAATCTAAAGATCTACCTCTAAAGGATCTTGGCTAAAAGATCAAATCTCTAAAGGAACTAACTTCTACGATATCCATCGCTAAGGAATCTATAGCTCTGAAAGAACTATCCTCGCTCTGATACCACCCGTTGTGGGGACCCGGACACTAATCATGTTCTTATTGGGATTTAATAATCTGTTCTGATAAACAGGGTCTAAAAATTTTTCGTTTTAAAATATAACTGCGGAAGGTAAAGGAATCTAAATACTATACATGTCTGTATAAACTACAATTCAGTATTACAAGTACAACAAGCTAATTTAAGGTTCAACTACTAAAGTCCAGTAATACAACCAAGTCTACTGTAAATCCGGAATCACCACGCTAAACTCGTCTTCTCTCATCATCATCTTGACCCCGAACCAGCCCCTCCTGTTGTCATGCACACATACAAAACAAGACAACAGCCGGATAACTCCGGTGAGAAATAAATCCCAGTATAAAACATGGTAAACATGTATATACATAAAATAGTTCATGAAACATGCTGTCATGAATAAAATCAAAACATTAGATTTCATAAGCTATGAAATCTACTCACAACAAGCATGCACTTCAAATCAGCTAAACATGCATATAACCAATCTAAATCATAAAAACATGCTAGCACAACTGAAAGCACTAACGATGGGTCCCATGATCTAGGAGCCCCATCTATATAAGCATGCAGTCCTAATCAAACCATGTCTAGACTCGACTCGATCTGTAACTCTAGGGATCTCGGGGTGAATAAGACGTCACTGACTGTCACCTACCCTACCAATCGAGGTGCTGTACGTCTTATTCCTAGACTTCGGCCTGATCTGTATCCACATCTACAATAGGGGAGGTGATCTTCCCCTAAGCTGAGATATCGCCGAACGTCTAGAGTCTGCCTGATCTCCAGACTGTCCTATCTTAATGCATGAATAACAATTTATAATCATAGCATAATCATATAAAACATAACAAAAGTATAGTATGTGATTTAGTGGGCAACTCAACGCGATCTCAATTGAGTTGTTCTTCCCGAATATCACATGAATTATACCTTTGTCTTCATGATCTGATGAAGACGACGTCTCGAAGTCGAATTTGTCCATATCTGATCTGAAATGACAATAACAGATACACTGTATCAATGTGTAACCCGATTTACAATCGGTTCTGATCAATATCTTTATAAACTACAATCTGATTCATATCAACAATATCACACGATAACAGAAACCAATACTGAAACTAATCAATCTGAATCAACTGATGTCTCAACGGTAATATCAATACCATAATATCATTCTTCTAGTCCCATCATATCAATATCTATCACAGACAACTGTCAAAAACGCTGAAATGCATAACACAGACATACGGTGTTATTTCTTCGATCTGACTTCATATAACTACTGAATAATCTATCCAGACCCATAAGAATAATCATCTATTTATTCTTCAACCAAGAATACTAGAATTTAGTGTGAATTCTCAGTCAATATCTTCTAAAATTCATAACAATTGTATAACCCCTCTATTCTTCAATCTGTCTTCGATTATACAATGTTTACTACAACAGAAACATCATATCTGAATTCTATTCAGTTTTGACAACATCATAAAATCAAATCTTGTTTAAACGTAACAAAACTTACGTCCAATTGTAGCCTGCGTTGATAGGAACACAGTACCGAAGTCGGATTTCAATTTGGATAAACGGTTTCTTTGTAATTTGAATTCTAACCTCAAGAATATAAAATATCTCCCCTAAACTCTCGACTTTCAGGTTGAAAGAATGGAGGAGAATCGAGGGTTACACACGTATATATATATTGCATGCATAATGGATACGTGTCTTTCTCAAGATGTGCCACAAAACCTCTCGCGCATATGCGCGACATAACCCGCGCATATGCGCGAGACCTACTGGTCTCGGCGAACAGTACCCGCGCATATGCGCCACTCTTCTCGCGCATATGCGCCAAGGCTTCTGGAGGTGTCACGCATATGCGCGCATGTCTTCGCGCATGTGCGCCAACCTTACTGTGATTCTCGCGCATGTGCGCCACTCTTGATCGCGCATGTGCGCCAACACATAAATTTGCACACATAATTTACACCTTTCTTATGTGTTCTGGTCCGATCCGTTCCGTCTATAATTATCTCTATTACTTCAATAATCATTCCAGATTAATTATCAATTACGGTAATCATACTCAATTCATTTCAGATTACGGTAATTAAATTCTCGGGCATTACAAACTGATAAAAATATCAGTCTCCAGTTGCTTCACTTACATTCCTAAAAAGAATGTCAGTTCGCCCATCATACTCATCTCGAATTTCTCCTACATCAATTAGCAAACTTATCACATAATTTGGGGTTAATTGACCCAAATATGATATCATCAACATAAATTTGAACAATTAATGAGTGATCTTTCTTGGTAAAATTTGAAAAGTTTTTTTTATCAACTGTTGTTACTGTAAAATCATGATCAATTAATAATTTTGATAGGGTCTCATAACAAGCTCAAGGGGTGTAGTAGCCCGAATCCCAAATTGGGTAATTAACGGATTATTGGTGATTAAGAAGGTTTAATGTGTAATATTGGCTATGGTCATGATCGGACGGACCGAAGATGGTTCGGAAGCACCGAAGAGTTCGTAAGGTCCGAAGTGGGTTCGGTGGATCCGATCATTAGGTGTCAAGAGTTGATCGACACGTGGGAGTTCGGAAGGTCCGAAGTGAGTTCGGTGGATCCGATCATGAGGTGTCAAGAGCAGCTGGACACGTGCATGTTCGGACGGTCCGAAGTGTATGATCGGAGGATCCGATCATGAGCTGTCAAGAGCCAATGGACACGTAGCGTTCGGACGTTCCGAAGTGGTGTTCGGAGGATCCGAACATGGCCTATAAATAGTGCCCGGATTTCTCATTTGTGACTTGCCATTCCTTGAGTTAAGTCTCCTCTTTGAGAGTTTTGGAAGGATTCTAGGGTTAGTTGTTGTTCGAGCGATAGCCAAGAGCTGCCGGGATTGGTAGCATAGCAGCGCCGGAGTTTCGAGGCAATCGACATCAAAGGGCTGTCGACGGACGAAGGTAAACCCTAAACCTTTGGTAGTACTAGGGAGTACTGGTTTTGCTAGCCGAGCATGGTAGTATTGTTCATTGGGTATGCTTTTGATGAATAGGCTTGGATTAGACCTGTTGTCTGGTTGTTCCAGTGGATTAGGATTTGCTGTGATAGAGGTACGAAAGTACTATCCGAGATATCCTGGTTGAGTATACATTCTTATATGTGTTGCATGATTATGTGGTGCATTGATATATGTCATATGATGCATGCTATTATGTCACGTTTATTACTGCACGTTGCATTTCATGTTGAGCCGTATCTTCTTCGAGATAGCCTTTACTGTTGAGCTGTATCTCTTTCGAGATAAGCTATATCTTGGGGCCGCTCAGCCCTGTCTTGTGGACGCATGGACACCGAGAGTACACAGTGGCCGACGGGTCGGGAGGGCTTCGGTGGTCCGGGACATTTTAGGTCCACGTCTGTCTTGTAGTGGATGCAGTGACCCAGAGGTGTACCGCGCGGCACTATCCACTTGGCGCCTCTAGACTGAGCATTGTTGAGATCCTTTTGTGATTCCTGTTTCTTGACTACCCTGGTATCATGATCATAGCATGTGCATTTCATATAGGTCTGTATACTCATACTTTTGTACTGGGCGTTCTTATCGCTCACGTCCTCGGTTTTGTTTATTCTTGGACACCCCATTCCCACGGGGCAGGCCTCAGGTTGGACAGCTCAGGAGGAGCAGGAGGAGGACGTTGAGTAGCTGGTTGGTTTAGTTTATCGGTATTGTTTTGATTCGATATGGTTGTATTGGGTATTTTTATTTTGAGTTATTCTAGACTTCGATTGGGTTGTATAACCATTATTTTTGTTGACTTTTCCGCTGTTATCTCTGATTACTGTTATTAAGTAAAGTGCATGCTTAAGTTCTTGCTTAGTAGGTGATCCTGGAACGGGTCACTACATTTATGGTATCAGAGCATGCGTACGATTTTGGGATATAGATTCTGTTTTGGGATTTCCGTTGACCAATTTACTAGTTCCCCATTCTATGTTGTAGCAATGGCTGACCACTTTGGTGATGAGAGTAGTCAGGGAAGTGTAGGTCGTTGGGGTGACCAGGACGATTTGTTAAGCGTCATAAGTTACCGCATGTTTCTCTAGACGTCATTCTTTCTGTTTCTACTCCGATGGGTCATTCGGTTTTAGCCAAGCGTCTAGTGATGGGTTGTCCCTTAGATTTGGAGGGTAATGATGTTGTTATTTTCGTTTTGTTCATTCTCTAAAGCTTGATTTCGAGGACGAAATCGTTTTTAAGGGGGGGAGAATGTAGTAGCCCGAATCCCAAATTGGGTAATTAACGGATTATTGGTGATTAAGAAGGTTTAATGTGTAATATTGGCTATGGTCATGATCGGACGGACCGAAGATGGTTCGGAAGCACCGAAGAGTTCGTAAGGTCCGAAGTGGGTTCGGTGGATCCGATCATTAGGTGTCAAGAGTTGATCGACACGTGGGAGTTCGGAAGGTCCGAAGTGAGTTCGGTGGATCCGATCATGAGGTGTCAAGAGCAGCTGGACACGTGCATGTTCGGACGGTCCGAAGTGTATGATCGGAGGATCCGATCATGAGCTGTCAAGAGCCAATGGACACGTAGCGTTCGGACGTTCCGAAGTGGTGTTCGGAGGATCCGAACATGGCCTATAAATAGTGCCCGGATTTCTCATTTGTGACTTGCCATTCCTTGAGTTAAGTCTCCTCTTTGAGAGTTTTGGAAGGATTCTAGGGTTAGTTGTTGTTCGAGCGATAGCCAAGAGCTGCCGGGATTGGTAGCATAGCAGCGCCGGAGTTTCGAGGCAATCGACATCAAAGGGCTGTCGACGGACGAAGGTAAACCCTAAACCTTTGGTAGTACTAGGGAGTACTGGTTTTGCTAGCCGAGCATGGTAGTATTGTTCATTGGGTATGCTTTTGATGAATAGGCTTGGATTAGACCTGTTGTCTGGTTGTTCCAGTGGATTAGGATTTGCTGTGATAGAGGTACGAAAGTACTATCCGAGATATCCTGGTTGAGTATACATTCTTATATGTGTTGCATGATTATGTGGTGCATTGATATATGTCATATGATGCATGCTATTATGTCACGTTTATTACTGCACGTTGCATTTCATGTTGAGCCGTATCTTCTTCGAGATAGCCTTTACTGTTGAGCTGTATCTCTTTCGAGATAAGCTATATCTTGGGGCCGCTCAGCCCTGTCTTGTGGACGCATGGACACCGAGAGTACACAGTGGCCGACGGGTCGGGAAGGCTTCGGTGGTCCGGGACATTTTAGGTCCACGTCTGTCTTGTAGTGGATGCAGTGACCCAGAGGTGTACCGCGCGGCACTATCCACTTGGCGCCTCTAGACTGAGCATTGTTGAGATCCTTTTGTGATTCCTGTTTCTTGACTACCCTGGTATCATGATCATAGCATGTGCATTTCATATAGGTCTGTATACTCATACTTTTGTACTGGGCGTTCTTATCGCTCACGTCCTCGGTTTTGTTTATTCTTGGACACCCCATTCCCACGGGGCAGGCCTCAGGTTGGACAGCTCAGGAGGAGCAGGAGGAGGACGTTGAGTAGCTGGTTGGTTTAGTTTATCGGTATTGTTTTGATTCGATATGGTTGTATTGGGTATTTTTATTTTGAGTTATTCTAGACTTCGATTGGGTTGTATAACCATTATTTTTGTTGACTTTTCCGCTGTTATCTCTGATTACTGTTATTAAGTAAAGTGCATGCTTAAGTTCTTGCTTAGTAGGTGATCCTGGAACGGGTCACTACAAGGGGCTTGTTTTATATCATACAAATTTTTTTTCATATGATAAACATGAGTAGGAAATAAATGATTAACAAAAACTCGAGGTTGTTCTACACACACTTATTCTTGCAATTGACCATTCAAAAATGCGCTTTTGACATCTATCTGGTAAAATTTGAAGTTTTGTGGGATGCAAAGGTTAGGAATATCTTGATTGCTTCCAGTCTATCAATTGGAACATAAGTATCGGCATAATGTATTTCTTCCTCTTGTTGGTATCCTTGTGCTACCAATATTGTTTTATTGTGCACAACTAAACCATCTTCATTCAGTTTGTTCCGGCATACCCACTTGGTACTTATATAGATTTTGAAGAAGGTCTTGGAAATAGTGTCCATACATTGTTATGTGTAAACTGATTAAGCTCTTCTTGCATAACAATGATCCAACTGAGATCAACTAGAGTTTCTTTAGTTTTCTTTGGTTCCAGTTACGATATAATGCAGAATGAATAAATAAATTTAACATCTGATTTCTGGTTTTAACCATATCAGATGGGTTACCTAATACCAAATCCTGAGGATGGTTCCTGCTCCGTATGTAATTTGGATCTACTTGACTCGTTTGCAACTCTGGTTCAGTTTGTAACTGACCAATTCCTTCTGCTTCAGTTGCAATGACATCAGTTTGAGGTTGAATATTTCCTAGTTGATCATCAAACTGATTATCAGGGACTATATCATGTCCAACTGGTGGTTCCAGCACTTCTAGTTCTGGTGTTTGAAGGGAATTTTTGACAATCTGATTTTCATTTCCATTGTCATCCTCCAAACTTATATCTATTAAGCGATTAATCAGCTCAACTGAATCAGTTGGCTTATCAGTTAACACATTTTCATCAAACACAACATGTATGGATTCTTCAACATTTAGAGTGCGTTTATTGAAAATTCTATATACTTTACTAACAGATGAATAACCTAAGAATAATGCTTCATCCGATTTAATATCGAAGGACGTTAAGTGATTCTTACAATTGTTATGAATGAAGCACTTGCATCCGAAAATTTTAAAGTAAGAGACCACACTATTTTTACCATGCCAGATCTCACATAGAATTTTCAAATGATTTTTGTTAATCATTGATTTGTTTGTGTATAACACGCGGTGTTGACTGTCTCTACCCAAAATATTTGAGAGATACCAGATTTAGCCTGCATTTTTCTCGCTGCGTCCTTAAGAGTTTGATTTCTCCGTTCAGCTACACCATTATGTTGTGGTCTTTTTGCAGCTGAGAACTCATGGTTGATTCCTAAATTTTCAATATAGTTAGATAAGGTCTGATTGACAAATTCATTTCCATGATCGGTTCTTATTCTGTCAATCCCAACTGATTTTTCATTTAGATGTCTCTTAAAAAGTTTGATCAGTTGTGAAGCATTTTGATCATTTGATTTTATAAAAATAACCCAAGTAAATCTTGAGAAATCATCAACAATCACAATAGTGTATTTCATTTCCCCTAAGCTCATGACGTGTATTGGACCAAATAAGTCCATATGCATCAGTTCTAAGCATTGGAAGAAGTTTTACTTTCGTTATTTTTCAAAGAAGATCTAACTTATTTTCCAAACTGAACAAATTTTGTCTTTTGAAAAATCACATTTGGGCAGAGCAATTATAAGCTCGTGCTTGCTCAGTTGTGCAATGGCTTTGGAGTTTCGATGGTTTAATCTCTTGTGTCATAGTCAATTCTGAGATTGATTAGAAACTACTAAACAAACTTACTAAACAAACTGAATTATCGAGTGGATTGCTCCAACTCACTTGTATGTGTTTCCACCACATCTGTTTCTTGTCATGACTAAATCACCAGTTGCATTTCTAACTGAACACGCATGCTTACTGAATTCAACTGCATAAGCATTATCGCATAATTTACTATGCTGAGTAAATTGTATTTTAAATTTTCGACAAATAATACATCATTGATGATAATGTTACCAAGCTTCCCTTACCCACGGTTTTACCTTAAGAGGCATCACAAAAACTGATCTTAGGACCAGAATATTTGATTAGTTGAGATATCAGTTCAGTGTTTCAAGTCATATGTTTTGAACATCCACTGTCCAAGTACTAGACTAAATCTCTGATCAGTTTACCTGTAACCGTCAATCACAAATAATATATAAATTTGGTACACATATCTATTTGGATCCAGAACTGATTTGTCCTTTGTGAACCTAGATATGGATCAGTCGAACTGATCTACCAGTTTCTGTGTTCCAAATAACCTTTCTTGATTTGTGGGTGCGGTGAAGTTGATATAACATGTGTTTG
This sequence comes from Primulina eburnea, assembly GCF_022965805.1. Taxonomy (NCBI): domain Eukaryota; kingdom Viridiplantae; phylum Streptophyta; class Magnoliopsida; order Lamiales; family Gesneriaceae; genus Primulina; species Primulina eburnea. Next base: position 25,751,340 of record NC_133109.1, on the reverse strand, counting down.
TGATATTTTATCCTTGTTGTTCATCCGGCATCGCTTTTGAACTAGCTTGCTATTATAATAATTGTAATAATAGCCTCTGGTTGACTTTCGTTCGACATAATTGGACTTCTTAGGTGACCAGTTGTTTGATTCAGCTGAACTTTTGGGACTGTGCCCAATTCCATGTTGCCTTGCCTTCTTCTATTTTCAACTGATTTTTCATTTGGTTTTTCTACCGAATTCTTGAACTCGGGATTCTCATGTACCATGACTGATTTGACAAAGTGAATATATTTCTCTTTGCTTGTATTCAGTTTTGGCATTCTAGCACTAACTGAGGGTTCATCTTGGCTATCAAAACCTAGACCAATTTTATCTCCAAATGGTTTTTGCAACCCCTGAATTTCTTATTCGAAGCCTGAATTACTTCAGTCATTTTAGATTTTTCAGCTCTTAGCTGCTGAATCAACAAATAATTTTCATCTCTTTTAGCTTTCAGCTCAGTAATATCCTCTTTGACCTTTAAGCTTTCAACTGATTTGATATTATCAACTCTGTCAGTGGAGGGATCATCTCGCTTTGCTTTAACTTCCTCAATGGAGATAGCTAGTTTGCTGTACTCATTTACCATGTCATGCAGAGTGGAAATAAGCTCTTTTCTTATAAAATCAGTTGAGTTGAAATCAAATATCTGACCACCGCTAGAGTTCCAACTCAACATCATCAGCCATGAGGCATTTCATCTCTTCTTCATCACTTGAGCTACTAGAAGTTTCAGTTTCAGATGCTTTACTGTCTGAGTCATCCCACTTTGACTTGTTTTCTTCTGATACCAAAGCTTTATGCTTTTTCTTGGATGACTTCTTTTCATTCTTGAACCTTCTTCTGTGCTCGAAGGGCTTTTTACCCTTCTCAACTAACCTTCTACTGTCTTTTTTGGCCATTGGATAGTCAGTAATAAAGTGACTAGTTTTTCCACAGTTGGAGCATGCATTCGGTTCTTCAATGGGTTCATTCCTATGATAGTTTCATTGATAGGATCATTGGTTCTTTCTCATGAACTTCCCAAATTTTCTTACAAACAATGACATTGCATAATTGCTTAATTGTTCTGCTGACTATTCAATTGAAACTGATTGTTCCAGTTTGATTGCACTTAAAGTATTTGTAACTGGTGGAACAGTCGGATCGCTTTCTCTGGTCTGCATTTCAAACTCGTAGGCTTTCAAATCTACAAAAAGATCATGTAATTCTATTCTGTTTAAATCCTTGGATTTCCTCATGGCCATGGCTTTAACATCCCATTTCCTTGGAAGACCACACATAACTTTCAGGGCAATCTCTTTATTTGAGTGCACTTTTCCAAGTGCATTCAGTTCATTTACTATGCTACTGACTCTTTCATCAAAGTCCCTCGTCGACTCACCAACGTTCATTTTGATAATGTCAAATTTCTAAACAGCAACTGATAGTTTATTTTCTTTTGTCTGCTCATTTCCTACGCATAAATAAATCAGCTTCTCCCAGATTTATTTGGTTGATTTACACTTTTTGATCTTGCTAAATGGTTTTTTTTCTAGAGTTTTACAGACTTATCCACATTGTCCAAGTTGTCTTTTCTCTTGTCTTCTGAAGTCCACTCATCTCGTGGATTCTCTATTCGATGTGGTGTTCCATCAGTCAAAGCAATAGCTGTATTGGCTTTCATGATTTTCATCGGTCCATCTGTGATGTTATACCACATTTCATCATCTTGAGCAGCTAAATGAGTCTGCGTTTTTATCTTCCAATTATCGAATTCTTCCCTGGAGAACATGATAGTTTTGTTGAAAAAAGACCTGATGAGTATGAGTTTGAACGTTTGAGAGTATTCAAAACAATATTAATCTCTTTGATACCACTTGTTAGGAACGGTTATTGTAGCGAAAGTTTTTAGAAGGGGGTTGAATAAAAACGTCGAATTTTTGAATTCTTCTCTGGAATGCGAATCAGTTCTTTAAGGAACTGATCCTAGACTCTTGTTTGTCGATATATATAGTCAACTGAAAGAGGTGATGAATAAGACTGAGATATTGATTGAATACTTAGTGTAAACTGAAATGATAACTGAAGTGAACACAGAAAATTTTTCTAGATGTTCAGAGCCTTCAAATGCTCCTACGTCAGCCTTCTATCACGAGGATAAGATTTCAATAAAAGACATTGATTAAAACAAATTGTAATAATATACTTCAATTGGTCTTACACATTTCCAAACTAAAACTCTTAGTCTAACAGCTCTTATACAATTATAGACGAAAGATGCTCTAACTGGTAGTACGAATGCTACTGATAAAAGCAAAAATTTTAGAGTAGATGTGCGATCTGTAAACTTGAGAATATACTTCATGAAGTGAATCACAATTGATTGAGGTTGTAGTTTGATTGCTTTGTGTGTTTGCTTATTTTCAGTCACGAACCTTCTTCAACTGATTCGATCAGCTATATATAGTATTTGATCTCAATGATCGTATTGAATGCATTTAATGACCATTTAATGACAAATATCTCTTGAATCGTCATGTAATAGTTTTATCTGACAGTAGTACGAGGTATTCAGACTGTTATGTTTTGATACAACTGTTCTGCTTCGGTACGACCTCTCAGTCTGTCTGCTGATCTTTTTAACTGATAATGTGGCCAACTGATTATAAGTCATCTGATTATAAGTCAACTGATCAGCCGATCAGTTCAGCTGGGCATTATTAATTGTAACCGATGTCCTATCAGTTACGAAAACTTCAGTTGATAAAGTTTTTCAGTTCAGCTTAAAACGAAGTCTACGATTGTGCGTCTGTTCGATCAGTTAGATTCTTCAGTTCCCTTATGGATTAATTTGTCACTTTGAAATCTATAATATTCCAATACATTGTTACTACCAGTTATAACTTTTGGTAAAACATCAAGCGTTCACTCTTACAATTGGCACCAGAATCAGGTTACATGTTCGATTTTCATTGATCATAAGAAGTACAATTATTGAGAAACATATTGTTGAGTGCAATAAGTATCCCTAGTAAGTAGTATAATCGAAACGTCGTGTTAAAGCTATTATATACAATTAAAATATTTGAGTTGTACTATTATTACCGGCTATAATTTTTTATAAAAGATAAACACTAGATTCTATATATGATAAAACGGGCTTTCATATGCTAAATATGTATTTTGGATTGGGATCTACTCTAAAATACGTACTAATTAAGAAATGTAAGTGGAATATTGACATGATGTGCATAAAAATTTATCCGTCATAAAATCATATCGATTTTTGCATTCACATCTCTTGTACATGATGTATTTAACACTTACCTCTCGTATTAAGTACAAAAATTATAACACAACATATATTAAATACATAGGATGTGAATGAAAAAAAAAAAACTTAAATAGATTTATGAAAATACACAAAGGAATCATTTTTATTGACCTCTTACTCCTCCATACATCGTATCGTGGTCATGAATACAAAACAAGAAGGTGGCTAAATTAAAAGATAACATAGTTTATGGAAAGTCTAAACATTAGAATGAAAAACTAATTATATTAATCCAAGCTAAACAACAAAGTGTGGAGCCACTATTTTTGTCCAAATTCCCCCCACAGAGACAACAATGGTAAAGTCAAGCCTAATTTGCTGACTTTTAATGCACTGTAACAACACATGATATTATCCTTAGGTCTTCATACATTGTACGTACTAACTTCGTATTTTCAAAAATATTCGTGTCACACTTTTTTCTTTACCTAATAAAATGTGTTATAATTTAATGCACTGTAACAACACATGATATTATCCTTAGGTCTTCATACATTGTACGTACTAACTTCGTATTTTCAAAAATATTCGTGTCACACTTTTTTCTTTACCTAATAAAATGTGTTATAATTGGGGTTTCATCATGCTTCACTGTATGCATATATATATATATATATATATATATATATATTAATACTCACAAAAAATTTAGGATCTGCTTCCGACAAGTGTCATTAGTCCAGACCCAAGTTTCGAAATTGCTCTAAACTCGAAATCACGAATAAGATCGTTAGAAGGAGACCGTGATGGTGTCTCGACGTAATCTCTCCGACGCTCAAATCAGAGACTAAAGATATATGTAAGGAATAACTAAAAATACTGCTGAGAATAATATAGTGAATCCCAAATCATACGCTCAAACTCTGCAATATTCAACCTCTAATTAACGTTAATCGTCTGATAATACGTTAGAATTATGTGGGCCTCGCGTGACATGCACGTTTTCTCTAGCTTCGTCGTGTGGTGTGCGCAACACGACAAAAACCCAATGGCCATCACATCCACATTATATATAAAAAAAAGAATTAGGACAATAAATAATATTTGAATTAGGAGGGTGTGGGTCGCACGAGCAACGTGCCATCACGCGATTTACACTAGTCCACAAAACACGTGCCAAGGTTTCGTGAGGGATAAGAAGGGCAATTTAGTCAATGGGAGAGTAGAACATTTTGTCGGCGCGTGACACGTTTGCTCTCCGACATTTCTTGTTTGACTCTGAAAATTTGTTATTAAGAAAATTGAATTATATCTTATATCAACTAACATTTCTATTTATAAAATAAAAAATAAAAATATTAAAATAATAATATTTAGCCATATTCTATATATAAAATAAAAAATAAATATATAAAAATATTAAAATAATAATATTTAGCCATACAATTTTTTAATAATTATTAATAAGTGAGTCCTACTTAAATATATTTTAAAGCGGCCGCCCCAACTTGTCGTTTCTCTCGTCACCGCTTTCTTTCCGTCGTTTCCTTTGCTTCCTATTTATTACACAACATATATATATATATATACTGCCATCTGTATGTATGTATCTAAATGCCAAATTGGACATATATATTTTGATCTATGAGACTATGATCCTTTCATTCTTTGGTGATCTTTCTAAGACTTATTTGTGCGTGATCTGTGAAGCAATTTCTCCACTGTCGGGGGAGACCATCCTCCGGGCAAAAGGAACGAACATTTTCCAGAAGTTCGAATTTTTCGGGGGTGAAAATAGATTACACATATTTGTTTGAAAGTGTTTGTTGAAGAAAAAAATAACTTTTCCATGGCAGGCAGTAATGAAGTGAATGCAAATGAATCGCAGGTAATTCATTATATGTATGTAGGTATATACGGGCTACTTGAGCTGAGAGAGTCTGCTTCGTTTTTCTCAGATTTAATACACTTTCGAACTTTTTGTTCATGAATGACGAGGAAAATGGTTTGATTTGTTGTGAAACAGCTGAATCTTTCCTTTGATTTTCTGGGTCTGTTTGGATTTTATTTTTTAGCTGGTATCACTTCTTTTTTCTTAATCTGTTTTCCTTTTATGGATAAGATCAGTGTCCGTGATTTCCTTTTCTTCTGATTTTGGATGCTTGTGCATAATGGATCAAATTTCTCTCTGCAGTTTTTCTTGAATTACGTGCTAAATATATTGCTAACATTCCACCGATGTTAATTGTGCCACGACTGTTTCGTGTGCAGAGGGTGGTTCCGCTCAACACTTGGATCCTCATATCCAATTTCAAGCTCGCTTACAATATGCTTCGCCGCCCGGACGGAACCTTTAATCGCGATTTAAACGAGTTTCTCGATCGAAAAGTTCCAGCGAACGCGATCCCTGTTGATGGGGTTTACTCTTTTGATGTGATTGATCGTGCCACGACCCTCCTTAACCGAGTTTATTTGCCTGCCGGTGAAATTGAGGCTCAACGGGTGTCGATCACAGAACTCGAAAAGCCGTTGAACGACGCAGAGATAGTACCCGTGATTGTGTTCTTCCATGGTGGAAGCTTTGTTCATTCATCGGCCAATAGTGCTATATACGATACATTCTGTCGACGGATTCTTAGCACTTGTAAGGCGGCTGTGGTATCGGTGGATTATCGTAGATCGCCAGAATACAGATACCCGTCTGCGTGTGACGATGGATGGAGGGCTCTTAAGTGGGTTCAATCAAGATCATGGCTTAGAAGTGGGAAAGACTCCAAAGTTCACGTCTTTTTAGCGGGCGATAGTTCGGGTGGTAATATCGCACATTGTGTTGCAGTTCGTGCGGCAGAGGAGGGTGTGGAAGTATTGGGTAATGTGCTTTTGCATCCATTGTTTGGTGGGGAGGAGAGGACTGAATCGGAGCAAAGATTGGATGGGAAGTACTTCGTGAAGGTTCAAGACAGGGATTGGTATTGGAGAGCTTATTTACCGGAAGGAGAAGATAGGGACCATCCGGCTTGCAATGTATTCGGCCCGAGGAGTCGAAGTTTAGAGGGTCTTAAACTGCCTAAAAGCCTCGTCGTCGTGGCGGGATTGGATATTCTCCAAGATTGGCAACTAGCTTATGTGGAAGGACTCAAGAAATATGACCAAGAAGTGAAGCTCCTTTACCTCGAAAAGGCGACGATAGGGTTCTATTTCTTGCCTAACAACGAACACTTCCGTTCCCTCATGGATGAGATCAAAACTTTCATTCATTCGTATTAACTGTTAATATAACTTTAACCACAAGTCAGTCACATATAACAGAAGGTTGTGGGTTCTTCCCCCCCTCTCTCTCATAGTCTATATGATCATGTAGGTTACTCCTTTAGAGTAGTTAGTACTTTGCCTCTTAGCATTCATGGATTTAAAGGCAGGACCGCTCGGTTTCAAGTCCGCGATATTCGAGTTATCATCAGTTGCTCTCCTATTAGAATACTATGATATATGTAATTCAATACATGGAGATCTTGTATCTGCAGATGCTTATATACACACCAGAATATATTTTGCATTTTACACACACACACACACACATATATATATATATATATATAGTTTTGATATCCTGCACACCTACTGTGCACACCTTTGTGAGCACCGATGAGATGTCACTCACCCATTGGATGTGATGAAATATAGAAAAATTGCGCATCCACACCTCATCGGTGCTCACAAAGGTGTGCACGGTAGGTTTAACTCAAGCCCATTATCTGAATCTCCCCAGCACGTAGAGTTGCGGCGACTTTTCCTCACATGTTGCGGAAACAAGCGACCGATTCAAACTTCGACCGTTAGCTGCAGAGTTTGTCACAAATTGGTAGTGTGTTTGACGACTTTGTGGGTCATATGATCTTTAAGAATTATAGGAAAGATGACTTATTCTTTTATTTGTTATTTTTAGAAATTCTTAAAAAGTTATCTTTAGTTAAAAATAAATAAATTGAGTTCCAGTCTATGAAAAGGAAAATCTGATTGCCAAAATATAAAGTTTTTCAAATGTATACCACATTGAATACCATGTATCCCAAGTCCTCGAAAAAGGATCCCATGCAAGATGAACTACTATGTCCCAATTAGCAACCTTAAAGCCAACAAAACTAATGAGAAATAAAAATAAACTGTTGGTGGACCACGAAATCCTATTATGGCCATAATTAGGATATGCCAATAAATACTTGTCTCGTCCACCAAAGAACTCGTCACAAATAATCACACGAACCATGATAAAATGTGACTCCAAAGTCCAAATAACTTTTTCTCGGTTTAAAATGAATATAAGAAATAGTTAAATGACTAAGATATTTTTGAAAAAGTTAATAATCTATCGTATCAGGTCGATAGCTAGGACGTTGTGACTTGTTGATTTTGTTTTTTAAAAAACAGTGTGACTATCTAAATTATTAAAAAAATAAACTAAAATTGACATGACATAATGATTAGATGTATCACATCGATTAGTACAAATCATGCATGCGAAATGACGTATTTTCTTTTTAACCAATTAGCACGTCATGCTAAGGCCATCCACAATAACACAAATATTTCCTTCAAATATCTGTGGACGTCATAATCCACATCATCAATCAAATATTTCTCTACTCAAATATCTCATATTTCACAATAAAATATCACACCAACCAAATATTTATGAGTCCCACTGTCACTTTAATTAATATTTTTTTTTCATTTAAATAAAATCTTTTAACCACTTTAATTACTTTTATCTATTATTTAGTATTATATTTTTATTGAAATATAAAACTAGAAAGTTTATAACGATTATTTTTGAATAACTAATTTATAATAAAATATTTATAACATTAATAATAAAAAATTACAAACCATATAACAACATTTATAATAATAATAATTGAAAACTAGTAATTCACGAAAATACTAAAAAAAGACATTAAAACAGAAATTACAAACCACACATATAGTCAAATACACCAGTCGTTCATTCATCACGACGACATGTCTCCCAAATGTGTTCAACCAAATCGTGACGAAGCTGATGATGCATATGACTATCACGTAACTCGGTATTTCTTCGAAGGTATTTGTCAAATTCTGTGGTTGAACCTTGATTGGCTATGAAATTATCTCGTTCTTTTAAATCCCACATTGATATTGCATGACCTTCGTCCTCAACTTGCATGACCTTCGTCCTCAACAATCATGTTGTGTAAGATAATGCATGTATAGATGATTTCTTTGTATTTATCCATAAACCAATATCTCCCTGGGCCTCTTATAATTGCCCAACGAGCTTGGAGAACCCCAAATGCCCGTTCAACATCTTTTCTTGCAGCCTATTGTCTTTCTTTGAATTTCATTCTTTTGGGATCCTGTGGGCATGAGAAACTCTTCACGAAAGTGGCCCATTCCGGCTATATACCATCTGTTAAGTAGTATCCTTTAGTATACTGTGTACCATCACAACAAAATTAACATCTGGTGCATTTCCTTTCAAGACGTCATTAAAAAGAGGTGACTCGTTAAGGACATTGATGTCATTACGAGACCCAGCTACTCCAAAAAAGGCGTGCCATATCCACAAGTCGGCTGATGCAACTGCCTCAAGCACAATTTTTGGGTAGCCATGATCTCCTCGAGTGTACTGGGCTCTCCACGCGACCGGACAATTTTTCCAAGCCCAATGCATGCAATCAAGGCTTCCTAACATGCGAGGGAAACCATGTCTTTGCTCATGCATTTCAAGCAAACGAGCGATGTCAGTTGCATTTGGTTTTCTTAAGTACACACGCCCATATATTTGCATAACCTATTAAATATTTGGTTTTCTTAAGTACACCAAATATTTGAATATTACCCAACGTTCAAAATCCAACGTTCTTAATTGATCAAAGAAAAAAACGTTGTGCATATTCCATTCAATTGTCCATTTATATTTCACATAACAATTAAATATAATTAAATAAATAATAAAAAATGAAAAAAAAAATGCTTGGGTCGAGGTGAAGAGCTTCACCTCGACCCACCCAAACTCTTCACAATTGTGAGGAGCTTGGGGACCCAAGCTGCCGAGACCCAAGATCTTCACATTTGTGAAGATCTTCACAATTGTGAAGAGCTTGGGTCGAGGTGAAGATCTTGGGTCTCGACCCAAGACCTTCACCTCGACCCCACCTCGACTCAGCCCGATCAAAAAAAAAAAAGCTCTACAAAAAAAAACAAAGAAGCTCGACCCATCACAACCCAAAAAACAAGCGCATCTCAATCACGCTTGTTTTAAGAAATTAAAAAAAAATTACAATATCCGGTTACAAATTAGTAATCGGGTATTGTTGTGGCACACAATTCAATGGTATACAATGGTGAATATTTCAACGGAGAAAATATTTGGATGATATGGCAAGGATAATATTCACCGCTGTGGATGCCCTAAATGACATGTTTTTAACTGAAGATTATAAAATTTGCTTATATAATTGATGAACGTTTAGATTGAACATTTGTCTTCATTTCATCATTTTTCGTTCGTGTGGAACTAAATTTTGAATGTATCATTCGTTTGCTTTTGACATCCTTCAAATTGTTTCTATATGAATTTTAAGAGCGATGTATTGATTGAAGTGTTGAAAAACAAGCAAGCATATTCCTATGTTCGAGCAAGTAAAATATTTAATTATTGGAACAACACAATATTAGTTTTTACTTTAACATATAAGGTATTTATGCTCCAAATTAAGTTTGCCTTTCCAGTTTGATTGAAACCTCTACTTTATTTATTTATGATTATACTTTTTCAGGTAAAATTTTGATTTTGAACTTTGAGATAAGTATTAATATAAATTTTGTGAATTTAATCTTTGAATATATATTATGATTTAATCATTATCTTACATATCAAGTTTATAATTAAAATGGTTAAGTATATATGGATATTTAAGGTCATCTTTAGAAACCTTTAATGCAAATATTGCATTATGATAGTATTCGATGTCATAGGCAGTATCATCGTCTGCAAATTCTGTAATAGAATCAAACTTATCCGAGTGAGTCTCTTGTGATCTTAATCTGTGAGACGGGTCAACCCTACCCATATTTACAATAAAAAGTAGTACTCTTAGCATAAAAAATTATACTTTTCATTGATAACCCAAATAAAATATCCGTCTCACAAATATAATCCGTGAGACCGTCTCACACAAGTTTTTGCCAACTTATCCTTTGTCAAATGAATATTATCTTTTTTTGTATTAATTCTTTTTTTATTCAGAGGTTTTTTCCCCATTACTTGTCTTTTTAAGACTGTCTTCCAGGTTAGATCCTTGTAAAAATTCGCTGGTTAAAAAATCTGATAAAGAATTAGGTTTTCTTGAGATATGTATAATATCGAAATCAAAACTTGCTAATATAGCTTGTCATCTAACAAAAAATTATTTAGATGCTATAATTTTTATATCTTTTAAAAGAATATCTTTTATTGATTTGCAATCAACTCGTAATAGAAATTTTTATTTAAAATATCACTTCCAAATTTAGTTTAACAATAGAAAGAATTTCTTTTTTAATTGTGTAATAATTCTTTTGAGTGTTATTCCATTTTCCCGATATATATTTAACAAGAATCTCTTTAGATTCATCATTATTTTTTGTTTTGATATTCCTCCATATCCAATGTCAGAGACGTCCATTTCGACTATTCTAAATGCTTTATGATTAACAATAGCTAAACAAGGAAGTTCTTTAATTCTTTTTTTTTTTTTGTATTGTTAGAGTATGACTATTAGTCCATAGTTGAGGATTTTTCTTCAACCTTTGAAATAATAATTTACAATCTTCAGCAAGATATTTATAAAAATTTACTACATAATTAACGCTAACAAGAAATCTTTGTAACTAATTTAGATTAGTGATTTTATCAGGAAACTTATCAGCAAAAATAATTGATCTTTCTATAGGAATCATTATTCCATTTTCAATATAATGGCCTAATTTTTTTTTCTTAGTTTGAAAAAGTTTTACTTTTTTATTGTTGACAGCTAAACCTGTCTTTTAGTGGCTTGAATAAATATATTAAGATGTTTAATATGTTAAACATTATTATCAAAATAAATAAGAACATCATCTATATAAATTATGATATAATCTATATATGGATTCTAGATTTCATTCATAATATTTTGAAACCCCATATGAGCATTTTTTAATCCAAATGTCATAGCATTTCATTCATAATGTCCAAATGGAACCGTAAAAGCTGTTTTATATTTATCTTATTCTTTTAGAAGAATGTGATAATAACTTGATTTTAAATCAAATGATGAAAATATTTTTCTTTTAAATAATATGTTTAGTAAATATCTTATATTTGGTAATTGATTTCTTATCCATTCTAATGTTTTATTAAGTGGTTTATAATTTATAACAAGTCTAGAAAATTCTTTTTTAAGATGATTATCTATTTCTTATTTACAATATTTTAAAAGTCTAGGCCTATTGCTCGGTATTATTATTATTATTATTATTATTATTATTATTATTATTATTATTTATTTATTTATTTCACATGCACAATATCAAAACTATTATTATAAAAATTATTATTTTATTATTATTAACTTATAAGATACAAATAAGAAATACGGTTTTTAATTTAGAATAATACTTATAATTATAATTATTGTTGTTGTTTTATTTAGGTAGTATAAAGAAAAATTAGTTTACAATTAATTTCTTTTAACACAAATAATATAAAATTTATTAATTATAAATAATTATTATTTTTGCTCTTAATTTATTAAATACAAATAAGTATTACAATTAATTTATTTTATTATTGTTTTATTTTACATGCATAATATCAAAACTTATTATTACTTTACTATTATTCGTATTATCATTAACTATACAATTAAGAAATACGATTTCTTATTTTAGAATAATAATAATAATAATAATAATAATACTTATAATTATAATTGTTGTTGTTGCTTTATATAGGTAGTATATATAAAAATTTATTATTGCAGTATATGTATTTTATACAAATAATATAAAATTTATTATATAAGTATTGAAACATTCACTACTCGTTTTTATTAAAAAGTAATAATTTTTTTCCTCTAATTAATCGGCCGAAACTACTATAAATATAAATATACTTTAAAAATAACATTGTACCAATTTTTTAAAAATAAAAAAACCAACCATCATTTGAAAATTCAATGGAACTCAATTCAAAACGAAAATCGTAAATCGTCAACCAACCTAAACTAACAACATTTCAAAATATAAACTAATTCTAGCATCCCCTCAAAAACCTCTCAAAAGCATCCTAATTCACAAAAATCTTAAAAGTAACTCAAATAATTTAGCGTAAATCATAAACGTAAGTGCGAAAAAACTAGTTCTGGTCCTCGGGTTGTGTGCGCCTTCAGTCCAGCAAAATCAACCATCAAATTCCTCATTAACATCAACATCATGCTCATCTATATCGATCACACATAGTGAGTCTATTGACTCAGGAAACCTTAATCATGATAACAAGTATTACATATACGTCCACATGCAACATTGAAAATACTTTATTTAAAATAGCTTTTCATGGATATGCATAAACATAAAACTATTTTCCTTTCATCATAAATATTTTTCTTTTCGTCATATACGTATATGTTTCCCTTTTATTGAATTTGAATCGTTTTAATTGTGACTTTCGTATCAGATGAAGGTCGATGGATCCATCTACATGTAACCACGGTATTGGACGGCGGGGACATCAGCGACACTCTCACCTGTCAACTGAGCCTTGGCCTTACATATCATCATATCATGTTGATGTAAATACGATCATCGAAATCTCTCTGGGGTCTTCTCCCGTAAACGGGCTCCCTCTGGGGCATTTCATAAACATTTAAAATAAACATTTTAATATTATTTAAAGCATTCAGGGCACCGTCAGGACGTCTAACATTTTTCAGGTGTAAAATAACCGTTTTATCCCTAGAAGCATAACTTTTCGTGTTTTTCCTTAAACCTCGAAACGACATCCCAAATTTTCAAAACATAACATAAAACCTTAAAACATTCCCATAAATATTCCTTAGATGTAAAATTATGCCCCTCGACTAACTTCCCAAATCGTTTTTAAAGCTTAGAGGTACATCCCGATTTTGACTCGTATTGACTCGAAACTTAACCAAAGCTTAATAACACCTAACTAAACCATGTTCAACCCAAATAAAGCCAATTAAAACCCATGAACAGCCTAGGATACCTAATGAAATTCTGTTCTTATTCCTTTGAAACCCTAGCCACCCTAGCCTTGTAATTTTTGGTCCTAGGCCTCAAGCGACTCGACCAGCCCATATGATCCCTTCCTAGGACCATGACTGAACCCCTATGGACCCTATTGGACCGAGCCTAGAAGACCTAGAAGCCTCAGCCCTTCAACCCATCATCTAAAGCATGCGCATGTCACCCTACTCTCACGCGATCGTCACTGCCTTCGAGCCATCCCTAGTGCAGCCAGCTTAGGACCCTACTGGACCCATAGAACCTACTGGACCGAGCATAAAGGACCTAGAAGCCCAGCCCCTAAAACCCTATCACACATGCACATGCGCATGGTTTCCTCACTTCATGCGATCGTCCTTGCCGTCGAGGCAACCCTCGTGCCGACATCTTGGGACCATCCTGCAGCCCTCTTGGGTATCCTAGTCATGCTCTAACAGTAACTAGAAACCATAACCAACAAAAACTCCTAGCCGAAGAGTCCTTGCCTCCAAGGATTCTAATTTCGTGCAACATAGATACCCTCAATGGCCAGCCCTTGTGCAACCTTGTCTAGGCCATTAAACCCTCTAAAATTTGTCCATTCCCATATCCCTATGATGGCAGCCCCTTCATGCATCAGTAACACAAGTTTTGGATCATGAAATCATTAGTTTTTGACATAGCATGACATAAAAATGAAAATAATTACACAACCAACATGCTTTTCATGCAAACATGCATCAAACATATATTATGGTATGATAGATGAGAAAAAGGAAAATTAAGGCGTGCCTTTGCATAATTTACATCCGAAAAAAATTCATTGACGCGAGGGACGTTGACGGAGCGACGGGGAAGGATCTTTGTTGAATTTTTCCTTGCCCAAATCGCGTGAAGGTGCTGGTGTGTGATGTATGTGGCCGTGTGATGGCTGATGAAGAGTCCTAATATTTTTCCTTGTGGTGTGCGTGCGTTTTGTGTAGTAGAAATAAGGTTTAGAAGGCCTTTAATTTGATATATGTACTTTTGTAGCAAGATAGGCTCATTTATCATGGTATACTAGGTCTATTTCGTATCCGCTGAAGGTCGATGGATCTATATATATATATATATATATATATATATATATATATATATATATATATATAACCACAGTATTGGACCGCGGGGACATCAGCGACACTCTCACTTGTCAACTGAGCCTTGGCCTTACATATCATCATTTCATGTTGATGTAAATACGATCATCGGGATCCCTCTGGGGCCTTCTCTCGTAAACGGGCTCCCTCTGGGCATTTCCCCTCACGTTATCTCAAATAATTTCATCGTATTAGTCACAATCACTTCACCTCGCCCAATGTTTCATATATTCATCACTTATAAAAATTCATGTGTATATATATATATATATATATATATATATATATATATATATATATATATATATATATATATATATATATATATATATAACATTTTTCTTTTAAACCCAGCATGCAACACGTCTTTTAACGTTAACTTTTCATCATAAAATTTCATAAACATTTAAAATAAACATTTTAATATTATTTAAAGCATTCAGGGAACTGACAGGATGTCTAACATTTTTCAGGTGTAAAATGACCGTTTTACCCTAAAAGCATAACTTTTCGTATTTTTCCTTAGACCTCGAAACGACATCCCAAATTATTCAAAACTTAACATATAACCTTAAAACACTCCCATGAATATTCCTTAGGTGTAAAATTATGCCTTTCGACTAACTTCCCAAATCGTTTTTAAAGCTTAGACGTACATCCCGATTTTGACTCGTATTGACTCGAAACTTAACCAAACTTTACCAAACTTGAACCATAGCTTAATAACACCTAACTAAACCATGTTCAACCCAAATCAAGCCAATTAAAACCCATTAACAGCCTAGGATACCTAATGAAATTCTGTTCTTATTCCTTTGAAACCCTAGCCACCCTAGCCTTGTAATTTTTGGTCCTAGGCCTCAAGCGACTCGACCAGCCCCTATGATCCCTTCCTAGGACCATGACTGAACCCCTATGGACCCTACTGGACCGAGCCTAGAAGACCTAGAAGCCTCACCCTTCAACCCATCATCTAAAGCATTCACATGTCACCCTACTCTCACGCGATCGTCCCTGCCTTCGAGCCATCCCTAGTGCAGCCAGCTTAGGACCCTACTGGAGCCACAGACCCTACTGGACCGAGCCTACAGGACCTGGAAGCCCATCCCCACAAACCCGATCACACATGCACATGCGCATGGTTTCCTCACTTCATGCGATCGTCCTTGCCATCGAGCCAACCCTCGTGCCGACATCTTGGGATCATCCTGCAGCCATCTTGGGTCTTCTAGTCATGCTCTAATAGTAACTATAAAGCGTAACCAACAAGGAATCCTAGCCGAAGAGTCCTTTCCTCAAAGGATTCTAATTTTCGTGCAACCTAGATACCCTCAATGTCCAGCCCTTGTGCAACCTTGTCTAGGCCATTAAACCCTCTAAAATTCGTCCATTCTGATATCCCTATGCTGGTAGCCCCTTCATGCATCAGTAACACAAGTTTTGGATTATGAAATCATTAGTTTTTGACATAGCATGACATAAAAACGAAAATAATTAAAAAACCAACATGCTTTTCATGCAAACATGCATCAAACATATATTATGGCATGACAGATGAGAAAAAGGAGAATTAAGCCGTGCTTTTGCGTAATTTACGTCTGAAAAAAATTCGTTGACGCGAGGGACGTTGACGGAGCGACGGGGATGGAGCTTTGCTGAATTTTTCCTTGCCCAAATCTCGTGAAGGTGCTGGTGTGTGATGTAAACTAATTTTAGTATGTATTATTTTATGATATTCCATATTTTTTATGCAATTGTAAATTAAAAAAATTATTATCAACTTTTTATTTTTATGACCTATTTAATTTTTATATTGGAATTGATAGTGTGTTGATTCTTTTATTCGTAGGTGGTAATGTTATTATAGGTCATCACACTATAAAATATACTACCACAACGTTGAGGGAAACACGAGTACGCGATCTATTAATTTTCGTGAATTCAAGAAAATTTACCAGTTTAAAATATTGAAATTTCAGAATTTAACTTAAAATTTTCAAAAAAATATTCCTACATGGACAAGTCATATAGTGTAAAAGTATTTTTTGACATTAACAATGACAACAATTTACAGTTTATGGTGGATTATACTAACGAAATGTATTGAAATGTATATTGAAATATATTGCATCGAGCATAATGTACACGGTGAGGTTCCTGAATCATACATCCAATGTGAAATTGTAGGGTTCAATTCAGTGGGATTTATTGTTGAAGCTGGATACTTCTACTGGTGTTTTTTCAGACCAATAGATGAAAATCATTCTAATTCGGAGTCTTGTACTAGAGAATGTGATCGATATATTATGGGCATCGTAGAAGAACATTTTTGTTGGCCGATTTCCACACGAGGATGAGATTTTGGTGCAAGAGAATGGTACTCAATTGACAGAAATCATGCAGATATCGATTGTTCACATAATAGACATACTGGTCGATCGGGTAATGTACTGACACTTGTCGTACATGAAGAAAAAAGACCGTGTGAGTTGTAACTAGATATTTACCTTGACACAACCGAGATATTTATTGAAACTGATATAATTGCAAGTGAAACAGATGAAGATGAGATTGATGATGGGAATGCCACATTTGCTGATATTAGTCCATCTCATACCGACATTGGTGACCGTATGCATGCATATCATTTTGAGGGCATATCAAATCCTGAACCCCAACCCGATGCATTTTCATTATCTGTCTCTGAATGTTGGTATATTCTTATATGACGTTCCTCAATTCTTTAGTGTAATATATGATGAGCAATGTCCTGATTCTGTTGGATTATATCTGCATCGAATTTGAGTTATTACAACGTAGATAGAGGAGAACTTTGAATGAACATGGTTTTTGTTAGGATCAGTTAGGTGTGATAAAGTGTTTAGAAGGGGAGTCAAATAAACACTTAACAATGTTCACAATTTTTCAAAGGATGAATCAGTTTAGTGATAAACTGAATTCGCGAATCTTGTTGTCAATGTCAATCAGTTAATTAATGAAAGTGCGGAAATAAACTGAATGAAAGATAGAATAAAACTGAGAATAAAGAATGCAAGATTCGTGGATGTTCGGAGACTTCAAACGCTCCTACGTCACCTCTTCTATCTCGAGAATATGATGTTTACTAAAAGACTTTGATCTATACAACACTTTGTACAAACCCTCTTCAGTTTGGACTTAACATCGACAAAATTAAAACTCTTAGTATCAATACAATTTTATCAATATTCAATTGATGTAATTTCTAAGCACAACTACTCTCTGAAAGATTGAATAATACAACAATGAATGTTTGTTGATTAAGATCAAAATATAGCCTAAAAGCTATGGATATATATGATAAACGTGATCTTTTTAGAGCTTTACCTCGAAGGTTAACTTATAATTAATATGCGCAGAGTTCTTGCTAACTTGGCAACTTCGTATCTGACTGTGTAACTCAAGAATGAATGTGTGTTCTTCTAACTATTTTCTCAGCTGATCTTCTCGGCTATTTATAGGCTTTGTTCTCCAACGGTAACAATGAATGCGTTTGAATCTTTATATCCGTTAGACACGTCAACATTCTTCTGACAATCGTACGCTGTAGCTTTTCTGAAATGCAGCATTCCTACTATAAGTAGCAAACTAATTTTGTACAAATTGTCGGTTGTTGGCTTCGCTCATAACTGATGACATGTCAAGCTGATTTATCAGTTGATTCTTCATAGTTGATAGGATTAACTGATCAGTCTTAACTGATCGTCCAGTTGACTACACAACTTCAGTTAGCTTTGAATAGTTCAGTTGCATTTAATAATTTGTTCATTAATCTTCAGTTCGGGCAACTATCAATTACATATCTTCAGTTCAGTTATCTTCAGTTGTCTTGACCAGTTCTTCAATCTTTTCACGCTCAATTTGTCAAACTCCGAAATTACAATTCCAACAATTTCTCCCTTTTTGGTGTTTGACAAAACTTAGAATTTATGAACTGATCATACTGGACTTTTGTAGATAAAATGATCTTTTATTGAAAAATCTTTCACTGTACAGATTCGTACAAAGAATGAAGAATAAAGAATCTCAGAACAAAACAATCTTTTTCTGACTGAAAATCTGCCAAGACTAATAACAGAATATAGAGTTTGTCTTCTAACTGATCCGAACTGTTCTTCATTTCTTGGTTCTTTTATCAGCTGGTCCTTGATCAGTTGGTTGAGTTGGTCTCTTCTTAGATAGCTGCTGCTGTTGTTCTTCTTCCCCCTTTTTGTTAACATCATCAACTTTATTTTATAAGTTACAGACCTCTGAAGTGACGTGAGATATAGTATTCAGCAATTGTTCCTGCATCAAATCCTTTCTCTTTGTCATTTTTGTTTTCTCAAAATTAATGTGATTTATGAGCATGTCTTGAGTTTGGAAAAGAGCGGGAACCGTCACTCTGTCCTTCTTCAATTGATCTACTAGGATGAATAAATTATTAATGTCTTTGATGACCTGGTTAAGGCTCTTCAAAGTACTATCCTTTGTTGAATCAATCTTTAATCTGTGAATAAATTGGGTTGATTTCATATCGAAATGGTTGAGATAAGAGTGTGCAAATCGGACTGAATTCCTTCGAGCATAATTTCAGCAGCCACTGGTATTTCAAGATATAGAGATTCAGATGGATCATTTTCTTTCTCCTTTTCTTCGTCATCGAAAATAACCAAGGCTAATTTTTTTAATTCAATTTCAGTTTGAACTAATGCTGGAATAGTATCTTCAACCAATTCCTGATGAGTGTCTTCAGCAGAGGTGGAAGGTTGAGCAGCAGTTGAGCTAGTAAGCTCTTTAGTTGGTTTATCAGCTGGCACTTCAGTTGGCTCGTTAGTTGGCACTGACACATCTTTTGTTTGTTCTGAGTGCAACCGAGCCATGTCATCTTGGTTTACTTGTTCAGTCGTGGCAGCCGACTGAACTTGTTCTTCAGGTTCTTGTAAAACAGCCTCTGAGGCTGATTGTTCAGTTATGTTCTGGTCTCCAACAGGTTCATCAGTTAAAACGTTCAGCTGTATGTTAGTGGAAACTGATTGTATTACTTCATATACATTTTACGGTGACATCTCAGCATTGGTGTATAGTTGAAGACCTGCTGCAGGAGATTTAGGAGTAGAAGATGACGGTTGAGCATCTTTGGAAGAAGATAGAGTTACTTGCTCAGTTTGTTGAGCAATTGCTTCCTTGGTTGGCTCTGATTGATTTGTCGAAGGTTCGGCCTGATCCTCTGAGGGTGAACTTTAGGAATTTACTAGAATATAAAACTGTTGATCCATTTCCCAATCTTTGATCTTCATATGCAATGATAAGAGATCCGAGTCCATCTGGTAAAAAACTGCTCTGTCATTGTAGGCAGTTGGACTGATAGGATCATAGTTCATGCGTAGCTGAGCTTTGACTTCAGAAGCTTCTTGACACGCATCAGATCAAAGAAATAATTCCTCTTCTCCAGCGTTGGAGCAATCGTTGCAGCTTTAACTGTCTTTAAGACTGTTGTTTCCAAGGTGATGAATTTGTTCAAAACCGATGTTTTCTGCAATTGCTTGGCAAACACTTCAGTCCTAAATCTGACCTATTGATCATACACTTTCAACTTCGATTCAAAAAACTCATTTATTTCTTCCATATCAAATCAATATGAGTTTGAATCGGGTTGGTTGGTCTGATCTCGTCAATCAACTTGCCCTTACCTTTTGGGTCAGTGAGGGTATGAGAAATTCTAAGCCCTTACATAATTGAATCCACTTTCTCATATATCATCACTCCCTTTGATTGGGTAAAAGGCGGTGAAGTTGGACCAGTGATAGTGATGAGTGGTGCTCTCACTCCAACTTGTTTCAGGTTATCACCAGATTCGGTGATAGTTTTCTTTGAAGAATCAGTTGGAGCAAGTTGTTGATGTTCAGTTGAAGATGAAACTAGAACTGCCCTGATTGGTATAGCACTGATTGGTTGTTCAGCTCCAGCTGACTTTAATATTTCAGCCGGGAAAATCTTCCACAGCAGCAGTTGGTTTGGTCTTTTGGGACCTTGCTTCTTCATGATTTTCGGAGATGGAGTTTTCTCCGATTCGGTTTCACTGACAATCAATTTCCTCTTGATTGCCTTTTTCTGAGCCAATCCTTGGTCTTCTTGACTGATTTGGGAGCTGCCTGCGACCCAATCTCCTTCTTGACTTTACATTCTTGGCAGTGAAGACCTTGAATTTGGATGAATTTTCAGCAGAGTCATCCATCAAACCTTTGTTTTTTAGAAGGTAGCTGAGTGGCACAAAAAAAACCCTTGGACTATTTGGAGGACTGAAGCATGTTCTTTAAGATGTTGAAAATTATAGCTGACCAGTTCAGTCTCAGTCCAGTCATGATAACAGTCATAACTGAAATTTTTCAAGGGTGAGGGCAGCAAACGAGCCTGCCTTGGCGAGTACACCCTTGGCCACAATATCAGCCAGTAACTGAATCTCTGGCTTTATTTATATCTTTGGATCGAAAAACTTGATTTTCCTTCCATTAGCAGATAATAGATATGTATCTCCTCAATATCAGAAATTTTCACTTCAGAAAAGTGAGCTAAGCCTTTAGAAGGCAGTTGGAAGAAATTGCTGAAGGAGTCTTCTTCAATTATCAGCAACTTACTGTTGACGGTTGTTGGGATTTTACCATCAGCAGAGATGAAGCTATTGGCATATAGATCCTGAATCTCCTCGAGATAAATTTCTTGAGTTGATAACCCCAGAAATTTCTTCAGTTCAACTGCTTCTAATTTGAGAAAAACGCTTCGAACAACTTCATCCTTTATGACTCAAAGTCAATAGCCATTACATTTAGAATATGAGCGGGTGTTTGGTTTGCCATTTCTGAGTGTTTGGATATCTATGAGGAAGAAAAACTCTATGTGTTTAATTTGCTCTGAGAGTTAGTAATGCTCGTAAAGAAATTGAAAGGGAGAGGGAAAAATTACTTGTGTTGGTGACTGTTCAATTTTTTTTGGACACGTATCGGTCCAAGATTGATTTGAATAAAATGTGTGTCATCGTGAATACAAATCAGTTGGACTATGTGGGGCCGTGTTGTCAATTACTGTACAAAGAATGACATAATTATATGCGTAATTTTTACAGTTACATCAGTTATCGTAGAATTTTTATCGATATTCAGTTAACCTATATGGTAATATTAGTTAACGCAATAACTGAGTGATCAGTTGAAAACTGAATCAGTTCAGTTGAAGACCAACTGACAATTGTCTTATCAGTTAACCAAATTAAGATCGACATTCCCCCTAAATAAAGGAATATAAGTAAAAAAAGTAAGAGAATCTCATCCTCGATGAATTAATTGCATCTGTTTGACTGATGTCTCTTCATAATTTTTTTTGTTTCTCCAGTTAGATCATGTCTATAAATAAGATCAAACGTATCAGATAACAAATATTTTAGCAGATAATATTAATCAAGCGCAGCTAGAAAAATCAAGCAGTTCCAATAAGCCAATCCTGTATAAAGGCTTTCGTTGGAAACATGGAAGAAAGATATCGAAGACTATGTATTTGATAAAGTAATGTCCACCTGGACGAAGATTCATGATTTGCAGACTATCCAGAGAGATAATTTAGTTGCCACTGATGAACATAAGGCAACTGAAATCAAATATAAGCGGCGTCTCTCCGTAATTCATACTTCAGACCTTGTAACTGATGAAGGTCCCTACTACCTGATGCTCATCAAGGAGTACATGGTTCTGGACAAGATTGCCATCACAGAAGTTTTTAGGAAACTTTCCGAGGAAATGTCCCTATGGTTATCTCTTTGGCTAAATGCAGTAGAAATAGAACTAAACCATGTAATAGCAGATATATTTTATCAATAAAATTTCTATTTCGATTCATTGCTATTTATTAATTTCACTGCTATATTCTATGCAATCTAACTGGTACTACTTGAATAATAATTAGTAATAACTGAATAACCACTTACTAAAAACACTAGCTGATACAAAATAATGCAACTAAGATTAAGACAAATCAATTAAACCAAGAATATTACGAAAGTAAGGAAACTTAGTCTCGGGTAATGGCTTGGTGAAGATGTAGCTGATTGTTGTTCAGTTGATATGTACTCCAGCCTGATTGCCTTCTTTAGAGCAAGATCTCTGATTAAGTGATGTCTGACATCAATGTGTTTGGTCCTGGAGTGAATAACTGGATTATAAATTATCGCAATTGTGCTTGTATTATCACATATGATTGGTGATTATTCTGCAACTATTCCATAATATTTCAGTTGTTGGTAAATCCAGAGCAGTTCAGTGCATCAGCTTCCAGCAGCTAGATATTTTGCTTCAGTTGTGGAAGTTGCTATTGATGTTTGCTTCTTGCTGAACCATGAAATCAGTCTGTCTCTTAGAAACTGACATGATCCACTAGTGCTTTTACAATCAAGCTTACATCCTGCATAATCTGCATCTGAATAACCAACTAAATTGAAAGATGAGTCTTTAGCATACCATAATCCCTCATTTTGTGTGCCTTTAAGATATTTAAACATGCGTTTGACAACTGAAAAATGCGATTGCTTAGGATCTGCCTGAAATCTAGCACACACGCAAACAGCAAATAGAATATCAGGACGACTAGCAGTTAGGTATAATAAAGAACCTGTTAACCCTCTGTAGAGTGTCGTCTCAACCGATATTGCCTCTTTATCTTTATTTAATTTAATAGATAAGCTCATGGGAGTATTTGCAGCTGAAAATGTCCCTATGCCAAATTTCTTAAGCAATTCTTTTGTGTATTTTGTCTAACTGATAAAAGTACTAGTTTCCAGTTGCTTCACTTGTAGACCAAGAAAGAATGTCAGTTCACCCATCATACTCATCTAAATTTTTTCCTGCATTAAATTGGCAAATTTCTTACATAATTTGGGGTTAGTTGACCCAAAAATAATATCATCAACATATATTTGCACAAGTATAATATGATCATTCTTTGAAAATTGGAGCAAAGTCTTATCAACTGATCTAACAGTGAAATCATGCTCAGTTAAATTGTTTGATAAAGTCTCATACCAAGTT
This sequence comes from Primulina eburnea, assembly GCF_022965805.1. Lineage (NCBI taxonomy): Eukaryota > Viridiplantae > Streptophyta > Magnoliopsida > Lamiales > Gesneriaceae > Primulina > Primulina eburnea. The sequence continues at coordinate 25,727,542 of NC_133109.1, read as the reverse complement.
CTGGGAGCTTGTTTAAGACCATACAACGCTTTGTTCAAGAGATAAACATGATCAGGAAGAGAGTGATTAACAAAACCCGGTGGTTATTCAACATACACTTCTTCCTGCAACCGAACATTTATGAATGCACTCTTGACATCCATTTGGTAGACTTTGAATTCTTTGAATGACCCATAAGCAAGGAATATTCTGATTGCTTTCAGTCGTGCAACTGGTGCATATGTCTCGTCATAATCAATTCCTTATTCTTGCCTATATCCTTTTGCTACAAGCCTCGCTTTGTGGCGCACAACTGAATTGTCTTCCTTCAGTTTGTTTATGTACACCCACTTTGTATCTATAGTGGTTTTAGAAACTGGTCTTGGAATTAAAGTCCAGATATTGTTATGGATAAACTGATTTATCTCTTCTTGCATAACATTTATCCAGTTAGGATCAGCAAGAGCATCATCAGTTTTCTTTGGTTCCAGTTGGGAAACAAATGCTGAATGATTAAACATTTGGTTTCTAGTTCTTACGAGATCAGATGGATTACCTATTACCAATTTTTGTGGATGTTATTTCTTCCATCTGTAGTTGGGATTAGTTAGATCAATTTCAGCAATTGGTTCAGTTGGTAACTGAACACCGGTTTCAGTTGCAACATTTTCAGTTGGTATTTGAATATTATCGCGTTGTTCCACCAACTGAGTGTTGTGAACAGCTTCCCGTTCAGCTGTTTGGTCCACTATCTCTGGTTCAGGTGTTTGAAGGATATGTCGATTGATGTGAACTTCTTCTTCACTATTATCCTCCAAACTGGTTTCTGTAAAACGATCAGTTAGCTCAACTGGATCAATTGTCTTATTAGTTTGCAGATTCATCAAATACAACATGAATCGGCTCTTCTACGTTCAAAGTACATTTGTTAAACACTCTATAAGCTTTACTAACTGATGAATAACCCAATATTCCTTCTTCGTATTTTGCATCAAATGTTTTCAAATGAATTTTGCCATTATCGTGAATAAAACATCTGCAACTGAATATTTTGAAATATGACACCACACTTTTCTGTCCATGCCAGATCTCATAAGGTGTTTTCAAATGATTTTTGTTAATAATTGATCTGTTATAAGTGTAACATGCAGTTTTTACTGCTTCTGCTCAAAATCTTTGAGATATACCAGAATCAGCAAGCATCGTTCTAGCTACTTCTTTAAGCGTTCGATTTCTTCTTCCAACTGCACTATTTTGCTGAGGTGTTTTAGCTATTGAGAACTGATGTTTAATTCCACTATTATCTAAAAATTGTGAAAGATTTTGATTGACAAATTCAATCCTTCAATCAGACCTTATTATGTCAATTCCAACTGATTTTTCATTTAATAATCTTTTGAAAAGTTTAATTAGTTGTGCAGCAGTTTGGTCTTTTGATTTAAGAAAGATAACCCAAGTAAATTTTGAAATTCATCAACAACTACCAAGGTGTATTTCATTCCCCCTAAACTCATGACTGTGACAGGACCAAAAGATCCATATACAACAGTTCTAAGCATCTGTTGGAATATTTACTACACTTGTTTTTGAAAAAATATCTTACTTTTTTACCAAACTGACATGCTGAGCAAATTTTATCTTTTGAAAAATATATCCTAGGCAGACCAGTTACAAGATCATGATTACTCAGATGAGAAATGGACTTAAAATTTAAGTGGTTAACCTTTTATGCCACAATCAGTTTTTAGAATATTATGAAGCTACAAAACATACTGGTGCATTATGTTGATTAGTCCAACTCACTTTATATGTGTTACAACATCTATTTCCAGTTATGATTATTTCATCAGTTGAAATTTTAACTGTGCATGTGTGTTTGTTGAACTGAACTGAGAAATTATTGTCGCATAATTGACTGATGCTAACCAAGTTATACTTTCAAATTATCAACCATTGAGACATCATTAATAATAATGTTACCATAGATAAGCTTACCCTTACACACAGTTCTACCTTTAGATTTGTCTCCATAACTGATGTTTGGACTAGAATAATTTATCAGTTGGGATAGCAATTCAGCATCCCCTGTCATGTGTCTCGAGCATTCACTATCCAAGTACCAAATTGATTCTTTTTTTTTGTACCTTTCACCTACAATCACACACAATAAATAATCTTGGCACCCACATCTATTTGGGTCTTAAACTGATTAGTCCTTTAGGAACCCAGACTTGGATCAGTCTAACTGACTTTCCAGTAGCTGTGTTCCAAAGTATTTCCCCCAACTTGTGTGTGTTAGGTGTGTGGTGTGTAGATGAAACAATATGATTGTTGTAGTAGCCCGAATTCCAAATTGGGTAATTAACGGATTAATGGTGATTAAGAAGGTTTAATGTGTAATTTTGACCGTGGTCATGATCGGACGGACCGAAGATGGTTCGGTAGCACCGAAGAGTTCGGACGATCCGAAGTGGGTTCGGTGGATCCGATCATGAGGTGTCAAGAGTTGATCGACACGTCAGTTTACATGCAAGTTCGGATGATCCGAAGTGTAGGTTCGGTGGATCCGATCATGAGGTGTCAAGAGCCGATGGACACGTAGGAGTTCGGACGTTCCGAAGTGGGTTCGGTGGATCCGAACATAGCCTATAAATAGTGCTCGGATTTCCTCATTTTGCATTGCAAATTCTTGAGTTATCTCTGATTATTATTAATTAAGTTAATTGCATGCTTAGTTCTTCATTAGTAGGTGATTCTGGAACGGGTCACTACATTTATGGTATCAGAGCATGCTTACGATTTTGGGATATAGATTCTGTTTTGGGATTTCCGTTGACCATTTTACCATTTTTTCCCCATTCTATCTTGTAGCGATGGCTGACCACTTTGGTGATGAGAGTAGTCAGGGAAGTGTAGGTCGTTGGGGTGATCAGGACGATCGTAGGCGTCATCGTGAACATCGTCATCGTCGGGATGGTCCTAGGCGTTTTGATTTGCACCGTTTCATTCAGATGGGGCCTAAGCCTTTAGTCGGCGGTGAGACTCCCGATGATGCTGAGGATTGGTTAGAGCGCATGGAGAGTTGTTTCCGTGCATTCCAGTGCACCGAGGAGCAGCAGATGGAGACCCTTGGTTTTCTTCTCGAGGGCCGTGCGCGCAAGTGGTGGCGATCGACTTCTGCGCCGATAGTCCAGTCCCAGGGTAGGGTGACTTGGGCCGACTTCCGTGCAGCTTTCATGCAGCTGTATTTTCCTCCAGCCCTTCGCCAGGCAAAGACGATTGAGCTCCTGAATCTTAAGCAGGGTAGTATGTCTGTTGATGAATATCAGCAGAAGTTCTTTGAGTTGTTACCTTTTGCTCCTCATATCAGTGGCAGTTCTGAGGCCAAGTATGACCATTTCCTCCAGGGTCTTAACCAGGAGATTTTTGATCGAGTCACTGTCTGTGATAATCCTACTTCTTATGATGGGTTAGTGAACCGGTGTCGCCAGGCAGAGATCAGTCTCCAGCGTGGTAGGGCTATTCTTTCCTCTAGACCTCCGAGTACTTTGAGCCCTCGATCTCAGTCTTTCAAGAAGTCAGGTTCTTCTTCTTCTGGATCTGGATCACGGTCTAGCGGTGTTTTCCGCTTTGGTAAGAAGAAGGTTTCTTGTGTGCATTGTGGGAAGAACCATCCATCGGAGCAATGCCGATCAGCCGCGGGAGCTTGTTTTCAGTGCGGAGAGATGGGTCATCTCAAGAAGAATTGTCCTCAGTTGCGAGGTGGAGCAGGATCTGGTTCCGGATCTCAGACGACTGTTCAGCAGAGGAGGCAGGGTCAGGCAGTGGGTAGTTCAAATCTTCGACCTCGTGCTCAAGGTCAGGTTTTTGCGCTGAACCAGGATCAGGCTGCAGATGAGACAGAGAGAGTCATAGCAGGTACTTTTCGTTTATGCGGTATTCCTGCTTTTGTTCTTATTGATACCGGAGCATCACATTCATTCATTTCTGCACGATTTGTTAAGCGTCATAAGTTACCGTATGTTTCTCTAGACGTCATTCTTTCTGTTTCTACCCCGATGGGTCATTCGGTGTTAGCAAAGCGTCTAGTGATGGGTTGTCCCTTAGATTTTGAGGGTAACGAATTGATTGCGAATCTTATGATCCTGGAGATGGAAGATTTTGATTGTATTCTAGGTATAGACCTATTGACTACCTACCGAGCTACCGTGGATTGTTACCAGAAGCTTGTTCAGTTTCGTACGACTGAGAGCTCTAGTTGGTTTTTCTATGGTGAGGGAGCGCGACCTCCGATGCCAGTGGTATCTGCTCTGAAAGCCTGTCGTGCTTTAGAGTCGGGCGGGGAAGGCTACCTCATCTATGCGATTGATTCATCCACAGGTAGTGTTGGTATAGAGGATATTCCAGTGGTTTGTGAATTTCCTGATGTTTTCCCAGATGAGATTCCTGGTTTTCCTCCGATTAGAGAGGTGGAATTTGGCATTGAGTTAATGCCAGGGACTGCACCGATTTCTCGTGCCCCCTATCGTCTTGCTCCGTCAGAGATGAGAGAATTGAAGCAGCAATTGCAGGATCTTCTTGATAAAGGTTATATTCGCCCGAGTGTTTCACCTTGGGGAGCTCCAGTCTTGTTTGTCAAGAAGAAAGATGGATCTATGCGATTGTGCATTGATTATCGCCAGTTGAATCGTGTGACGATCAAAAACAAGTATCCATTACCTCGTATCGATGATTTGTTCGATCAGCTCCAGGGTACCTCTGTTTACTCCAAGATTGACTTGCGATCGGGTTATCATCAGATGAGAGTTAGAGATGATGATATTTCCAAGACTGCATTTCGTACTCGATATGGGCATTACGAGTTTCTAGTTATGCCATTTGGATTGACGAATGCGCCAGCAGTGTTCATGGATTTGATGAATCGAGTCTTTCGGGATTTTCTAGATCAGTTTGTTGTGGTTTTCATCGACGATATCTTGATTTATTCTCACAGTGTGGAAGAGCATATCCAGCACTTGAGGATTGTGTTGCAGATTCTTCGCGAGAAGCAATTGTATGCTAAGCTGAGTAAGTGCGAGTTCTGGATTGATCGTGTAGTATTCCTTGGTCATGTGATTTCCAAGGAAGGAATTTCTGTGGATCCCAGCAAGATCGAAGCAGTGCTGAATTGGTCACGTCCGACGACGGTGGCTGAGATCCGTAGTTTTCTAGGTCTGGCAGGGTATTATCGTCGCTTCATCGTGAATTTCTCTCAGGTAGCTAGACCATTGTCGCAGCTTACTCGGAAGGATGTTCCATTTGAGTGGTCATCTGAGTGCGAAGATAGTTTCAGAGAGCTTCGTCGACTTCTGACTTCTGCACCTGTTTTGGCGTTACCGTCAGGATCTGATGGTTTCAGTGTTTACACCGATGCTTCTTTTCAAGGCTTAGGGTGTGTGTTGACGCAGAATGGTCATGTGATCGCTTATGCTTCCAGACAGTTGAAACCTCACGAGGAAAAGTATCCTATTCATGATCTAGAATTAGCTGCTATTGTGTTTGCGCTAAAGATCTGGCGTCATTACTTGTACGGGGTTAAGTTTGAAATTTTCACTGATCATAAGAGTCTGAAGTATCTGTTCACTCAGGCTGAGTTGAACATGAGACAACGTCGTTGGATGGATCTACTTAAAGATTATGACTGCGAGATCAAATACCATCCAGGTTCTGCGAATCTCACAGCCGATGCTCTTAGTCGCAAGGTGAGAACCTCTGCACTCCAGACCAGTGCTATGATTAGTACTATCCAGGATTGTTGTTCATTGGGATTTAATTTCAAACATCGGAAAGGTATGGAGAGCATTCGTGTTGCTACCATTCTATCTGAGCCAGCTTTGTTCGCTCGGATTCGAGATGCTCAGATGTCTGATCTCAAGACTCAGAGATTAGCTCGGTTGGCTGGTGGAGATAGCAATTTCCACTATCAGTCTAATGGTCTTCTGTGTTTGTCTAATCGGGTTGTGGTACCAGAGGATGATACTTTGAGGGAAGAGATCTTGGCTCAGGCTCATCGAAGCAAGTTGAGTGTCCATCTAGGAAGCAACAAGATGTATAAAGATTTGAGGACACGATTTTGGTGGAAAGGGATGAAGAGCAGCGTTTATCAGTTTGTTTCCAAGTGTCTTGTTTGTCAGCAGGTTAAGGCAGAGCACCGTCGACCGGGAGGATTATTGTTGAACTTACCTATTCCCGAATGGAAGTGGGAGCATATCGCGATGGACTTCATTACTCACTTACCATTGTCTTCGAGGAATAGTGATGCTATTTGGGTAGTGGTGGATCGACTCACCAAGTCTGCTCATTTTCTGCCATATAACCGTGATTTCACTTTCGATCGTATGGCTCGATTGTACATTCAAGAGATTGTACGTTTGCATGGGGTGCCAGTTAGTATTGTCAGTGACAGAGATCCTCGTTTTACCTCACGATTTTGGGGTAGTTTCCAGGCGGTATTGGGTACGTCCCTAAGTTTAAGTACAGCTTATCATCCAGAGACCGACGGTCAGACGGAGAGGACTATCCGTACACTTGAGGATATGATGCGAGCTTGTGTGATGGATTTCGGAACCGCTTGGCAGGATCATTTGCCTTTGATTGAGTTCGCGTACAACAACAGCTACCATCGTAGTATTGGTATGGCACCATTTGAGGCGTTGTATGGGCGACGTTGTCGTACTCCATTATTTTGGGATGAAGTTGGGGAACGACATGTTGAGGGACCGGAGTTAGTCCAGCAGGCTATTGATAAGGTTGCAATAATCAAGAAACGGATTAAGATCGCTCAGGATCGACAGGCTAGTTATGCGAACACCAAGCGGCGACCTCTTTATTTTCAGCCAGGTGAGAAAGTGTTTCTCCGAGTTTCGCCTTTTCGCAGGATTTTGAGATTTGGTCTCAAGGGTAAGCTGTCTCCGAGATTTATTGGTCCATTTGAAATATTAGAAAGCGTGGGAGATTTGGCTTACAGACTTGCATTGCCGCCGTACCTATCAAGTATTCACGATGTGTTCCACGTATCTTTGTTGAGACGATATGTAGCAGATGAGTCTCACATTTTGCATCCCTCTGAAGTTCAACTAAATTCAGATTTGTCTTACGTAGTACGACCAGTGCGGATCCTTGATCGCAAAGACAAGGTATTGCGGAATAAGATCATTCCTCTTGTCTTAGTTCAGTGGCAGCGCAGAGGCACTGAAGAAGCCACTTGGGAGTTAGAAAGTCGTATGCGTTCGGAGCATCCAGAGCTCTTTTGAGTTGTACTATGGTTGTAATATGGAGGTGTGTGTGTTTTTCTGTTGTAATCCAAATATCAGTTGTATTCAACAACAATTGAGATGTAATAACGATGTTGTTATTTCAGTTTTTGTTCATCCTATAAACTTGATTTCGAGGACGAAATCTTTTTAAGGGGGGGAGAATGTAGTAGCCCGAATTCCAAATTGGGTAATTAACGGATTAATGGTGATTAAGAAGGTTTAATGTGTAATTTTGACCGTGGTCATGATCGGACGGACCGAAGATGGTTCGGTAGCACCGAAGAGTTCGGACGATCCGAAGTGGGTTCGGTGGATCCGATCATGAGGTGTCAAGAGTTGATCGACACGTCAGTTTACATGCAAGTTCGGATGATCCGAAGTGTAGGTTCGGTGGATCCGATCATGAGGTGTCAAGAGCCGATGGACACGTAGGAGTTCGGACGTTCCGAAGTGGGTTCGGTGGATCCGAACATAGCCTATAAATAGTGCTCGGATTTCCTCATTTTGCATTGCAAATTCTTGAGTTATCTCTGATTATTATTAATTAAGTTAATTGCATGCTTAGTTCTTCATTAGTAGGTGATTCTGGAACGGGTCACTACATTTATGGTATCAGAGCATGCTTACGATTTTGGGATATAGATTCTGTTTTGGGATTTCCGTTGACCATTTTACCATTTTTTCCCCATTCTATCTTGTAGCGATGGCTGACCACTTTGGTGATGAGAGTAGTCAGGGAAGTGTAGGTCGTTGGGGTGATCAGGACGATCGTAGGCGTCATCGTGAACATCGTCATCGTCGGGATGGTCCTAGGCGTTTTGATTTGCACCGTTTCATTCAGATGGGGCCTAAGCCTTTAGTCGGCGGTGAGACTCCCGATGATGCTGAGGATTGGTTAGAGCGCATGGAGAGTTGTTTCCGTGCATTCCAGTGCACCGAGGAGCAGCAGATGGAGACCCTTGGTTTTCTTCTCGAGGGCCGTGCGCACAAGTGGTGGCGATCGACTTCTGCGCCGATAGTCCAGTCCCAGGGTAGGGTGACTTGGGCCGACTTCCGTGCAGCTTTCATGCAGCTGTATTTTCCTCCAGCCCTTCGCCAGGCAAAGACGATTGAGCTCCTGAATCTTAAGCAGGGTAGTATGTCTGTTGATGAATATCAGCAGAAGTTCTTTGAGTTGTTACCTTTTGCTCCTCATATCAGTGGCAGTTCTGAGGCCAAGTATGACCATTTCCTCCAGGGTCTTAACCAGGAAATTTTTGATCGAGTCACTGTCTGTGATAATCCTACTTCTTATGATGGGTTAGTGAACCGGTGTCGCCAGGCAGAGATCAGTCTCCAGCGTGGTAGGGCTATTCTTTCCTCTAGACCTCCGAGTACTTTGAGCCCTCGATCTCAGTCTTTCAAGAAGTCAGGTTCTTCTTCTTCTGGATCTGGATCACGGTCTAGCGGTGTTTTCCGCTTTGGTAAGAAGAAGGTTTCTTGTGTGCATTGTGGGAAGAACCATCCATCGGAGCAATGCCGATCAGCCGCGGGAGCTTGTTTTCAGTGCGGAGAGATGGGTCATCTCAAGAAGAATTGTCCTCAGTTGCGAGGTGGAGCAGGATCTGGTTCCGGATCTCAGACGACTGTTCAGCAGAGGAGGCAGGGTCAGGCAGTGGGTAGTTCAAATCTTCGACCTCGTGCTCAAGGTCAGGTTTTTGCGCTGAACCAGGATCAGGCTGCAGATGAGACAGAGAGAGTCATAGCAGGTACTTTTCGTTTATGCGGTATTCCTGCTTTTGTTCTTATTGATACCGGAGCATCACATTCATTCATTTCTGCACGATTTGTTAAGCGTCATAAGTTACCGTATGTTTCTCTAGACGTCATTCTTTCTGTTTCTACCCCGATGGGTCATTCGGTGTTAGCAAAGCGTTTAGTGATGGGTTGTCCCTTAGATTTTGAGGGTAACGAATTGATTGCGAATCTTATGATCCTGGAGATGGAAGATTTTGATTGTATTCTAGGTATAGACCTATTGACTACCTACCGAGCTACCGTGGATTGTTACCAGAAGCTTGTTCAGTTTCGTACGACTGAGAGCTCTAGTTGGTTTTTCTATGGTGAGGGAGCGCGACCTCCGATGCCAGTGGTATCTGCTCTGAAAGCCTGTCGTGCTTTAGAGTCGGGCGGGGAAGGCTACCTCATCTATGCGATTGATTCATCCACAGGTAGTGTTGTTATAGAGGATATTCCAGTGGTTTGTGAATTTCCTGATGTTTTCCCAGATGAGATTCCTGGTTTTCCTCCGGTTAGAGAGGTGGAATTTGGCATTGAGTTAATGCCAGGGACTGCACCGATTTCTCGTGCCCCCTATCGTCTTGCTCCGTCAGAGATGAGAGAATTGAAGCAGCAATTGCAGGATCTTCTTGATAAAGGTTATATTCGCCCGAGTGTTTCACCTTGGGGAGCTCCAGTCTTGTTTGTCAAGAAGAAAGATGGATCTATGCGATTGTGCATTGATTATCGCCAGTTGAATCGTGTGACGATCAAAAACAAGTATCCATTACCTCGTATCGATGATTTGTTCGATCAGCTCCAGGGTACCTCTGTTTACTCCAAGATTGACTTGCGATCGGGTTATCATCAGATGAGAGTTAGAGATGATGATATTTCCAAGACTGCATTTCGTACTCGATATGGACATTACGAGTTTCTAGTTATGCCATTTGGATTGACGAATGCGCCAGCAGTGTTCATGGATTTGATGAATCGAGTCTTTCGGGATTTTCTAGATCAGTTTGTTGTGGTTTTCATCGACGATATCTTGATTTATTCTCACAGTGTGGAAGAGCATATCCAGCACTTGAGGATTGTGTTGCAGATTCTTCGCGAGAAGCAATTGTATGCTAAGCTGAGTAAGTGCGAGTTCTGGATTGATCGTGTAGTATTCCTTGGTCATGTGATTTCCAAGGAAGGAATTTCTGTGGATCCCAGCAAGATCGAAGCAGTGCTGAATTGGTCACGTCCGACGACGGTGGCTGAGATCCGTAGTTTTCTAGGTCTGGCAGGGTATTATCGTCGCTTCATCGTGAATTTCTCTCAGGTAGCTAGACCATTGTCGCAGCTTACTCGGAAGGATGTTCCATTTGAGTGGTCATCTGAGTGCGAAGATAGTTTCAGAGAGCTTCGTCGACTTCTGACTTCTGCACCTGTTTTGGCGTTACCGTCAGGATCTGATGGTTTCAGTGTTTACACCGATGCTTCTTTTCAAGGCTTAGGGTGTGTGTTGACGCAGAATGGTCATGTGATCGCTTATGCTTCCAGACAGTTGAAACCTCACGAGGAAAAGTATCCTATTCATGATCTAGAATTAGCTGCTATTGTGTTTGCGCTAAAGATCTGGCGTCATTACTTGTACGGGGTTAAGTTTGAAATTTTCACTGATCATAAGAGTCTGAAGTATCTGTTCACTCAGGCTGAGTTGAACATGAGACAACGTCGTTGGATGGATCTACTTAAAGATTATGACTGCGAGATCAAATACCATCCAGGTTCTGCGAATCTCACAGCCGATGCTCTTAGTCGCAAGGTGAGAACCTCTGCACTCCAGACCAGTGCTATGATTAGTACTATCCAGGATTGTTGTTCATTGGGATTTAATTTCAAACATCGGAAAGGTATGGAGAGCATTCGTGTTGCTACCATTCTATCTGAGCCAGCTTTGTTCGCTCGGATTCGAGATGCTCAGATGTCTGATCTCAAGACTCAGAGATTAGCTCGGTTGGCTGGTGGAGATAGCAATTTCCACTATCAGTCTAATGGTCTTCTGTGTTTGTCTAATCGGGTTGTGGTACCAGAGGATGATACTTTGAGGGAAGAGATCTTGGCTCAGGCTCATCGAAGCAAGTTGAGTGTCCATCCAGGAAGCAACAAGATGTATAAAGATTTGAGGACACGATTTTGGTGGAAAGGGATGAAGAGCAGCGTTTATCAGTTTGTTTCCAAGTGTCTTGTTTGTCAGCAGGTTAAGGCAGAGCACCGTCGACCGGGAGGATTATTGTTGAACTTACCTATTCCCGAATGGAAGTGGGAGCATATCGCGATGGACTTCATTACTCACTTACCATTGTCTTCGAGGAATAGTGATGCTATTTGGGTAGTGGTGGATCGACTCACCAAGTCTGCTCATTTTCTGCCATATAACCGTGATTTCACTTTCGATCGTATGGCTCGATTGTACATTCAAGAGATTGTACGTTTGCATGGGGTGCCAGTTAGTATTGTCAGTGACAGAGATCCTCGTTTTACCTCACGATTTTGGGGTAGTTTCCAGGCGGTATTGGGTACGTCCCTAAGTTTAAGTACAGCTTATCATCCAGAGACCGACGGTCAGACGGAGAGGACTATCCGTACACTTGAGGATATGATGCGAGCTTGTGTGATGGATTTCGGAACCGCTTGGCAGGATCATTTGCCTTTGATTGAGTTCGCGTACAACAACAGCTACCATCGTAGTATTGGTATGGCACCATTTGAGGCGTTGTATGGGCGACGTTGTCGTACTCCATTATTTTGGGATGAAGTTGGGGAACGACATGTTGAGGGACCGGAGTTAGTCCAGCAGGCTATTGATAAGGTTGCAATAATCAAGAAACGGATTAAGATCGCTCAGGATCGACAGGCTAGTTATGCGAACACCAAGCGGCGACCTCTTTATTTTCAGCCAGGTGAGAAAGTGTTTCTCCGAGTTTCGCCTTTTCGCAGGATTTTGAGATTTGGTCTCAAGGGTAAGCTGTCTCCGAGATTTATTGGTCCATTTGAAATATTAGAAAGCGTGGGAGATTTGGCTTACAGACTTGCATTGCCGCCGTACCTATCAAGTATTCACGATGTGTTCCACGTATCTTTGTTGAGACGATACGTAGCAGATGAGTCTCACATTTTGCATCCCTCTGAAGTTCAACTAAATTCAGATTTGTCTTACGTAGAACGACCAGTGCGGATCCTTGATCGCAAAGACAAGGTATTGCGGAATAAGATCATTCCTCTTGTCTTAGTTCAGTGGCAGCGCAGAGGCACTGAAGAAGCCACTTGGGAGTTAGAAAGTCGTATGCGTTCGGAGCATCCAGAGCTCTTTTGAGTTGTACTATGGTTGTAATATGGAGGTGTGTGTGTTTTTCTGTTGTAATCCAAATATCAGTTGTATTCAACAACAATTGAGATGTAATAACGATGTTGTTATTTCAGTTTTTGTTCATCCTATAAACTTGATTTCGAGGACGAAATCTTTTTAAGGGGGGGAGAATGTAGTAGCCCGAATTCCAAATTGGGTAATTAACGGATTAATGGTGATTAAGAAGGTTTAATGTGTAATTTTGACCGTGGTCATGATCGGACGGACCGAAGATGGTTCGGTAGCACCGAAGAGTTCGGACGATCCGAAGTGGGTTCGGTGGATCCGATCATGAGGTGTCAAGAGTTGATCGACACGTCAGTTTACATGCAAGTTCGGATGATCCGAAGTGTAGGTTCGGTGGATCCGATCATGAGGTGTCAAGAGCCGATGGACACGTAGGAGTTCGGACGTTCCGAAGTGGGTTCGGTGGATCCGAACATAGCCTATAAATAGTGCTCGGATTTCCTCATTTTGCATTGCAAATTCTTGAGTTATCTCTGATTATTATTAATTAAGTTAATTGCATGCTTAGTTCTTCATTAGTAGGTGATTCTGGAACGGGTCACTACATTTATGGTATCAGAGCATGCTTACGATTTTGGGATATAGATTCTGTTTTGGGATTTCCGTTGACCATTTTACCATTTTTTCCCCATTCTATCTTGTAGCGATGGCTGACCACTTTGGTGATGAGAGTAGTCAGGGAAGTGTAGGTCGTTGGGGTGATCAGGACGATCGTAGGCGTCATCGTGAACATCGTCATCGTCGGGATGGTCCTAGGCGTTTTGATTTGCACCGTTTCATTCAGATGGGGCCTAAGCCTTTAGTCGGCGGTGAGACTCCCGATGATGCTGAGGATTGGTTAGAGCGCATGGAGAGTTGTTTCCGTGCATTCCAGTGCACCGAGGAGCAGCAGATGGAGACCCTTGGTTTTCTTCTCGAGGGCCGTGCGCACAAGTGGTGGCGATCGACTTCTGCGCCGATAGTCCAGTCCCAGGGTAGGGTGACTTGGGCCGACTTCCGTGCAGCTTTCATGCAGCTGTATTTTCCTCCAGCCCTTCGCCAGGCAAAGACGATTGAGCTCCTGAATCTTAAGCAGGGTAGTATGTCTGTTGATGAATATCAGCAGAAGTTCTTTGAGTTGTTACCTTTTGCTCCTCATATCAGTGGCAGTTCTGAGGCCAAGTATGACCATTTCCTCCAGGGTCTTAACCAGGAAATTTTTGATCGAGTCACTGTCTGTGATAATCCTACTTCTTATGATGGGTTAGTGAACCGGTGTCGCCAGGCAGAGATCAGTCTCCAGCGTGGTAGGGCTATTCTTTCCTCTAGACCTCCGAGTACTTTGAGCCCTCGATCTCAGTCTTTCAAGAAGTCAGGTTCTTCTTCTTCTGGATCTGGATCACGGTCTAGCGGTGTTTTCCGCTTTGGTAAGAAGAAGGTTTCTTGTGTGCATTGTGGGAAGAACCATCCATCGGAGCAATGCCGATCAGCCGCGGGAGCTTGTTTTCAGTGCGGAGAGATGGGTCATCTCAAGAAGAATTGTCCTCAGTTGCGAGGTGGAGCAGGATCTGGTTCCGGATCTCAGACGACTGTTCAGCAGAGGAGGCAGGGTCAGGCAGTGGGTAGTTCAAATCTTCGACCTCGTGCTCAAGGTCAGGTTTTTGCGCTGAACCAGGATCAGGCTGCAGATGAGACAGAGAGAGTCATAGCAGGTACTTTTCGTTTATGCGGTATTCCTGCTTTTGTTCTTATTGATACCGGAGCATCACATTCATTCATTTCTGCACGATTTGTTAAGCGTCATAAGTTACCGTATGTTTCTCTAGACGTCATTCTTTCTGTTTCTACCCCGATGGGTCATTCGGTGTTAGCAAAGCGTCTAGTGATGGGTTGTCCCTTAGATTTTGAGGGTAACGAATTGATTGCGAATCTTATGATCCTGGAGATGGAAGATTTTGATTGTATTCTAGGTATAGACCTATTGACTACCTACCGAGCTACCGTGGATTGTTACCAGAAGCTTGTTCAGTTTCGTACGACTGAGAGCTCTAGTTGGTTTTTCTATGGTGAGGGAGCGCGACCTCCGATGCCAGTGGTATCTGCTCTGAAAGCCTGTCGTGCTTTAGAGTCGGGCGGGGAAGGCTACCTCATCTATGCGATTGATTCATCCACAGGTAGTGTTGTTATAGAGGATATTCCAGTGGTTTGTGAATTTCCTGATGTTTTCCCAGATGAGATTCCTGGTTTTCCTCCGGTTAGAGAGGTGGAATTTGGCATTGAGTTAATGCCAGGGACTGCACCGATTTCTCGTGCCCCCTATCGTCTTGCTCCGTCAGAGATGAGAGAATTGAAGCAGCAATTGCAGGATCTTCTTGATAAAGGTTATATTCGCCCGAGTGTTTCACCTTGGGGAGCTCCAGTCTTGTTTGTCAAGAAGAAAGATGGATCTATGCGATTGTGCATTGATTATCGCCAGTTGAATCGTGTGACGATCAAAAACAAGTATCCATTACCTCGTATCGATGATTTGTTCGATCAGCTCCAGGGTACCTCTGTTTACTCCAAGATTGACTTGCGATCGGGTTATCATCAGATGAGAGTTAGAGATGATGATATTTCCAAGACTGCATTTCGTACTCGATATGGACATTACGAGTTTCTAGTTATGCCATTTGGATTGACGAATGCGCCAGCAGTGTTCATGGATTTGATGAATCGAGTCTTTCGGGATTTTCTAGATCAGTTTGTTGTGGTTTTCATCGACGATATCTTGATTTATTCTCACAGTGTGGAAGAGCATATCCAGCACTTGAGGATTGTGTTGCAGATTCTTCGCGAGAAGCAATTGTATGCTAAGCTGAGTAAGTGCGAGTTCTGGATTGATCGTGTAGTATTCCTTGGTCATGTGATTTCCAAGGAAGGAATTTCTGTGGATCCCAGCAAGATCGAAGCAGTGCTGAATTGGTCACGTCCGACGACGGTGGCTGAGATCCGTAGTTTTCTAGGTCTGGCAGGGTATTATCGTCGCTTCATCGTGAATTTCTCTCATGTAGCTAGACCATTGTCGCAGCTTACTCGGAAGGATGTTCCATTTGAGTGGTCATCTGAGTGCGAAGATAGTTTCAGAGAGCTTCGTCGACTTCTGACTTCTGCACCTGTTTTGGCGTTACCGTCAGGATCTGATGGTTTCAGTGTTTACACCGATGCTTCTTTTCAAGGCTTAGGGTGTGTGTTGACGCAGAATGGTCATGTGATCGCTTATGCTTCCAGACAGTTGAAACCTCACGAGGAAAAGTATCCTATTCATGATCTAGAATTAGCTGCTATTGTGTTTGCGCTAAAGATCTGGCGTCATTACTTGTACGGGGTTAAGTTTGAAATTTTCACTGATCATAAGAGTCTGAAGTATCTGTTCACTCAGGCTGAGTTGAACATGAGACAACGTCGTTGGATGGATCTACTTAAAGATTATGACTGCGAGATCAAATACCATCCAGGTTCTGCGAATCTCACAGCCGATGCTCTTAGTCGCAAGGTGAGAACCTCTGCACTCCAGACCAGTGCTATGATTAGTACTATCCAGGATTGTTGTTCATTGGGATTTAATTTCAAACATCGGAAAGGTATGGAGAGCATTCGTGTTGCTACCATTCTATCTGAGCCAGCTTTGTTCGCTCGGATTCGAGATGCTCAGATGTCTGATCTCAAGACTCAGAGATTAGCTCGGTTGGCTGGTGGAGATAGCAATTTCCACTATCAGTCTAATGGTCTTCTGTGTTTGTCTAATCGGGTTGTGGTACCAGAGGATGATACTTTGAGGGAAGAGATCTTGGCTCAGGCTCATCGAAGCAAGTTGAGTGTCCATCCAGGAAGCAACAAGATGTATAAAGATTTGAGGACACGATTTTGGTGGAAAGGGATGAAGAGCAGCGTTTATCAGTTTGTTTCCAAGTGTCTTGTTTGTCAGCAGGTTAAGGCAGAGCACCGTCGACCGGGAGGATTATTGTTGAACTTACCTATTCCCGAATGGAAGTGGGAGCATATCGCGATGGACTTCATTACTCACTTACCATTGTCTTCGAGGAATAGTGATGCTATTTGGGTAGTGGTGGATCGACTCACCAAGTCTGCTCATTTTCTGCCATATAACCGTGATTTCACTTTCGATCGTATGGCTCGATTGTACATTCAAGAGATTGTACGTTTGCATGGGGTGCCAGTTAGTATTGTCAGTGACAGAGATCCTCGTTTTACCTCACGATTTTGGGGTAGTTTCCAGGCGGTATTGGGTACGTCCCTAAGTTTAAGTACAGCTTATCATCCAGAGACCGACGGTCAGACGGAGAGGACTATCCGTACACTTGAGGATATGATGCGAGCTTGTGTGATGGATTTCGGAACCGCTTGGCAGGATCATTTGCCTTTGATTGAGTTCGCGTACAACAACAGCTACCATCGTAGTATTGGTATGGCACCATTTGAGGCGTTGTATGGGCGACGTTGTCGTACTCCATTATTTTGGGATGAAGTTGGGGAACGACATGTTGAGGGACCGGAGTTAGTCCAGCAGGCTATTGATAAGGTTGCAATAATCAAGAAACGGATTAAGATCGCTCAGGATCGACAGGCTAGTTATGCGAACACCAAGCGGCGACCTCTTTATTTTCAGCCAGGTGAGAAAGTGTTTCTCCGAGTTTCGCCTTTTCGCAGGATTTTGAGATTTGGTCTCAAGGGTAAGCTGTCTCCGAGATTTATTGGTCCATTTGAAATATTAGAAAGCGTGGGAGATTTGGCTTACAGACTTGCATTGCCGCCGTACCTATCAAGTATTCACGATGTGTTCCACGTATCTTTGTTGAGACGATACGTAGCAGATGAGTCTCACATTTTGCATCCCTCTGAAGTTCAACTAAATTCAGATTTGTCTTACGTAGAACGACCAGTGCGGATCCTTGATCGCAAAGACAAGGTATTGCGGAATAAGATCATTCCTCTTGTCTTAGTTCAGTGGCAGCGCAGAGGCACTGAAGAAGCCACTTGGGAGTTAGAAAGTCGTATGCGTTCGGAGCATCCAGAGCTCTTTTGAGTTGTACTATGGTTGTAATATGGAGGTGTGTGTGTTTTTCTGTTGTAATCCAAATATCAGTTGTATTCAACAACAATTGAGATGTAATAACGATGTTGTTATTTCAGTTTTTGTTCATCCTATAAACTTGATTTCGAGGACGAAATCTTTTTAAGGGGGGGAGAATGTAGTAGCCCGAATTCCAAATTGGGTAATTAACGGATTAATGGTGATTAAGAAGGTTTAATGTGTAATTTTGACCGTGGTCATGATCGGACGGACCGAAGATGGTTCGGTAGCACCGAAGAGTTCGGACGATCCGAAGTGGGTTCGGTGGATCCGATCATGAGGTGTCAAGAGTTGATCGACACGTCAGTTTACATGCAAGTTCGGATGATCCGAAGTGTAGGTTCGGTGGATCCGATCATGAGGTGTCAAGAGCCGATGGACACGTAGGAGTTCGGACGTTCCGAAGTGGGTTCGGTGGATCCGAACATAGCCTATAAATAGTGCTCGGATTTCCTCATTTTGCATTGCAAATTCTTGAGTTATCTCTGATTATTATTAATTAAGTTAATTGCATGCTTAGTTCTTCATTAGTAGGTGATTCTGGAACGCCCCAGATTAGAAGACTGTCCTCACTGTACCAAGAAGGTTCTTTCCAGCGTGCTTATGTCCTCACTCACACGCACCCTGAGAAACTTACCAGGGGGTCACCCATCCCAAAATTACCCCAAGTCAAGAAGCACACTTAATTTTGGAATTCTTATGTGATGAGTTACCGAAAATAAGATGTACCTTCTTGATATGAGTAGTACATATCAAATCTTTTAAGCGCTCTTCAACTGCACAGTCTCATACCTGAATAATTTCAGAATCCCTCTCCTTCCGGTGTAAGATCGGTTCATCCATGTTCCCTCCACCTAGAAGCCTGCCATGAGCCTCTCATTGTCCGTGCAACCTCATGGCACCGGCGATCACCCCCTGCCCTATTCGGCCCGGGGCCTCACATGACCACCAGCTTTCGCTTGGTTTGTTCTCGAACCACATCGTACTCAGAGAGGTCGGCTCTGATACCAACTGTAACCCCCCAGATTCAAAGAATATCATTACTGTACCAAGACGTGTCTTTCCAGCATGCTTATGTCCTCAGTCACACGCACCCTAGGAAACTTCTAATTTCCCAGGGG
The DNA here is from genome assembly GCF_022965805.1 of Primulina eburnea. Lineage (NCBI taxonomy): Eukaryota > Viridiplantae > Streptophyta > Magnoliopsida > Lamiales > Gesneriaceae > Primulina > Primulina eburnea. The sequence goes on along the minus strand of NC_133109.1, from coordinate 25,708,852 downwards.
GTTACCTATCCCAAAATTACTCCAGGTCAAGCACACTTAACTTTGGAGTTCTTATGTGATGAGCTACCGAAAATAAGATGCACCTTGTTGATATGAGTAGTACATATCAAATATTTTAAGCCCTCTTCGACTGCACAGTCTCATACCTGAACAGTTTCAGAATCCTTCTCCTTCCGGTGTAAGATCGGTTCATCCATGTTCCCTCCACCTAGAAGCCTGACAGGAGCCGCTCATTGTCCGTGCAACCTCATGACACCGGAAATCACCCCCCTCTTCGGCCCCTGGTCTCACACGATATCTATTTTGAACAGGCTTACAGTTGTAATAATTGTAATGGTCATTCCTAGAGTAATGACTTTTGTAGCTGAACCATTTAGATAACCAGATTAGTGAATCAGTTGAACTCTCAGGACTATATCCAATTCCAAACCGTTTAGCTGTGTTCTTATGTTCAATTGGTTGAACAATATGTTTACTTGGTTCAAAGATTTCTTGTACCACGGCTGATTTCGCAAAGTTGATGTATTTCCCTTTGTGCTCATTCAACTTTAGTATTGTATCACTTGCAGAAGTTTCATCAATGCTATTAGAGGCCAAAGCAGTTTTATCAGCAACTGATTTTTGTAAACTCTTCATTTCAATCAGAGTGACTGGTGACTTGTTCCTTTATTGAATCAAATCAGTTTGTTTTGTAATTTCAGTTTTTAACTGCTGAATCAAGGATTGGTTCTCGGTCATTTTAGCCTTTTGCTCTGCAGTCTCCCAGTAGAACCCGTAACTTAGGCTATGTATAAGCCATGCATAATTATAGTATTTTAAATTAAAATGATTTTTATTGCATTAGTATTTAAATTTAATTATTTTATGCAATGGTTTAATTTTTATCATTTCAGTGAATTCAGTGAGGTCGGACTGGAGTTGGAGTTTAGACATAATTTAAGATTTAGAAAACATTTCCAGAATTTATTTTAGCTATCAAGTAAGTTCATTTAAGTTAAAAAGGAGGTTTGAGGATTTAATTTAATTACTTGAGGTGAATAGGAAATAAGTTCATTTAAGTTCCTTAATTAAAGGATTAATTCACTAAATTAATTAAAGGATTAGTGAGGCTTTTAAAGGTTATTAATTTACTAGATAATCAACAATTCCCCTTCATTTATTAGTAAATTTTCGGCCCTTAGTATCTAGACTATTCATTGCCAACTCATCACCCTTTTGACCCATTCTTTGTTGAGTTAGCATAATAATGTTTTTAATTCTTTATCCACCTTAATTAAGTAATTATTGAGCATTATCCTAGTCTAGCAAACATGAGAATTCGGCCACCTCACCCTTAAGCACTCCAATAAGAAATCATTTAATAGCAACAAGAATTCAAATTTCAAATAGAATTTCACCCATTACCCTCACTCTCCTAACCACCACTCTCCTCCCCTATCCACCGAAAGTTTGAGAGCATTTAGAGGAAAAATCAGTGTAAAAACCGTGGGTTTCATAGCTAGAAACAAGAAGAAAATCGGTAGCAAACAAGGAAGCTATATCGCACCACTCCTCCGCGCCGCGTCGTCGTCCTTTCGTTCGTTTTCTTTCAAAACAAAACCAGGCATGCATATATTCTTACTTGACTCTTCAATCAAGTCCTAATATCATTTATTTTCATTACATGATCATGTTTTGATAGCCAAAAACCGAAATGTTTCAAGAATTTTTCAGAAAACATCACATGCAGATTTTCGGTTTCTTGAAGCTCTTCACGGTTTTTTGGTGTTGTGAGTTTCAGGTATTGGTTCGGTTCCAGGCTCCCAAGGCAATGTCTATACATGTAATATGATGCATTAGGACCACATTTGTCCGTTGGTTTGACCCCATGCTCGCTGAAACGCAAGAAAATGACAGCAGCTCCATTTGTGTCCAAGTGTGTTTCGAAAAATCTGATGTTGCTGTCATGAGGGATACGGATCTGATCATGGCTGCCCCAAAGCCTATAGCCATGGTTAGATCACTTCCCTAGCATTTCTAAGACGTGACTAAGTCGCCCTTTTGGTGGCTTGGTCCATGGTGAATCGGTTTTTAAATTAAACAACAAGAACAGCCCCTCCCCACCTTCGCCCCTCTCATTGTACAGCATGTATGGTTCGGTTTTGGTGGCTTGGTGTGGATCTTTGTTGGCCTATGGCCCTTAGCCACGGTTCATACCATGCCCCTAGATGTCTAGATTGTGCCATGGTCAATCAAATGGCCACTGGAACGACACGAGACAACAAACGAAGTGGTACACCCCACGCACGCAAGGGTGCTTCTCTGGTGAGAGTTTCGGGTTTGCTTATGGTGTGATGCGAATTGTGGCTGGCCTAGGGACCTTAGCCATGGTTCAAATCATTCCTTAGGATGTTGGTAAGAGGTTCTGGTCAGCGGTTCAAGCCCCAATAGCCATTAGCCTCGCAAACGACGCAAGGAAACCAAAGCACAGTTGCTGTATTTTTGGACAGCAACTTGCTGTGACGGTTCAGTGGCTCGTTCGAGTTCTCGGTTGGCTTTTAGCCTATGGACTTGGACTGGACAGTGCCTCATTGAGTTGGGAAGGTCATGTTTTTGACCGTTCGTCATTCGGATCATTTTTGAGGTCGTACGAGAAATTACGGTGCGATGTGCCAAATTGACTTTCGAAAGAGCGTTTCATGTTTTGGCCTCCATTCACTTAGATTTCGACCCTCACCATTTTTAGGAGCATTATTTTATCATTTTAATCGTATTTTAATCATGACTATATGACGTTTCAGTGTTGGCTCGGGTTGGTTCGGAGTCATGATTAAATACGAAGTTGTTCGGTGTAATTGTCTCATTTTTTTTAATGTTATTGCATAGTTTGGTCCCATAAATCAATTGCATATTTTCATGACATATTTAGGTTGCAGCGAGCCTGGGAGCGATCCAATCCACTCAGTAAAATTGTTACAGGATACTTAATTGCGGGAATTAATTATATTACGTGCTAAAATGTTCATTTTTGAGATTATGCGACATTGCTTGTGGCCATTTCACTATCATGGGATTATTGCTAAATCTGGTCGCCAGTTACCGGTCAGTTCAGTTTGTACCACCCTGTATACTGAGGCATAGTTTGATCAGACGTTTATTATTTTACCCGGTCGCTAGTTACCGGTCATGGGAGCATTTTATTATCCGGTCGCCAGTTACCGGTCAGTTTCAGTGCAGGGGCCACTTGCGTTGACCATAATCTCACCAGTAAAATTATTACAGGCTATTTTATTATAGGGCTCCAAGGAGCAAACATTTTCACTATGATTTTCAGTTCAGTTATGCACGTATTATAATTAATTGTGCCACGACATTTTTACTATATACCTCATGACATGATATTTTCACTTGCATGAAATTTTTTACTATATTTACTCGTTATTTATGATATATGCATGTTGAGTCTTTAGACTCACTAGACTTGATTGTTGTAGGTACTGATGATGCCGGGGCTGAGGGCGGGGACCAGTGAGCTAGCTTGGGTCGGCAGTAGTGGAACCCGAGGACCTCATTTTAGCACTTACTATTTTATGCTCAAACAGTTTATCCGTTGTTGGATTATTCTTAAATTGTTCTTTTGCAAACAAATAATTTCTTCCGCTTCTATTTTTAACATTTAAAGTTTATTTAACGGTTTATTTTACGAATGAGGCATTTTACTTACTTTACAAAGAAAATTTTTAATTTTTCCGCAAATATTCAAACACGAATTTTTGAGCTGTTATACTCCCTTTTCAGACTCAACAATTCGATTGACTCAACAAGTTCAATGTTGTCGTTGGGATCAGTTTGCTCAGTTTTGGCTTTTTCAAACGAGCGAGCAAGTTTGTGATACTCATTTACCATGTCATGTAGAGTGGAAATGAGTTCTTCACTTGTAAAATCAGTAGAGCTGAAGTTAAATACATGTTCACATGTTGACTCCAATTCTGCATCATCTGCCATTAAACATTTATCTTCTTCTTCATCATCGCTAGAACTACCCGAGCTCTTATCCTTTGACTCTTCACTGTCAGTCTCTGCCATTTTGATTTGATTTCTTCATCTAGCAGGACTTCATACTTATTCTTGAATGATCTCTTATCATTCCTATCTCTTCTTTTGAATTCAATCGATCTCTTCCATTTTTAGTTGAATGTCTACTGTCCTTCTTCGGTTTAGGATAGTCAGCAATAAAATGTCATGGCTTTCCATAATTATAGCAAGAAATTGGTTCTTCCTTAGATTTGTTTTTCTATATTGCCTCTGGAATGAACCTTGGTTTCTTCTCATGAACATCAATAGCAAGTTAGACTCAGATGTTGCAGTTATTTTGTAGCTCAGAAACAGAGCCATTGGATGAGGTGTTCTGGGCAGCAACCTAGTATTTTTGGGCAGCATTAACACATTTCTTCACAAATAATGACACGTCATTACTCAGCCGATCTGCTATTTTCTCCTGAACCAGTTGGTTCCAGTTTGATAGCACTAAGGGCAGTTGTGATTTGTGGTGTAGAAGGCTCTCCTTCTCATGTTTGCAGTTCAAACTCATAGGCTTTGAGATCAGCAAACAAATCATGTAATTCAACCTTATTCAAGTCTTTTTACTCTCTCAACCTTATGCAGGTCCTTTGATTCTCTCATAGCCATGGTCTTGACATCCCATTCCTTGGGAAAACCTCTAACCACCTTCAGTGCAACTTCTTTGTTTGAGTACACTTTTCCAAGTACATTCAGTTTAATTCTAATGCTGCTGACTTTTCATCATACTCATTCATGGACTCTTCGGTCTTCATTTTAATGTTGTCAAACTTCTGAACATCAACTGAGAGTTTATTTTCTTATGTTTTCTCATTGCTCTCGCAGAGCTGGATCAACTTCTTCTAGATTTATTTTAAAGTTTTTCACATATTTATCTTGCTTAAAGTAATTTTATCCATGTCTTTAGCCACATTATCAAGATTAGCTTCCTTTTATCTTCTGATGTCCACTCTTTACGTGGTTTGTCGATTCGATGAGGTGCACCATCCGTTATGGCAACAACAGTGTTTTCTTTCAATATTTTCATTGGTCTGTCAGTTATGACGTACCACATATCATCATCTTGTGCATCTAAGTGAGCCTGCATTCTTATCTTCCAATCGCCGAATTCTTCTCTGGAAAACATTGGAATTTTGTTGAAGGTTGACAGGGTAATCAGATTTGGAGATGGAAAATATTCAGGAATAAGATTCAACCGCTCTGATACCATTTGTTAGGATCGGTTGGGTGTGATAAAGTATTTAGAAGGAGGGGTTCAATAAACACTTGACAATTTTTACAACTTTTCGAAGGACGAATCAATTTAGTGATAAACTGAATTCGCGAATCTTGTTGTCAATGTCAATCAGTTAATTAATTAAAGTGCGGAAATAAAATGAATGACAGATAGAATAAAATTGAGAGTGAAGAATGCAAGATTCGTGGATGTTCGGAGACTTCAAACGCTCTTACGTCACCCCTTCTATCTCGAGGATATGATGTTTACTAAAAGACTTTGATCTATACAACACTTTGTACAAACCTTCTTCAGTTTGAACCTAACACTGCCAAAACTGAAACTCTTAGTATCAATACAATTTTATCAGTATTCAACTGATGCAATTTCTAAGCACAACTAATCTCTAAAAGATCGAATATTACAACAATGAATATTTTTGCTTAAGCTCAAAATATAGCCTAAAAGCTATGGATATGTATGATAAACATGAGCTTTTTAGAGCTTTAACTCGAAGGTTAACTTAGAATAAATATGCTCATAGTTCTTGCTAACTTGGTAACTTCGTAACTGACTGTGTAACTCAAGAATGAATGTGCATGCTTCTAACTATTTTCTCAGCTGCTCTTCTCGATTATTTATAGGCTTTGTTCTCCAATAGTAACAATGAATGCGTTTGAATCTTTATGTCCGTTAGACACGTCAACATTCTTCTGACAACTGTACACTGTAGCTTTTCTGAAATGCGGCGTTCATATTATAAGTTGCAGACTACTTTTTTAAAAATTGTCGGTTGTTAGCTTCGCTCATAATTGATAATGTGTCAAGCTAATTTTATCAGTTGACTCTTCATAGCTGATAGGATTAACTGATTACTGTGTAACTGATCGTCCAGTTGACTACACAGCTTCAATTAGCTTTGAATAGTTCAGTTGCCTTTAATAATTTGCGCATTAATATTCAATTTGGGCAACTATCAGTTACACATCTTCAGTTCAGTTATATTCAGTTTTCTTGATCAGTTCTTCAATATTTTCACGCTCAATTTGTAAAACTCCGAAATTATAATTCAACAATTTTTAAAGATAAAAAGCACATGATAGCAGCAGCTAACGACTTTTTGTTAGGGTTGCTTGATGTGAATACCAAGTTGTTGAGAGTACAAAGATTGTGGAAAATTCGTTGTAAAAAATATATATATTCAAATATCAACTGTAGGTGGGGTCTTCGTACATCGTTAAAATCAAAATTAGGGTATTTCAAGATCACAAAATATGGTGATCCAAAAACATGTATGTCTAGCTAGGTGGGGTTAGACCACCATAAGTTGGACAAAAATATGATTGCAAAAACTCTTAATTGTATTGTTCAATGTGATTCTTCATGTGAGATTAAATGTTTCATCCAACTTGTTAAAGATCGATATAATTATGTAATCACATATGGTCAGGCATGGTATAGTTTAAAGCGAGTGGTGGAAAATGTATATAATACATGGGAGAGTTTAGAGCGTATTTTGCTAAAATACATGGGTGCCCTTGTGAAGTATAATCCGAGTACTATTATAGAGTGGAACCATTTACCGACCGACATACAATTATGCATTCAAGGTGTTAAACTACGTGTTTTGTACCTTCCGACCATGTATAAATGGGTTCCGAAATTGTCAAAAAATAATTAGTGTTGATGATGCTCATTTTTACACGATGTATAAGCACAAGATGCTTATAGTTTTTCGTTCAGATGCACACAACCAAATCATACCTTTAACATTTGCAATTGTCGATGAGGAAACGTACGACTGTTGGAAATAGTTTTTGGAACTTCTATGAAAGCATGTGATTCGAGTATCCATAGATGTGTGCCTTATCTCTGATAATGAAACGCCCCTTCCTTTTTTTTTTAAAAATACTACTAATTGTTTTTATAAAAATTTTCCTCCAACTTCAAAACCATCCATCATAAAACTAATATTTAAAACCTCAAACGCATAAAGATCCATAAATCATCAAAACACTCAAGCGTCAGCGCCTCCCTCAAAATCATCCTTGCCTGCAAACATCCAAACCTAGTGAACCTAATGACTCAGCACGTTCTAACCATATGTAACAAGTAATACATACACAAAAACATGCATTAAAAATCATACTTTTATTTAAAATAAGCTGGTATAAAACTTGTAATCATAAATCATTAAATCCTAAAGCCTTTCATCATTGTATATCATTTTTGGGTGAAGTTTGATACTTGAAAGTGACTATCATACATCATATCATCATGTGGTTGACTGATCAGTCTAGCTACACCAAGTACCTGGGAGCGGGGCGTCAGCAACTCTTGTCACTGGGTCATGGCCAAATATGAAAATACGATCGTTGGGCTCCCTCTGAGGCCTTCTGCCATAAACAGGCCCCCTCTGAGGCCTTCTCACTTATGATATTACTAGTAATATTCTTAATGTTACAGTCAATTCACATCCTTTAAAATATTTTTCCTTTCTTTTTATTTATCAAATATTGTATCCTTCAAAAATCGTAAAATAACATTATTCGGGAAAAATCGTACAACCTTTTCATATATCATAAAAGTATCATATTTTCATCATAAACATTTTAAAATATCATTTAATATCTTTTTTATTTCTTCGGGACAATGCCGGACCCTTCGAATCACCCTAGACATAAAATAACTATTTTATCCCTAGACTTCAAACTTCTCGATTTTGAATTTTCTTGCTTTTATTGACTCGAGCCTATCACATAGCATCATTTAAGCTTAACCTTGAATTCTAATATTTTTCTTAGACGTAAACCCGAACCTTTTGATTTAATTGCTTAATAGCTAAACCGCGAAGCGTTTTAAACTCGAATAAATTCAAAACTTCATATTTTCTTCCCAAATTTTGAACTTAGACTTTTCATCCCTAAATTACCCTTGTGAGTCATGTACCATCCCCCATGAACCACGGTTTGAGCCCCATCTCTTTTCCTAGCCATTTTCAAACCTATTTCTACCCAACCAAGCCGCACACCTAAAATTCTCGAGCCACCCTCGAGCCAGACCACCAGCCACCCTCCTGGACCCTAATGACCCTACTGGACCAGCCTCTGATCAGCCGCACCAGCCCCTTTGCACCCTACAACCTAGCCGGTGGAAACATCCCAAAACATGCAAGGAAAACCCTAACTTTCAAGCCTCCACCATCTTTGTACAGTCAAGCCTTCGTTTACCACTTAAATGACACTTTTTACAATCCATAAAAGTCTCGTATTGGCATCAATCACTTTAGAATTCATAACACGCCTCATTATGAGTATAAATGTCAAAACTTTTAAAATAATCGCCAAAAAATTAAATATTTTGATCAATATAATTTTCTTGCTTCAAAACATAAAACACACATATTATGTTTTGAATCATGCAAAAAGAAGGTTTAGAAACGTGACTTTGCGTTTAAAACTCTTGAAATATGAATAAAAAAACGGTGGAACGTTGGTGACGAATGGAGGACAATTTCTACCTTTTTTCTCGTCAAAACCCCACCTTGTGATGCAAGAGAGTTTGGTGATTGCTGTTGGAAGAAACAACGATGAAGAAAATCGAAGAACGAATAGGAAAGGAATTCGAAAACTTCCCTTGCCTAGAACTCCAACTTTTGGCCGATTCTTTCCTTCTCTCTCTTCAATTCACGTAAAGTGTACATGTGTGTTTCGGATATGTGTCTGTTTAGGTGTTGGCTGTGTGTGTGTACGTGCAAGACTCTTTTTAAAAGAATTTAAAAAGGTTTCCTAAACACTTAATTAATAGGCTTAATTAACCTTAGTTTTTAATTAATATTAGGCCTATTAAGATTAGTAAAATCATTGTCCTCAAATTAAAAAGGTTTAAAAATACATATTTCCCAAAAAAATCCCTTATAAAATACATCATTTCCTTGCTCCAACTAATTAATTTTAATTTAACTTTAAAAATGCTAAAAATTCTTAAATTATTTAAAATAAATATATTTTAACAATAATAAATTTTTAGCTTTTAAATTTTTAACATCTTAATCGTCTTCGATCCTCCGTTCCCAATGCAACTACCGATATTCGCTTAAAAATCTTTAAATTATGCAATCGAGAAAAATTACACAATTTATTATTTATTCACTCAAAATATATCATTCATACATCTTACATAATTTAATTAACAATTTAATAATTTTCATGCATGCGATCTATGTGGACATATTTTTGAGTATTATAGATAGACATAGTGGCATCATTAATGATGTTGAAGAGATACCTGGTTATAGACATCCATGTGGCGTACGTCGTTTTTGTCTTAGACTAGTATGTTCTAATTTCAATACAAATTTTAAAAATGTGCACATAAAATATCTATGTTGGAAAGCAAGCACACAACATCAAATACACAAATTTTATGCCATCATGGATGTAATTAAAATTTTGACTCGAGATATTTTGTTTATCTATCTAAAATTGATAAACACAAGTGGACTCTTGCTCATGATGGGTGATGGCAATGTGGAGTTATGGTGACCAACATATCTGATTGTCTTAATTTTGTTCTGAAGGGTGCTCTTTGACTTCATATATCAATGTTACTTCAGTTGACATTAAATAGTTGCATCCAGTATTTCATCGATGGTATCACACGAAGTCAGTGTATGACTCAGTGCAATCAGGCTTGACTTGATTATGCATTTAGACTATATGAGAAATTGTTTACGATATCTAGTAAACCCACTGTTTCTCGTACTAAGATCAGAGACCAATCAATGTCTGTTGTTACAGGGGGCGACAAGGTCGGGATGAACCTGTTAAGGTTGGACCTTAGTCTAAATGAATGCTCATGTGGAAAATGGACTATTTTTTGAATTCCATGTTCACATGCAATATTTATCACCAAATGGTATGAATTAGATCCTACATAACTTTTATAACATTGGTTTCAGATGAGTGATATATATAAACCTAAGAAAGAAGATTTCGCCCGATTGCTTACGATGAAGGGATGCGCCAACATTTGAATTGTGCCACAACCCGAATAGGCGTCAAAGACGGAAAAAAAAGAAGTGACTGAACTACAAGAATCAGAAATGAGATGGATCGACCTTCAACTCAAAAAAGGTCCAGCGAGAATGTTCATCATAACAACGCCGTAATCAGAACATGTAAAGGTAAATGTAGAGTAGAAATCCATTATTTATTCGAGGTAAAGTTATATGAAAAACTATGTCAATACAATTTATTTGATTTTTAATTTTGTATTTCATTCATATTGCAAATATAATCTTATATTTAAGTGTTTGTGTATTTATTGTTTGTAGGTTGGAAGGCACACTAGAAGATTCAATATGTTACAATTATGATTGTATGTTTTTCTCTGTATTTTAGTAAGTATCGTATGTTAACTTATCAATTTGTTTTAGTTTTTATTTGATGGTATTTCATTGTTTTGCGGGGTGGTAGATTTTTATGTATTTATATGTTGTCTCTTAAAATAATCTCGTTATGTTTTTTATTTGATAGTATCACCATTGTTTTCTAATTTTAGATTGTGTATCGCAACACATTTAATTAATTTTTTTAATATTTAAGTTTATGTATATTTGAAGTTAATAATGAAAGTTATTACATTTGAAAATCTTCAAACTTTGTCAGATTTTGAATAAATATTGAATCTTATTAATTGTGTAGTGTATATATAAATATATATCATCTCATCACATATTTATCTTAGCTCATGTATCAATATAATATAATGCAAATATTTAAAAACAAATGAAAAAATTGAAAGTTAAAACAAGTAAATTTACATAAATTCATAATACATAACTTATAAATTAATATATTATGATACATTTAAGCATCCAAATAGTTTACATTTTTTCCTACACAAACAATGTTCAGTACCACAATCACATGGCTTTGGGACTCGTTTACTTTTATGTACCGGCCGTGGGACTTCAAGTTCTTCTTAATTAAAATTAAGTCCAAAGTTGGAACCCGCAATCAAATTTGGGGATAACCTAGGTTGACGATTGAGGATGATAATATCTCATGTACGAAATTGGTGATATGCTATAATTTGGGCATATTTCCTCATTCTAATGTCGATGTTCGTCAAATAAGTGTTCCGTAAAAGAAAGTTTGTAAGCCTGATATGGAGTTTGTTGGGAATCGATAAAGAGTTTAGAGGGGGGCTGAATAAACTCTTTCCTTTGTTGGATGATTTTGCAAAGGGTGCTAGAATCATGTTAGAGATTATAGCTAATCTTGTTCGAATGTAAATCTAGCATATCACAATAATAAGTGCGGAAACGATCCGATGGAGTATGGTGAGAAACAATAAAACTTTCTGGAAGTTCGAAGATAAAATCTTCTACGTCTCCCCTTCTTCTGTTTTCAGAAGGTATTACTAAAAGATCACTAAGGATATTACAGTACAACACTTGTACACATCCACTTCAGTAGGGCTTACCTTTAGCCTACTGAAACTCTTAGTTACACAACTCAGTAAAACGAATACAACAAATCTCTGGAAAAGACTCTTTCCCAGATTACAAACTTTTCTCAATAAGATATAGTAAAATGTTTAGCTTGAAGAGATTTACAAAACAACAGCACAATATGATTTCAGAATATCGGATATAGATAATAAAGCGTGTGCTGCTTTTCTGTATGTTGCGCTTGAAGATAAGTAGTTGATGATAGCTCAAAACTCAAGTTGGAATAATCGTTGCGTAGAAATGATAATAACGTTGTTTTCTGTATAGGATTGACCTCTATGTATATAGAAAACTTTGAGTCCAACGTCTATAATCAAAAACAAATTCTGAGGCTCTTGAGTAAAATCAGCTTTAATACCTAAAAAAGGTCCTGCAGAAAGCTACAGAGTAATCAGTCTTGTTACATACCAAAACTAGTAAGGAGCGCTAAATGTCTTTGTACAGCATTAATGATGCAATTAATGCTAGTACTAGGCAAAGTAATGGTAACATTTAAGACTGTAACAATCAAGTAAAAGACGTTAAGTTACTTCTTCTTAAGCTAAGTTCTACTTCTGGTTTTCTAAGACGTTTAAGTACTCGAAGAGTACTCTTTTGTTAATGTGATATGAGAGCTTTTGCTTTTATACTGTCTTCTGATTATAGATATCGCGACCTACTGGTTTTGACTCTCATCACCACAATTAAATTAAGTCTAACAATTTCCTCCTTTGTTGTGATGCCAAAACCTAAATGTTAGTACGAAGAAAAACAACAGTTGAAACAGATAGCAATTATAACAGAATAATCGATAAGTGAATAAATAGTAAATCAGATATCAAAAGAGATTAATCATCAGTCCCGATGTCTCTGAACATCGTTTCCTCATCTTGAGGATCTTGATTCCTGTAGGAAGATTCTGCATAATGTCCTCCAGTTCTGCCTTCTTCAGTCCTAGCTTCTGATTCTCCCTTTTTGGCATCATTGGCTTGAACTCGAGTGAGTAAGTCGTCCACTTGACCAGTAAGAGTAAGAATGCCATTATTCAGCATCTCCAGAAATGGTGCTTGATTTGAAAATCGTTCATTAAGATCATGATTAAATTGAGACTCAATCTTACCATTGATAGTTTGAAGTTTCGAGTCCATAGCTTCTACTTTGGTGGAGACTGATTGAATAGCTGAAGCATTATCAGAGACAGTTTTAATGATGTCAACTTGACCAAGCAAGATGTTGGCCTGACTTGAGAGAACATTTTGTCTCAAAAGGATGGTTTCTACATGCAGTTTGGCAAATGATTCTGTCGTGTGATCGACTTCTTTTGATATGCTATCATGGAAGAATGTGGTAGCATTGACTTCACCAGCATGCTCAAAGGATAACTTTTTTATTATCTCTAAAAGCCTGTCAACATTTCGTCTCAGTATATCAATCTCAAATTCAAGATTAAACGGTGCCTCTTCTGGGGATGGGGTTCTTTCGATCATATGTTGTCTAATCTCTTCAATTTGAGCAATATGAGCAGGTGATCTTGAAGGAGGGATAATCAAAGCAGTATAAGGGGCATCTTCTGGTGGAGCAATAGATAGAGCAGTAGTCTGCTCTGCAGAAGTTCTTCCAACAGCAGTAGTTTGTTCTGGAGCTGCACTATATTCTGGTTGGGCAGCTTCAGTCGTTTCCATTTGCTCAGCGGCTGGAATGGATTCAGAAGGAATATTCAAAAAAGCTTCCATTTCCGCTTGATGTTCAGCCTAAAATATCTCTAGATTTGGCAGTGATCGAGATGGAGCATCATCTGATTCTGCCATTGGTTGGTCTGATGGTTGAGCTTCTGGTTGGACCACATCATCAGCCTGAGCTGTTTCTGGTGCAGTAGAAGCAGCAAGAACAATAGATTGAATGACTTCATCAATTGAAGCAAATTCACAAACAGAAGTCAGAGATGATGACTGAGTAGGCATCGTCAGGGATGCAGGAGTATTGGAGACATTAGCTTCTGATAGAGCTGTGGTACTTTCCTCAACTGGCTTATTCTGAGGAAGGTCTGGGATGAAGCCTACTTGGTACTGCACAGGCTCTCCAAAGACCTGTTCTTGAGCAAGAAGTTGCTCATTCATCAATCTCAGTCGATTAGTCAAAAGTTGAATGACATTCTGATCCTGAGCAGAAGTAGGAATCATAGTCTCGAAATTAGACTTAAGAGTCTTTAAAACAGATTCCAGCTTCTGTCACTTTAGCTGCTCGAGAATGCAGCTTCTTCTGTTCATTGCCTCAATCACATTAACAGTCTTAGCATAATCAAAGACCTTCTTTTCACTCTTCACCATTTTTGCATAAACACCTGGTATTTTCAAATGAGTGATTGGGTGGAAATTTCTGACTTTCAGCCAATCATCAAAGGAAGTCATGTCTTCACTGACAGATTTCTCAATCTCCTCCGTGTGAAGATCAATAGTAGTGATAACGGCCGACTTGGTGCCATGAGTTTGCGGTTCTGCGACAAGTTTTCCCTTGCCTTTATCTGAAAAAGAGGCAGGCAGCACGGGTCTAAAGGCAGAAAACCCTGCAGTAGATTCTCTAATATTTACTCCAGACGTGGGTCTAAAGTTGGAACAGAAGCTGAGATGGTTGCAGTAGAGATGGATGCTGGTTTTGAGACGGGGAGAGATTTTGGTTTGGATGATGTAGCTTCTGGAAACACTTGACTCTGAGGGACAGTGTTTAAATCAGTAACAGCGGCTGTTTTCTTGAGGCGGAGAGTTGTGGCGGGCTTTCTCCTTGCTTGGGGGGCTGGGGGTGAGGCTTTGGTTGGAGCAGCAGATTCCTCATATACTGTTTTATCTGAATCAGTAGAAACAACCACTATTTTTGTAACGCCCCGAAAATTCGAATGTCCATGCGAACCACATGCATACGAGTTATTACATTCCTTGCGTATTTCAATTAAATATTTTAATTACATTAATTAATTATGTTATGCATATTGACATGTTCAAAATATATTTTATACATGGTTGCATTAAAATATATTTTTAAAGGTTATTCGAGTTGTGATCGAGGAACGGAGACCGAAGGCTGAAAAATGGAAAATGTTTTTATTAAATAATTGTTTTAAATTATATAAAATATGATTGATGCTTTTTATTATTTTTGAAAATAAGGGGTTTTTGAGGTGATTTTATATGTCGGGATGTAATTTTTATCGGTGTTGGTTTTTCAACAAAAATACAAACGTTTTGACAACCTGGATAATAAATTCACAAACTTATATAAGCAAAATTATTTTAAATATTTTAACTAACACGAATGGGTCTAATTAACCTCCTAATGGGCTTAAGCTTGATTAGTGTTTTAAATTAACTATATAATATTCTAATCCTACTCATAACCCCACAAAACCCCACGCCCCACATCCCTGATGCAATCAAAATTCTCTCCACACTCAACCCATGGCACACACATAATATTGAAAGGAAAAGTATCAAAAGTTGCAAGGGTTTCAAGCCATCGTCTTCTCGTCGCCGTTCTTCGATTCGTCAAGGAGAATTCGTGCATTTAAAAAGCAAAGGCATACCATATTCTTTCCTTCAAACATCTATCACACCATAGTAATTGTTTAAGCATATTTTGAATGAAAACATGACACAAAAATTGTTATTTTCTTAGCTATGCACATGCATGTGATTAACTTGTGATTTTTGCTTCCAAATTCATGTCTTTATGTTCTTTAAGGGGCTTCCATGGATAGGGTATTAATATGGAATGTTTTATAGCAAAAACATGATAAAATTTGATAAGGAAACAAGTTGGAAACTGTGGGTTATCAAGAGTAATGGGCCGAAGGTTTTGTTTGATTTTGCAAGGGTCATGGGGTCGGTTCTGTGCATGGGCTTGTGGGGGCTCGTCCAGGGCTGGCTGGGGCTCGAGGAGGGTCTTGTGAGGGCCTGGTAGAGTCCTCGGGGGTTAGGACGCGCGCAGTAGGGCTGGGGAAGAGTCCTCGCTGCATGGGACTCTTTAAGTAGGGAGATGGTGATGGCCGAGAGTTCTCAGGGAGTGGCTCAGTCTGGGGGAGAGCTAGGTGGCCAATCAGGGTCCTAGGGTGATGGGCAGAGTTCAGGCCAGGGTCTGGAGTGGCTGGGTGTGCAGTGGCTCGAGCCAAAGTTGAAACCGTGAGGGATACCTTGAAAATGAGCAAGTTCTGGATTTTGAATTCAGGAGCTTTGCTGCTGGGTTCTATGGATTGGGCTGGTCTGGGCTGGGTCTGGGCATGGTCCAGGGAAGGCTAGGGTTAGGTGGGCTCGGTGGTGGCTCGGCTGGAAGTATCCTATGTGCTTAGGTGTCTCACACATACGTGCAGAATTGGGTCAAGTTTCAGTAGGTTTTAGAGCGGCCCAAAGCTTGTTCTTCGGGCTGGGCTTGGTCAGTAGGGTACCTAGGTGGGTTTTCTCGGGTTTGGCTCGAGTTGGCTCGACCATGGCTCGAGTAAATTGAGAGATGGCTTGGGTGGTTCGATAAGGGGTCATTATTTGGAATTAAATAACTAAAATTGGAACCATGGTCCACGGGTCTGGTTCATAGCTCCGAAGGGTTTAATAAATAATAAAAATGTTATGTTTAAAGTTTGGGATCAAAATAATGAGTTTTGGATTTATCCGGGATATTATCGCCGCACGAATTGATATTTAAAGAATTAATGAAAATGCTTAGTTTTATGCTTTATACAATTATGAAAAATTATATTTAAGCTCAAACAATTATTAAAAGGCCAAATTTTTAATTTGGGAATTTTATATCAAGGTTCGGTTTAATTTGGGATTAGACACATTAATACGTTATATTTAAAGATTAATTTAAAAGTCATCGATTTAAGCCAAATAAAAATACGAAAAAACTCATTTGAGCTTAAATAATTATTTGGGACATGTTAGAGTCAATGAAATTAAGAAAAAGTAAAAAACGTGAAATTTTACGTCTAGAGGCAAAACGAGAATTTTACACCCGAAAATTAATAAATATCAGGGCAGTGCCCTGAATGCTGTTTATGTGCTTATATGATTATTTTCAATAGTTATGGATGTTTATTGAATTTTATATGCTTTGGGATTTTTATGTCAAAATGTTTATTTTAAAGGTTTATGATTTAATATGTCAAAATGTTATTTTAAACGTTTATGATGCTAAAATGTTATTTTAAATATTTATGAATTTTTAATATGCTAAAATGTTTATTTAAATGATTATTGATTTTCATGATAAAACAATAACGTTAAAAGATATGTTACATGTTTGTTTTTAACAGGGAAATGATATTAAATTCATGATTTTATAAAGTGATGAGAATATGAAACGTTGAAGGAAGTGAAGTAATTGTGACTAATACAGTGATATGTTGGATATATCGTGAGGGTTGTGGTCCTAGGAGAGCCCGACGATCATATTTCCTTGGATACGGATATGAATACGAATACGATGATATGTTAATACGTAAGGACAAGGCAGTTGACCGGTGAGAGTGTCGCTGATGTCCCACCGCCCAGTACTGTGGTTACATGTAGATGGATTCATCGCCCAACACGTATACAAACACAAAAGTCACAATTAAAGATCTAAATTCAACGAAAGGAAAAAGAAATACGTATATGCTGATGATAATATGTATATGAATATGTTGATGATAATAGGTATATGAATATGTTGAAGATGACATGAAAATGTTTATGAAAAATATTTATGTTTAAAGTTTATGCATCGTGAAAAGGATTTTGAAAACGTTTATGGTTAAATTTTATGCATCTTCATGAAAACGATATTTTAATTACAAGTATTTTTCACTGTTGTATGTGATTTGTATACGTATTATGTTGTTATCAAGATTATGGTGTGTTGAGTCTTTAGACTCACTAGTTGTGATTGATGCATGTGATTATGATAGTAATGTTAATGCAGGTCTTGATGGATGATTTGACTGGAATGAAGGTGCACATTACCCGGTGATCGACGCTATTTTTCCGCACTAGTTATGATTTATGATTTTAAATGATGTAAAAGATATTTTATGACTTTTTATTTATGTTTATGAGAGGTTTTTGAGATGTTATAGTATGGGCTATATTTTTCAAATGTTATTTTTAGGTTTAGTAAAATGTTGGATAATTTTATGCTAAACTATTTCCTTTGGTTTTCAAATTATAGTTGGTTGATTTATTTTAAAATGATGTCAAAAATATTTTATGGCTTGGCTGAATGCTAAGTGAGGTTTGGGAAAAAAAAATTTCTAGCACGTTTTAAGAAAACGAATAACAGACGTTTATTTTTTCCTCTTGATTTTCTTTTGAGCCTCAGTCTGAGTGTTGCCGATCTCCTTTTTCAGGGCAACAATTCAGCCACAGTTGGCTTAGGCCTTAGAGCAAGTACATTATCAGTAACGGCCATTGTTACAGAAGAAGCATCATATTCAGAAGTAAGTGGAAAACCAGCATCCTTTAACATCATGCTGATCTGAACGGAAAAACTAGTACCCTTCCTTAAAATCATGTCCTTCATGATTCTGAACAAAAATCGACTCCAGTCCACTTTAATATCAGAAGTGATAGCTACCATCATTTGAACTTTTCTTTGGTCAGCTTATCAAACATACCAACTTTGACCAAAAGTGTCTTTGCCACGATATCGGCAAGCACTTGATATTCCATCTTTAAAAGCTTCTTGAAGCAAGAGGGAGAGAGTTCCTCTTCAGAAGCTGAGAAGGACGTAAGAGCAGTGGACATCTCCTACTTAGAAATAATTGAGAAATCTGAAGTACCTATGTGGGGGCCCGGACGCTAATCAAGTTCTTAATCATCATTGGGACTAATTAATCAATTAGAACAGGGTCTAAATTTTTTTTTTTTTTAAATGCGGAACGTAGTGACATACAACATATATACATATCAGTATATAACATACAAATCCTGTATTTCAACATTTATTCAAACTAGGGTTTAAAACTAAAGTCAAGTGTTTAACCCTACATCTAGTCCAAGTCCGGTGCCACCACTCTAATCACGATCTAGCTCTTCATTTCCTCGACCCTGGACCTGTCCCACCTGTTGTCAAGTACACATACAGACAAGACAACAGCCGGATATACCGGTGAGAATATAATCCCCAGTATAAATCAATGAAACATGCAATCATATAAATCATATAAAGCATGTAATCAGGTAACATGAATACGTATCAAAATCTGAAACATGAACAATATCAAATCAAACTGCCGACACATAATTCAGACTAGACTCAATCCTAGTCTAGGGATCCCGGTTTCCAGATGTGGTATTCCTATATCGAATTCCTTAAAGGATGGAACCATAATATCTATTACTCGATATAACCAGTGCCCTGGTATTCCTATATCGAATTCCGTAATAGAAGAATTCCAATACCCTTTACTCGATATAACCAAATATGGTGTTCCTATATCGAATTCCGTAATAGATTCCATTACTCGATATAACCAAACATCCAGTGTCCTGACCTAACCGTCAAGGACTGTAGCTCTATCACTAGCATCCTATCTTGAGACATAGTGCAATGTGCCGTGGCGATACCACCACTATCCGGCACTTCTGTCACAAGATAACTTGTCTAATACCTGTCATCTAAATACAAGAGAACAAGTACATTAATCAATGTAATGCAAATATCCATGCAATAAAATAAAGTATGTGATTTAGGGAAACCCAAGTCTAAACCGACTCAAGTCCATCTCCCAATACCACATTGACTTATACCTTTCTTTCGTCGGTTTCTGGCTCAGTCGAAGTCCTGAATTCAAAGCCTGTCTGGTACTGACAATATCAATAATCTCATATCAATATACTAGTCAACTCCATAACAATCTGATCAATCTGGAATTAATTCAAAATCAACGGTATAACGGTATACTTCCAATATCCCCGTCCATACCAATTCACCAGATAATAGTTACAATCTATAACCCATATCCAATACAATCTATAATCAATCCATAATCCAAATCTGTCCGGTATCAACTGATTATAATCCGAAAATCATAACAATTCCATAATCAGTCTATTTCTTAATCTGACTTCGATTCTACGATGTCTAACATATCAAGAACATCATATATGAATCCTATTTAATTCTGACAATAGCATAATTTCAAAGCATGGCAAAACGTAGCAAAACTTATGTCAAGTTGTAGCCTACATCTATAGGATTACCGTACCGAAGGCGGATTACGATTTGGACAGACGGATTGATCGCACGATTGAATTTGAATCACAAAAGCTAAATTCTCCTGAAGCTTTCGTTTCCTTCTTCGATTTCCTTTCTGAAGAATGATTTTGCATGTATATATATATATATATATATCTCGCACATGCAATGAGCCAAGTGGTCGAGTGTGCCTCCTGCACGTCTCGCGCATATGCGCGATTCCTCGCGGCGCATATGCGCGAGATGCAAAATCTCTGCGCGTGCATCTCACCTCGCCTCGCGCATATGCGCGCATCGATCAGCGCATGTGCGCGAGGGAACTTTCATCTCGAGGCACCCTACTGCCTCCTTCGCGCATATGCGCGCAGTCACTTCGCGCATATGCGCGAAGCCTACTGCCCAATGCGCGCATGTGCGCGCATTAGCTCGCGCATGTGCGTGAGTCCTTCGCACCAATACACACACTTTTCACACTTATGTGTATTTCATGTCCCGATTAATCCTTTCATAATCATATCAAATTATAATTCAATAATTACCGATTACTGGGATTAATTTTTCCGGGCATTACATTTCTCCCCCTCTAAGATACGATTTCGTCCTCGAAATCACAGGCAATCAGATCATATCATTAAGAAGAAATGTAATTACAATCGAGTACGTATTTACATCAGTGAAACAATGCTGGGAATTCCTGTCTCATGTCAGATTCCGTCTCCCAAGTGGCTTCTTCAACGCCATGACGAGTCCATTGAACTTTCACCAATGGAATCATTTTCGTTCTGAGCTGTTTTTCTTTACGATCGATAATCTGGATCGGCTTTTCAATATAACTCAGATTTTCATCAAGTTCTGCCTCGTCTGGTTGAATCACGTGTGAATCATCAGGGAGATATTTCCGCAGCATCGATACATGAAAAACATCATGTATTCTAGATAATGAAGGCGGCAATGCTAGTCGATAGGCACGATCTCCTATCTTTTCTAGAATTTCATATGGACCGACGTATCGTGGAGACAACTTCCCTTTCTTGCCAAATCTGACAACTCCTCTGAAAGATGAAATTTTCAGGAATACTCGGTCTCCTACCTCAAATACCAACGGTCGTCGTCTGAGGTTGGCATATTTGGCTTGTCGGTCTTGAGCTGCCTTCATTTTCTTTTGAATCAATTTAACTTTCTCGGTCATATCTCTGATCATGTCAGGTCCAGTCTCAGGAACTTCAGAGATATCATCCCAGTAAAGAGGGGATCGACATTTCTTTCCGTACAACGCTTCAAATGGTGCCATCTCAATACTCGTTTGATAGCTATTGTTGTACGAAAATTCACAAAGTGGCAGTGCATCTTGCCAATTAGTGCTAAAATCCAGCACTATTGCTCTCAGCATATCTTCCAATGTCTGGATCGTACGCTCTGACTGTCCATCAGTCTGTGGATGATATGCGGTACTAAGATGTAACTTCGTACCAAGAGCGTGCTGCAGACTCTGCCAGAAGTGCGATGTAAACCGAGGGTCACGGTCTGAAACAATCGACTTCGGCACTCCGTGCAATCTTACCACTTCCTTGACATAACTCTCAGCCATCTGATCATATCGGTACGTCATCTTGTATGGAATAAAACATGCAGATTTGGTCAATCGATCAATCACGACCCAAATCGCATCACAACCTCGGGAGGATCTCGGTAACTGTGTCACAAAATCCATGGAAATGTGATCCCATTTCCATTCAGGAATGGACAAACTCTGTAATACTCCTCCTGGTTTCTTTCTTTCAGCTTTCACCTGTTGGCAATTCAGACACTTGGCTACAAATTTAGTCACATCAGATTTCATTTGTTTCCACCAATACTGTGTCTTTAAATCATTATACATTTTCCTGCCACCAGGATGAATGCTAAATCGACTGTTGTGTGCTTCTGTCAGTATCCGCTGTCTCAACTCCGAAACATTCGGTACAACAAGACGATTATTCACATACAAAGTACCATTTTGGACCTGATATTCTGACCGATGTCCAGCTTTGACCAAAGCAATCGACTTCTGCACATTCTGATCAACTCTTTGAGCCGCTTTAATTTTCAAAATCAGCTCTGGTTCCGCTTGAATCGTATATAATCTCATTGGTCTCTGATCTGTCTCAAATACTAATCCAGACAAACAGCAGTTTTCAATCAAATTCGAAACACCTATCGTCGATAAGGATAGTGCACATACCTTTCGACTCAGCGCATCAGCTGCTGCATTGGACTTCCCTGGATAATATTTAATCTCACAATCAAAGTCTTTCAATAAATCCAGCCATCTTCGCTGTCTCATATTCAGCTCTGATTGCGAAAACAGATATTTCAAGCTTTTATGATCAGAATAAATTTCGAATTTCTCACCGTACAGATAATGTCGCCATATCTTTAATGCAAAGACTATAGCTGCCAATTCAAGATCATGAATTGGATATCGAGTTTCATGAGGTTTCAGCTGTCTCGAGGCATAAGCAATCACATGCCCCCGTTGCATCAATACACAACCCAATCCTCGGTGAGATGCATCGCAGTAAACAACAAATCCACCAGTGCTTGAAGGAATCGTCAACACAGGAGCACTGGTCAATCTCTTCTTTAGCTCAAGAAAACTGGTCTCACATTCCTCAGACCAGACAAATGGAGCATTTTTCTGAGTTAGCTGAGTAATTGGTTTGGCAATACTCGAGAAATCTTGAATAAAGCGGCGATAATACCCCGCCAAACCCATAAAACTACGAATTTCTGGTACAGATGTCGGTCTTGGCCAAGAAATCACTGCCTCAACCTTACTGGGCTCAACTGATATACCGTCTCCCGATATAATGTGACCCAAAAACACAACCTGTTTCAGCCAAAACTCGCATTTCGACAATTTAGCATACAGTTTTTCTGCCCTCAAAATTCTCAACACAGTCCTCAGATGATTAGCATGCCCAATCATATTCTTTGAATAAATCAATATATCATCAATGAATATGATAACAAAATCATCCAAGTATTTCTGAAAGACGCGGTTCATCAATCCCATAAATACCGCTGGTGCATTCGTCAATCCAAATGGCATGACAATAAATTCGTAGTGTCCATACCTGGTTCTAAATGCAGTCTTTGAGACATCAGAGTCCCTGACTCTCAGTTGATGGTATCCCGATCTCATATCGATCTTGGAATATACAGATGAACCCTGCAGCTGATCAAATAAATCATCAATACGAGGCAATGGGTATTTATTCTTTACCGTTGCTTTGTTCAGCTGCCGGTAGTCGATACAAAGTCTCATCGACCCATCTTTCTTCCTCACGAACAGTACTGGAGCACCCCAAGGAGATACACTCGGTCTGATATATCCCTTGGCCAGTAAATCCTCCAACTGTTCCTTCAATTCTTTCAATTCGATTGGTGCCATCCTGTATGGAGCCCTAGAAATCGGAACTGTTCCTGGCATTAACTCAATGCTGAAGTCTATCTCTCGAATCGGAGGCAATCCAGGAATCTCATCTGGAAAGACATCAGCAAACTCACACACCACTGGCAAATCTGCCAATGATGGGCTCGTTTTCAGTAAGTCAACTGAATATACCAGGAATCCATCCGCTCCTTTCTGCAATAATCGAGTCATATTTATTGCAGATATCAAAGGAATTCTAGCACGCGAACCCTTAC
The DNA here is from genome assembly GCF_022965805.1 of Primulina eburnea. Classification (NCBI taxonomy): domain Eukaryota; kingdom Viridiplantae; phylum Streptophyta; class Magnoliopsida; order Lamiales; family Gesneriaceae; genus Primulina; species Primulina eburnea. The sequence continues at coordinate 25,685,171 of NC_133109.1, read as the reverse complement.
CATAAAATTTCCACTCCTTAGCCATCTCAGGTCTGAATCGAACTATCTTGTGGAAATAATCGACTGTAGCTCGGTACTTGGTCAACATGTCGATGCCGACAATACAATCAAAATCAGATAAACCAAGAACAATACAGTCTAAATCAATCGTATGCCCGTCGTACTGCAGTATACACGATTTCACAGATTTCACCGATATCAAACCTGTTCCTAACGGAGACGTAACCGATACTACAGTAGCTAAGGACTCAACAGGCAATGCATGCATTAAAGCAAATCGCTCAGACATAAAAGTATGTGATGCACCAGTATCAATCAATACATAAGCAGGATAACCAGAAATAAAACAGTTACCTGCAACTACATCATCAGGTGCATCTTGTGCCTGCTCCTCGGTGAAAGCAAAAACTCTGGCCTGCTGTCTCGGAGGCTGGCTCGCGATCTGGCCCCCTCCTGGCCTCTGTTGTGACAGAGTAGACGGTGCTGGCTGAAAGGAATGAACGGCAGAAGATCGTCTCCCTGTCTGAGCCACGGATCCCGATGACTCAGCTGCCTGTGATCCCTGGGCACTCCTCTGGGGACACACTCGGGCAAAGTGTCTCTGCTGTTTACAGATACGACAGCTGCCAACTACTCCTCGGCACTGATCTGTGGAATGTCTCCCTCCACAAGTACCACGGTATGGTCCAGTATAACTTTGGCTCTGACCGATCTGTCTCGAGCCACTCGAACTGGACGAGGTAGTCCCTGATTTCTTGAATTGCTTTCCTCTAGCCTTCAAGAAATCCTTCTTCCCGGTACTACTGCTGCTGCCCCCTTCAAATCGAGGAGGTGGTTGTTGTCCCAGTGCCGGAAGCACAAACGAAGCCTCTCTCTGCCTCATCAGGCCTGCCTCAGCTCCCTTGGCTCTGTTTAGGGCATCGGTGAAGTTGTTGGGCCTCCCAGTATTCACCAGAGTAAAAATTTCTGGATTCAGGCCATTTATGAACTGGTCTGCAACGGCCTCATCATGCTCAGCGACATGGGGATCGAATCGAAGTAGTGTAGAGAACTTAGCCACGTAGTTCTCAATGTTTAATTGGCCCTGTTTCAAGTTGCAAACTCGGCTCCCTTGTCCTTCCTATAAGAAACTGGAAAGAACCGTAGATAGAATTCAGTCTTAAACACATTCCAGGTAATGGCCGTACCTCGTTGTTCCAATGCCCGTTTCGTCGTGATCCACCAGTGTTTAGCAACGTCATGCAACTGGTGTATTATCAGTTTCGCCCTCTTTTCCTCCGTATACTCCAACGAGTCAAACAGTGATTCAATGTCGTCCAACCAACTCTCACATTCCACGGAGTTCTCCGTACCTTTCAAGGTCGGTGGATGAAATGACTGAAACCTTTTCAGCAATTTCTCCATTGCTGTAGGTGTCACATCCATCGGTGGATTTGAGGTACTCCCCTGTTCTGGCATTCTCCTCGGAGGCATATCTGATAACCAAAAGGGTTAGCAATTCCAACAATAATCCTATTTCAAGCCTCCCTGGATCATCTTACAGCTGATCCATTCCAATAATACACAATACCATATCAATAACAGATAAGTCAGGTAACATATATTAAAACAAGAATCATGCTAGCGATCAAAAGCAGAAAGGAAAACACATTCTACCCCGCTCACTATCTCCTATCTCAATCTCAAGGATCTATGGCTCTGATACCACCTGTTGTGGGGGCCCGGACGCTAATCAAGTTCTTAATCATCATTGGGACTAATTAATCAATTAGAACAGGGTCTAAATTTTTTTTTTTTAAATGCGGAACGTAGTGACATACAACATATATACATATCAGTATATAACATACAAATCCTGTATTTCAACATTTATTCAAACTAGGGTTTAAAACTAAAGTCAAGTGTTTAACCCTACATCTAGTCCAAGTCCGGTGCCACCACTCTAATCACGATCTAGCTCTTCATGTCCTCGACCCTGGACCTGTCCCACCTGTTGTCAAGTACACATACAGACAAGACAACAGCCGGATATACCGGTGAGAATATAATCCCCAGTATAAATCAATGAAACATGCAATCATATAAATCATATAAAGCATGTAATCAGGTAACATGAATACGTATCAAAATCTGAAACATAAACAATATCAAATCAAACTGCCGACACATAATTCAGACTAGACTCAATCCTAGTCTAGGGATCCCGGTTTCCAGATGTGGTATTCCTATATCGAATTTCGTAAAGGATGGAACCATAATATCTATTACTCGATATAACCAGTGCCCTGGTATTCCTATATCGAATTCCGTAATAGAAGAATTCCAATACCCTTTACTCGATATAACCAAATATGGTGTTCCTATATCGAATTCCGTAATAGATTCCATTACTCGATATAACCAAACATCCAGTGTCCTGACCTAACCGTCAAGGACTGTAGCTCTATCACTAGCATCCTATCTTGAGACATAGTGCAATGTGCCGTGGCGATACCACCACTATCCGGCACTTCTGTCACAAGATAACTTGTCTAATACCTGTCATCTAAATACAAGAGAACAAGTACATTAATCAATGTAATGCAAATATCCATGCAATAAAATAAAGTATGTGATTTAGGGAAACCCAAGTCTAAACCGACTCAAGTCCATCTCCCAATACCACATTGACTTATACCTTTCTTTCGTCGGTTTCTGGCTCAGTCGAAGTCCTGAATTCAAAGCCTGTCTGGTACTGACAATATCAATAATCTCATATCAATATACTAGTCAACTCCATAACAATCTAATCAATCTGGAATTAATTCAAAATCAACGGTATAACGGTATACTTCCAATATCCCCGTCCATACCAATTCACCAGATAATAGTTACAATCTATAACCCATATCCAATACAATCTATAACCAATCCATAATCCAAATCTGTCCGGTATCAACTGATTATAATCCGAAAATCATAACAATTCCATAATCAGTCTATTTCTTAATCTGACTTCGATTCTACGATGTCTAACATATCAAGAACATCATATATGAATCCTATTTAATTCTGACAATAGCATAATTTCAAAGCATGGCAAAACGTAGCAAAACTTATGTCAAGTTGTAGCCTACATCTATAGGATTACCGTACCGAAGGCGGATTACGATTTGGACAGACGGATTGATCGCACGATTGAATTTGAATCACAAAAGCTAAATTCTCCTGAAGCTTTCGTTTCCTTCTTCGATTTCCTTTCTGAAGAATGATTTTGCATGTATATATATATATATATATATATATATATATATATATATATATATATATATATATATATATATATATCTCGCACATGCAATGAGCCAAGTGGTCGAGTGTGCCTCCTGCACGTCTCGCGCATATGCGCGATTCCTCGCGGCGCATATGCGCGAGATGCAAAATCTCTGCGCGTGCATCTCACCTCGCCTCGCGCATATGCGCGCATCGATCAGCGCATGTGCGCGAGGGAACTTTCATCTCGAGGCACCCTACTGCCTCCTTCGCGCATATGCGCGCAGTCACTTCGCGCATATGCGCGAAGCCTACTGCCCAATGCGCGCATGTGCGCGCATTAGCTCGCGCATGTGCGTGAGTCCTTCGCACCAATACACACACTTTTCACACTTATGTGTATTTCATGTCCCGATTAATCCTTTCATAATCATATCAAATTATAATTCAATAATTACCGATTACTGGGATTAATTTTTCCGGGCATTACAACCTAAGAGTGGAAGAAAGAAAGTCGATCCCCCAGCAGTGCAGCATCGATGGAGATGGATGCATCTCCCTGGGAATAAATGATTTTCCCATCCTCAATGGTCACTTTCGCATAGAAGTCCAGGAGGGTAGCCTTGTATATGATTGTTGGAACCTCTAAAAACCCCCCTAAGACCAGATTTTTCAATGGCCTTGAACATATTGTCAAGATTGTCATCTTTGATTGTTAGACTGATGCAAAGTTAATTTGGTAAGCATTTAGTGTATAAGCTCCAGCCATTTCTGCAAATAAAATGAGTTTGAAGTAGATTTTGTAGTAGAGATGAATGCGAGAGAAAGCAGTAGCTAGTATGCAATAGTTTGAGATCGTAAAAGATTGAATGAGAAGGAAGATCGGTTAATATTCAAAATGTACAGCCGTCAGTGAAACATAAGGACACGTGTCAATATGTTTGCGGTTGGGTTTTTGAAAAGTTAAAAGATGAGTGTCAAGTACGCCAAAATTTTAAAATCTACTAAAAAGTGGTGGGCTGTCCAAGCGGTTATTAAAGAGAATTAGAAGAGGATTTGTCATCTTATGAAAATATCTACTGGAAGTCGTAAAGTTCTGAAATATCTCCAGCACTTTGATAAAAAACAGTAGACACATTGTTTTCGAGATCCGAAAGAAAGATAGATGACTCTTGATATTCCTGCATGAGTTGAACAGTCAAGTGACTCTTTAGCTTCCCTAAGGCTCAATATAAATACCTGCAAACACATAAACTAAGTCATTTACACATTTATAAAATCAAATCAAATGGATGTGCAAGGATTCTCTCGGAGTCTTCTCCAGATTCAGATTCAGCAGATGAGTTTCAAAGGCAAATTCCAGCTTCTCGTAAGATGATGTTTGAAGACATCATTTTCCAATAGATGAAGACTTAAAAGAAATTTCTTGACCTGTAATCTGAATAATCAGTTAGATTATTCTAAATTATGTTATAAGAAGCTGTGGAATAATCCCTTTCAGCAACCACGATCATGCGAAGAGAGGGGGATTATTCCATAGTATAGAAGGACTAAGCTGCAGAATCATCCTTTTCACAAACCACGATCATGCAAAGAGAGGGAGGTGATTCCAGTAGCTTCTAGTTAGATTCCTGCTGAGAGTCTCAGTACTGCTGATATCAACAATTTTAATAGCTTAGACAATGTAACGCATCTGTTTTAAGAATGAAATATTTCATTTTGTCATATCTCTTGTTTATCTATTGCTTTTACTTACTGCATAAAAGAAAACAGAAGATAGTAAACAGTAATTAAGAATAATCAATTAAACCGAGAACATTACGAAAATAAGAAAACTTATTCTCAAGCAAAGGCTTAGTAGAGATGTCTGCTGCTTGTTGATCAGTAGAGATACAGACTAATGTCCTTCTTCTGCACATGATCTATAATAAAATGATATCTGATGTCATTGTGCTTCGTTTTGGAATGAAGTACTAATTTGTGCGTAATTGCTATAGCCCTGGTATTGTCACAGAATATAGGTGATTCAGAAGCTTGAACTCCATAGTCTTTAAATTGTTGTTGCATCCATAGTATTTGAGAGCAGCAGCTTCCAGCAGTAAGGTATTCTACGTCTGCAGTAGACGTAGCTATGGAAGTCTGCTTTTACTGAACCAGAAGATCAACCTATCACCAAAAATTTGACAAAAACCACTTGTGCTTTTTCTATCCAGTTTGCAACTTGCATTTTCAGCATCTTAATATCCAATAAGATTGAAAGAAGAATCATTGAGATACCATAGGCCGACATTTTGAGTACCCTTTAAGTATTTCAGAATACGTTTAGTAGCAATATAATGTTATTGCTTAGGGTTAGATTGAAATCTTGCACAAATACAAACAACAAACATAATATCAGGTCTACTGGCAATAAGATATAACAATGAACCAACTAGACCAAGATAGTGAGTTACCTCTATTGAAATTCCATTTTCATCCTTATCAAGTTTAGTAGATGAGCTCATTGGAGTGGAAACGGCAGAGCATGTTTTCATGCCAAACTTTTTCAGTAGTTCCTTAGTGTACTTAGCCTGATTTATGAAGATTCCAGTATCAAGTTTCTTGATCTGCAGTCCTAAGAAGAATTCCAATTCTCCCATCATGCTCTTTTCAAATTGTTCATGCATTAATTTAGAAAACTTTGCACACAATTTGGGGTTAGTTGACCCAAAGATAATGTCATCAACATAAATCTATACTAACAGAATATGCTTATTATTAACTAAAGTAAATAAGGTCTTGTCTACTGTGCCGATTGTAAAATCATGATTGAAAAGAAATTGTGAGAGAGTGTCATACCAAGCCCTAGGTGCCTGTTTCAGACCATACAAGGTTTTGTGTAATTTAAAAACATGATGCACCAAGAAATGATCAATAAAACCTGGAGGTTGTTCAATGTAGACCTCTTCTTGCAGTAGAGCATTTAGGAAGGCGCTTTTCACTTCCATCTGATAAACTTTGAAGTTTTGGAAACCAAAAAGGCAATGAATATTCTGATAGCTTCAAGCCTTGCTACTGGTGCATAGGTCTCATCAAAGTCTATTCCTTCTTCTTGTATGAAACCTTGAGCCATCAGTCTTGATATATTTCTGACAACAGTACCTTCTTCATTTAGCTTGTTTCTAAATACCCAACGGGTTCCAATAACAGCTTGATGAGATGGTCTAGGTACAAGAAACCAAACTTCATTTCTTTTAAATTGATTCAGCTCTTCTTGCATAGCTTCAATCCAACTGGGATCCAGAAGAGCTTCTCCAATCTTCTTTGGTTCATCCTGAGAGATAGAAGCAGCATGTATATATTCATTTATTATTTTCCTTCTGGTTCTTAAAGGAGCAGCTGAATTACCAATAACCAAAGATGGAGGGTGAGATTTTCTCCAGACAAAAAGGTTTAAAGAAATTTATTCCTGGTTTGATGGATTCGGATCATGCTCAGCTAAAGCAGTAGCAGGTTCTGGAATGTCAGCTTCTAGTTCTGGTATGTCCCGTGTCTGAACAATTGGTTCTACCAGAGGAATATCTAGTTCTAGATTTTGAGCATTTTTGACAATTGGTTCTGCATCATCTTCACTATCTAGTTCCAGATGAATCATGTCTAATCTGTTACTTAGATTTGACACGTTAGAAATTCCAAGAGCACTGTTATCTTCATCAAAAACAACATGAATAGATTCTTCAACATTAAGAGTTCTATTATTGAAAATTCTGAACGCTTTGCTTACTGCTGAATAACCAAGAAAGATTCCAGCATCTGATTTTGAATCAAATGTAGACAAATAATTTTTACCATTATTATGCACAAAGCATTTACAACCAAACACATGAAAATATGATACATTATGCCTACTCTATTTCCATATCTCATATGGGTATTCTGTCTCTTGTTGATCATGGTTCGGTTTTGTGTGAAACACGCTGTATTGATTGCTTCTGCCCAGAAACGCTGAGAGATGTATGCATCTGCTAGCATTGTACTAGCAGATTATTTAAGAGTTTTGTTTCTCCTCTCAGCTACTCGATTTTGTTGAGGCGTTCTTGTGAGGCTCGGGGCCGAAGAGGGCGGGGGGTGATCGCCGGTGCCATGAGGTTGCATGGACAATGAACGGCTCCTGGCAGGCTTCTAGGTTGAGGAAACATTAATGAACCGATTCCACATCGGAATGAGAGGGATTCTGATACTGTTCAATGTAATGGACTGTACAGTTGAAGAGGGCTAAAAAGATTTGATATGTACTACTCATATCAAGAAGGTGCATCTTCTTTTCGGTAGCTCATCACATAAGAACTCCAAAGTTAAGCATGCTTGACTTGGGGTAATTTTGGGATGGATGACCCCCTGAAAAGTTTCCTAGGGTGCGTGTGAGTGAGGACATAAGCACGCTGGAAAGACTCGTCTTGGTACAGTGAAGACACTCGTCGAATTTGGGGAGTTACAATTGGTATCAGAGCCGACTTCTCCGAGTACGGTGTAGTTCGGGGATGAACCAAGCGGAAGCTAGTGGGCATTGACACCCGGGGCTGAAGAGGTCGGGGGTGATCGCCGGTGCCATGAGGTTGCACGGACAATGAGCGGCTCCTGGCAGGCTTCTAGGTGGAGGGAACATGAATGAACCGATCCCACATCGGAATGAGAGGGATTCAGAGACTGTTCAATGTAATGGACTGTACAATGAAAAGGGCTTAAAAGATTTGATATGTACTACTCATATCACGAAGGTGCATCTTATTTTCAGTATCTCATCACATAAGAATTCCAAAGTTAAGCGTGCTTGACTTGGGGTAATTTTGGGATGGGTGACCCCCTGGGAAGTTTCCTAGGGTGCGTGTGAGTGAGGGCATAAGCGTACTGGAAAGACTCGTCTTGGTACAGTGAGAACAGTCGTCAAATCTGAGTTCTGGCAGCTGAATATTCATGATGAATACCATGTTCATCCAAATATAACTCAAGAATCTTGTTAGTAAATTCAGTGACCCGATCAGTTCTAATTTTAATGAAAAAAATTGATTTTTCATTTTGAATCTTTTTCAGAAGCTTGATCAGGAAGCTACAGGTTTGATCTTTTCCAGCAAAACATATCACCCAAGTAAATATAGAAAAGTCCTCAACAACAAGTGTATAATTCATTCTCCCTAAGCTCATGATAGAGATTGGACCAAATAAATCCATATGCAATAATTTTAAACACCTTGAAGTTGATTTACTACCTTTATTCTTGAAGCTAGATCTTACTTGTTTGCCAAGCTGACATGCAGAACATACATGATTCTTAACGAAATTAATATCAGGTAAACCATCAACTATGTTCTGCTTCTTGAGATAATTGATTGACTTGAAGTTCAGGTGATTCAATCGCTTGTGCCATAGACAATATTTATCACTAAGGGAGGCAACTAAACAAGTAGGAACATTAACATGATCTATGTTCCATGATACTTTGTAAGTGTTGCCTTCTCTTTTTCCAGTTAATACAATAGACTAATCAGCATCTTTAATTGTGCATGTGTGCTTCTGAAAAGCTATTGAATAACCATTATCACAAAGTTGACTAATACTGATTAAATTATAACAAAGATTTTCAACCAAGAGCACGTAATTTATAGTAATGTTACCATGGATAATCTTACCCTTACCCACGATTTTACCTTTTGAGTTTTCCCCAAAAGTTATCTTTGGTCCAGTACAACTCATTATTTCTGAGAGTAGACTCTTTTGTCCAGTCATATGTCTGGAACATCCACTGTCCAGATACCATGTGGAGCTGCTTATCTTAGTATTCTTCTCTTGTTCCTCTCTAGATGTCGAGGTTGATTTAGTGTCTGCCATGAGACATTTGATCTCTTCTGCATCACTATCACTGGAATGACTTTCTGAGTCAGAAGATCCGGAACTAGAATCCGACCATTTAGATTTGCTTTCCTCAGCAATCATCGATTTGTGGTCTCTTCTGGATTTCTTATCATTCCTTGGATTCTTTTTTCTTCTGATCATCTTTCTTTTGCATCGGGCAATCAACAATGAAATGCCCAACTTTTCCACAATTGAAACACGCCATTTCACCATTTGGTGAATCCTTCTTAAAGGTTCGATTAGGACCCTGGTAAGCTCGATGATTCTTCTTCATGAATCTGGAAAATTTCTTCACAAATAAAGACATTGCATCGTTGCTGATCTGTTTAGCAGTCTTTTCAGATGTGCTTTCAATGGAAGTAGCAGGTGATGCACTTGGAAAAACTGCAGCAGTAGCCGTAGCTGTAGCAGTAGCAGTAAGAGCCTTGGTAGGTGGATTTGATGAGGGCTCTTCTCCACTTCTCACTTCCTGTTCAAACTCATAGGCTTTTAAGTCTACAAACAAGTCGTGTAGTTCTAACTTGTTAAGATCTTTAGATACTCTCATAGACATAGTTTTTACATCCCATTCTATGGGTAAAGCTCTCATTACGTTGAGTGATATTTATCTGTTGCCATATTCTTTCCCCAGAGCTGATAGCTTATTAACTAAATTTCTGCAACGTTCATCGAACTCATTCAAAGTTTCTCCAACTTTCATTTTGAGATTTCAAATTTCTGCATTGCTACAGACAACTTATTCTCCTTCGTTGTTCATTTCCTTCACAGATTTGGACAAGTTTTGCCCAAATCTCTTTTGCAGTAAGACACATCTTGATCTTACTGAAGGTGTTCTTGTCAAGAATTTTGTAGAGAATGTCCTTCGCAACATTGTCAATATTAGTTTTCTTTTTTTCTACACTTTTCCATTCTCCTCTGTGCTTCTCAACCATCTGAGGTTCCCCATAAGTAAGAATAATAGCAGTGTTAGGCTTTAAAAATCTTTAGTGGACCATCTGTGATGACAAACCACATGTCATCGTCTTGGGCTGCAACATGGGCTTGCATCCGAATCTTCCATTCATCGAAATCTTCTTTTGAGAACATGGGTACTTTGCTGAAGTGTGCCATATCTGTTGTAAATATTTAGAACAAGATTCTCTGTTAACACTTTTTGGGGATCGATAAAGAGTTTAGAGGGGGTGAATAAACTCTTTCTTTTGTTGGACGATTTTGCAAAGGGTGCTAGAATCCTGTTAGATATTATAGCTAATCTTGTTCGAATGTAAATCCAACAGATCACAATAATAAGTGCGGAAACGATCCGATGGAGTACGGTGAGAAACAATAAAATAGTAGGCAGTTGAACCGTGGTTGTTTCTGGAAGTTCGAAGATAAAATATTCTACGTCTCCCTTTTTTCTGTTTCTAGAAGGTATCACTAAAGATTTTGGAAATTACAGTACAACACTTGTACACCCAATTCAGTAGGGCTTACCCTTAGCCTACTGAAACCCTTAGTTGCACAACTCAGTAAAACGAATACAACAAAGGTCTGGAAAATACTCTTTTTAGATTACAAACTCTTCTCAATAAGATATAGTAAAATATTTATCTTGAAGAGATTTACGAAACAGCAGCACAATATGATCTCAAAAGATCTGACATAGATAATAAAGTATGTGCTACTTTTCTGTATGTTGAGCTTGAAGATAAGTAGTTGATGATAGCTCAAAACTCACGTTGGAATAATCGTTGTGTGGATAATGATAATAACATTGTTTTCTATAAAGGATTGACCTCTATATATATAGAAAACTTTGAGTCCAACGTCTATAATAAAAAACAGCTTCTGAGGCTCCTGAGTAAAATCAGCTTTAATACCTAAAAAATGTCGTGCAAAAATTTTGAGAGTAATCAGTCTTGTTACATAGCAAAACTAGTAAAGAGCATTAAATATCTTTGTACAGCATTAATGATGCAATTAATGCTAGTAATAGATAAAGTAACGGCAACATTTAAGACTGTAACAATAAAGTAAAAGACTTTAAGTTACTTCTGCTTAAGCTAAGTTCTGCATCTGGCTTTCTAATCCGTTTAAGTACTCGAATAGCACTGCTTTTGTTAATGCGATATGAGAGCTTCTGCTGTCTTCTGATTATAGCTATCGCGACCTATTGGTTTTGACTCTCATCACCACAATTAAATTAAGTCTAACAGAGTTTGAAATTCATGATTCGTGTACGAATTACCTAACCCAGAATGTATATTAAAAGAAAAACTATGTGTCCATTCAATATACAAGGAAGACATAGAATGATGATCATGTGGAGTTCCAAATACATAATCTTCATGCGAAATACCCTCTCCTGCAAGTTAATATGTTGTTGAATAAGAACATAAAGGTGAATATAAAAAAAACTTTAATAAAAATAAATATGTACCATGTGAGGTGTGAGCTCACATAGGAGTCAGGGAAGATTTTGTAGTCTTACTTTATCGCCAGTCAGGGCTCGAGAATGATGGTTCATGTTAGAAACTGAATTCCGGTGTTTGACAAAAAGATAAACCAACTGAACTACGCAACTGAATTTAGCTAACTGATCGACGCAACTGAATTATAACTGAACAGCTAGCTGCTCTTTTAGCTGAACAACTCTTCAGTCAAGCTGATCTCTCAGCTGTACACGTCATTAATTGAAAGCAACAACCGACAAATAGAACAACTACCTGCAACTTGTAGTGGAACGCCGCATTTCAGAAAAAGCAGTGTACGACTGGCAGAGTATATCGACGTGGCAATCAACGGTTAGAATATTCAAATATCCTTTAATGTTACCGTTGAGAGAGAAGCCTATAAATAATCGAAGATAGCAACCGAAGAAACCACGACTGATTTCAGCTATTACATTCTAATTGCTGTTACGCTGCAAAAATATCTACTCACATTCAGAAGTTAAAAGCTCACGTTTACTAGTTATATCAGTAGCGTTCAAGGCTACATTCTCGAGCTTAAATAGCACTGTGTAATCTTTGATATATTTTTCTAAGTTGTGCTAAGACCAGTTACCATCTGTAAAAGTGTTATATACTTAGAGTTTCAGTTGAGGCAAAGTGATAAGTCCAAACTGAAGTGGGTCAGTGCAGTATCTTGTATTTGATCAAAGTCTTTTAGTGGATATCCTATCTTCGTGATAGAAGGGGTGACGTAGGAGTTATTCAAATCTCCGAACATCCAGAAACAAATTGTGTTATCTTTACTTCAGTTTTTATTTTTTAAGTTAGATATTATATCTTTCAGTCAGTTTATTTTCCGCAAATGTTTCATTCAGTTTAACTGATTGTCATTGACCGACGTGATACCTAGTATCAGTTTGTAACAAACTGAATTCAAATTGTCGAAGAATATACAAATTTGAGGAGTGTCTATTAAACCGCCCCCCCTTTTTAAAAACTCTTTATTCGTTTAACCGATCCTTTCAATTGGTATCAGAGCAGTTGTATCTCGTCTCAGAATATCTATACTCAAATTTCTCATTATGTCTTCATTCAATAAGATTCTTATGTTCTCTAGAGAAGACTTCGATGATTGGAAGATCAGGATGCAGGCTCACCTAGCTGCACAAGATGATGATATGTGGTACGTTATAACTGATGGACCCATGAAGATTTTTAAAGCCAAACAGCTGTTGCCATTACTGATGGGGCACCTCATCGTATAGAAAAGCCTAGAGAAGAATGGACCACAGAGGATAAAAGAAAATCCAACTTGGATAATGTGGCAAAGGACATACTATATAAGACGTTGGATAAAGTAACTTTCAGCAAAATCAAAATGTGCAAGACAACCAAAGAGATTTGGGAGAAGCTGATCCAGATTTGCGAAGGGAACGAACAAACCAAAGAAAACAAACTTTCTGTTGCTGTTCAGAAGTTTGACAATATCAAAATGAGAGTTGGAGAAACGATGCATGATTATGATGAAAGAACCAGCAGCATCATCAATGAATTAAATGCACGTGGAAAAGTGTTCACAAACAAATAAGTTGCATTGAAGATAATCAGAGGTCTTCCCAAGGAGTGGCATGTGAAGACCATGGCAATGAGGGAATCCAAGGATCTGAACAAAGTTGAGCTTCATGATCTATTTGCTGATTTGAAAGCCTACGAGTTTGAGTTGCAAACTCGAGAAGGAGAATCTTCTACTCCAACAGCCACGACTGCCTTAGCTACTGTTAGAACAGAACCAACTGGTTCAGTTGAAAAAGCTGCTGATCAACTAAGCAATGATGCCATGTCATTGTTCAACAAAAAGTTTGGAAGATTTATGAGGAAAAATCAAGGAAACTTTCAAAATAAATATCAAAGAAGCAATTCAAAGGAAGAATCAAACGCTTGCTACAACTGTGGCAAACCAGGTCACTTCATTGCTGACTGTACCAAACCATAGAAAGACAGTCAAGGCTCAACTGAAAGAAGAAAGAAACCATATGAGCACAAAAAGAGATCCAAAGATGATAAGAAGTTCTCCAGGAAGAAGCATGAAGTGCTCTTGGCTGACGAGAACAAATCAAAGTGGGCAGACACTGACAGCGAGGAGTCAGAACCAGAAACTTCATGCAGTTCTAGTGATAATGAAGAGGAAGTGAAATGTCTGATGGCTGGTGACACAGAACTGGAATCCAGCAGTCAACAGGTATTTGACTTTAGCTCAACTGATTTTACGAGAGAAGAACTTATTTCAACATTGCATGACATTGTCAGTGAGTATCATAAGCTTGCCTTATTATTTGAAAAGGCCAGAGCAAAGCAAAATGAACCTATTGACAATAAGACTGCAACTGATGAATCAGCTGACATGTTGAGTCTGAAAAAGGAGATTGCTGAACTCAATACTGAAAGAAGCAAGGATCAATTAATGATTCAAAAGTTGATGCTTGAAAATTCAAAGCAAACTGAGATTATTCAGGCTTGGAACAAATCATATGCTGCATTGACTGATATACAGAACTCACAGAAATCAGTTACTGATAAAACTGGTTTAGGGTTCAGTAACCAAGATGAAATGTCTCCCAAAGATACTCGACCAAAACGGAATATGGATAAAGGGAAATACATTCACTTTGTCAAATCAGTTATGGTACAAGAACAATCTGAGCCAAGTAAACTGATTGAACAGCCAACTGTAAGTATGAACAAGGGCAAAAGATGTGGTATTGATTATAGCCCAAAAATTGTGCATTTGACTCACGAAGTCAGCTACCAAAATATTTCAGCAAAAATTACTCAAATGGCTACTCAAATTACTATAACAGGAAGCCAGTTCAAAAGAGATACTGGCTGAACAATCAGTTGAAAAAGGGCAAATCACATGTTGTTTCTTCTATACACCTTACACCAAGCACACACAGATCAGGAAAGACCATCTGGAATACAGCAACTGGACGGTCAGTTAGACTGATCCAAGTCTGGATTCCTAAAGTACTAATCAACTTTGGACCCAAGTAGAAAAGGGTACCAGAATCTTATCTTGTGTGTGATTGCAGGTAAGAGCTACAAGCATTGAATCTATATGGTACTTGGATAGTGGACGTCCACGCCACAAGACAGAAGATTCAGACTTATTATCTCAACTGATTAATACACTGGACCAAACATCAGTTTTGGAGATAATTCTAAAGGTCAAACTGTGGGTAAGGGTAAGCTTATCCATGGTAAATTCATCATTAATAACGTTTTATTAGTTGAGAATCTCATGTGTAATCTGATCAACATCAGTCAATTATGCGATAATGGATTCTCAGTTCAGTTTGACAAACATTCTTGTTCAGTCAAAAGCTCAACTGAAGAGATCATTCTAACTGGCAAAAGGTGTGGAAACACTTACAAAGTCAGTTGGAATGATCAACCTTATGCACCATTTTGTTTTATTGCTTCAAATTCCTCTAAAAACTGGTTGTGGCATAAGAGATTAAACTATCTGAAGTTCAAATTTATTGCATAATTGAGTAACCACGATCTTGTTACTGGATTGCCCAAAATGGATTTTACCAAAAATAAAACTTGCTCAGCATGTCAGTTTGGTAAACAAATCAAATCTTCTTTTAAGAACAAGGGTCGTAAATCTTCTTCCCGATGTTTAGAACTGTTACATATGGATCTATTTGGTCCAATACCACTCATGAGCTTAGGGGGAATGAAATACACCTTGGTGGTTGTAGATGACTTTTCAAGATTCACTTGGGTTATATTGCTCAAGACCAAAGACCAAACTGCTGCTCAACTGATTAAGCTTTTCAAAAGATTATTAAATGAAAAATCAGTTGGAATCGACAGAATCAGATCCGATCGAGGAACTGAATTTATCAATCAAATTCTTTCAAATTATTTAGAGAATGCCGGAATTAAGCATGAGCTCTCATCCTCAGCAAAATGGTGTAGCTGAAAGGAGAAATCGGACCCTCAAAGAGGCTGCTAGAACAATGCTTGCTGATTCTGGTATTTCTCAAAGGTTTTGGGCAGAGGCAGTGAACACTGCGTGTTACACTCAAAACAGATCAATGATTAATAAGAATCATATGAAAACACCTTATGAGATCTGGCATGGAAGAAAAAGTGTGGTTTCATATTTTAAAATATTCGGCTGCAGATGTTTTATACTTGTCAATGATAAAACTCATTTAAAAGCTTTTGATGCTAAATCTGTAGAAGGAATATTTCTTGGTTATTCTTCAGTGAGTAAAGCTTATAGAGTCTTCAACAAAATTACTTTAAATGTTGAGGAATCTATCCATGTTATTTTTGATGAAACTGTACTAACTGACAAGCCAACCAATCAAGTTGAGCTAGCTAATAGATTTACAGATATAAGCTTGGATGATGATGAAGAAGAAGACATCCATATTAATCAAAGCAACCTCCAAACACCTGAACCAGAAGTGTTAGATCAACCAGCTGAACCAGAAGCTGTTCCTAACGATCAGTTGATAGAACAACCAAATGACATTCAATTACCAACTGAAACTGCTCCAACTGGAACTGAAAACTTTCAGTTGCCTACAGAAGCAGTTGCTGATTTAGAAGCAATAAATGCTGAACTCAGATGGAAGAATTCACATCCTCCAAAGTTGGTAATAGGTAAACCATCTGATCCAGTGAGAACAAGAAATCAGATGATCAATTCATTCATTCATTCAGCTTTCGTATCACAACTAGAACCCAAGAAGACTGATGACGCTCTTGCTGATCCAAACTGGATAAATGCAATGCAAGAAGAGCTAATCAGTTCATCCATAACAATGTCTGGAACTTAGTTCCAAGACCAATTTCAAAAACTGTTATAGGTACAAAATGGATGTACAGGAACAAACTGAACAAAGATGGTTCAGTTGTGCGCAACAAAGCAAGGATAGTAGCACAAGGATATAGGCAAGAAGAAGGAATTGATTATGATGAGACATATGCACCAGTTGCAAGACTGGAGGCAATCAGAATATTCCTTGCCTATGCTTCATTCAAAAACTTCAAAGTCTATCAAATGGATGTAAAGTGTGCATTTCTGAATGGCCAGTTGCAGGAAGAAGTCTACGTTGAACAACTTCCAGGTTTTATCAATCATCACCTTCCTGATCATGTCTACCATTTGAACAAAGCCTTATATGGTCTTAAGAAAGCTCCAAGAGCTTGGTATGAAACCATTTCAAAATTTCTAACTGATCATGATTTTTCTGTTGGATCAGTTGATAAGACATTGTTCAAATTCTCCAAGAATGATCATATTCTACTTGTTCAAATTTATGTTGATGACATCATTTTTGGGTCAACTAACCCCAAATTATGCGAGAAGTTTGCTAAGTTAATGCAGGAGAAATTTGAAATGAGCATGATGGGTGAACTAACATTCTTTCTTGGATTGCAAGTGAAGCAATTGGAGTCGGGCACTTTCATTAGTCAAACTAAATACACGAAGGAATTACTGAAGAAGTTTGGCATGGAATCATGTTCAGCTGCAAGTACTCCCATGAGCTCATCAGTAAAACTGGATACTGATCAAGGGGGAATATCAGTTGAGACGACACTTTACAGAGGTCTAATAGGTTCATTATTGTATCTAACTGCTATTCGTCCTCATATTGTATTTGTTTTATGTATGTGTGCTAGATTTCAAGCAAATCCCATGCAATCACACTTTGCAGTTGCCAAGCGTATTTTAAAATATCTTGAGGGCACACAAAATGTTGGGTTATGGTATTTTGAAGATTCATCTTTCAATTTAGTTGGATATTCAGATGCAGATTATGCAGGATGTAAGCTTGATCGTAAAAGTACTAGTGGATCATGTCAATTTCTAGGGGACAGACTGATCTCCTGGTTCAGCAAGAAGCAAACATCCATAGCAACTTCCACAACTGAAGCAGAATATCTTGCTGCCGGAAGCTGTTGTGCTCAACTGCTCTGGATTCAGCAACAACTGAGAGATTATGGAGTTAATGCTAAGGAATCGCCCATATTCTGTGATAATACAAGTACGATTGCTATCACCTACAATCCAGTTCTTCACTCCAGGACCAAGCATATAGATGTCAGGCATCACTTCATCAGAGATCATGCCATGAAGAAGAACATCAGACTGGAATATGTCCCAACTGAGCAGCAAGCAGCTGATATCTTCACCAAACCACTGGTTGAGACTAAGTTTTCTCATTTTCGCAATATACTTGGATTAATTGATTTATCCTAATCAGTCTTGTTTCTATCTTGGTGATTAATTCTTTTGTCAGTTTTACTGTCTTTTACTGATCACTCAGTTAGTTCTTTATTTTTTTTTACTGATGTCAGTTAATCTTCTATCAGTTCATTGTATTCAGTACTTGTGCTTATGATTTACTTATCAACTGATGAAATCAAGTAATGCGGGAAAATAACAAGACAGAGAGATAAACCGATAACATCATTTCATTCATTTGAGGAAATTGTTGCGAATTACATTATACAATTCCTCCTGAACAAAAACCCTCCATTTGGCCATCCATTGAGTTATATCTCCAGTGCAAGTCTTTTGAAAGCTGTCAAACTGAGATATGAGCTCCAAGATTCTCCTTTCCTTGTAGAGCATCAGCTCGTAAATATTGTTTGGTTCGAAAATATTCACAGCATGGGCAACGTGCAAGCGTTCCCGATATTTCTCCAGTTTTTCCAGCAAAATGGGAGTGTTTGTCATCTCATTCTCCCAAAGAAACTGAAGTTCTTGGAGATTCTCCCAGTAGCGTAGAATTTGATGGAAAACATCATCTTCCATCTCAACCTTTCTCTTTTCCAGAGCTGCTTTCATGAAATCTTCAGCCATGTCCGGAGATTTTGAACTGCTAGCACCTGTTATTCTCTTTACTAAATATAATTTGCTAATATATTTGTGACTAACTGAGCTACTCTTATTTATAGAATAGAACAAAGAAGATGAAAGGACTATTTCATTATGACAGACGTTTACACTACTAAGCATCAGGATTTCTTTTAATTAATCTTGTTTATATTCTCGAAATTTTCTTTTATGCATCTATTAAGGGGGAATATTGGTTTTAAGAGGTTAACTGAGAAGACAATTGATTAGTCAACTCTCAACCGAGGACAAAGTCTCACAACTGATCATTCAGTTGAGTATTTCACTAATCTTCTCATATAAGTTAACTAATTAACCATATTATATTCCAAATCAAGTGACGTGACTGTTCTTCAAGCATTAAATGCTACCCTTCAGCAAATGATTGGTGGAAACGTGGACACCTTTTGAACCGTTTAAATTACACACGCTTACAGCACACGTACACACGTTGTAATTCAGAATTTCTATGAACTGACACCTGTCCAGAATTTGAATAGTCACGTACATATGTACCATTCCCCGCTCCATTTCAGTTTTACTTTATGTTTATCTACAAACTCTTGAGAGCAAAAAAAAATCTCATCCTTCTATTTTCTAGGAATTCATTCAGTTCCAAATGGCGAATCAAACTCCCGCTTATATGCTGAATGCAATGGCTATCAACTTCGGATCGATTATATCATTCGACGACGTTGATGTCAAGAACGTATTTCAAAAACTCGAAACTGCTGGGTTAAGGACATTCTTGGGACAATCATCACAAGAGATCTACCCCAAAGAACTTCAGGAATTCTACTCTAGCGGTATGATCAATTCTGATGGAAACATCACCTCTACTATCAATGGTCAGTTGCTGACCATCTCTGAAGATTCCTTTGGAGAAATCTTTTCTTTACCATCTGAAGGACTGGCACACCTCTCTGATGCAAAAACATCTGATGTTGAAGAAATGTAAACCTTACTTTCTGCTGATGGACGGAAAATCAAAGTTTCCGATCCAAAGAAGGAGCTGAAGCACGAGGTTCAGTTACTTGCTGATATAATCGCCAAAGGGATCTTGGCGAAAGCTGGATCTTTTGCTGCACTTACATTGGAAAAATTTCAGGCCATTTCTATCATTATGGCTGAACGTAAACTCAACTGGAAGCATCTCATAGTCAATATTTTAAAGAATACGTTCCTATCATCCAAACAGTCCAAAGGCTTTGCCGTGCAACTGAGCCATTTGCTGAAAGTGAAGGGGTTAGTGGCAGATGATTCAGAAAAATCATCCAAATTCAAAATCTTCAATGCGAAGAATACTATGCCACTCAAGACCAAATTAGACATTTCTCCTGCTCAGTTTGTAAAGATAAAGCAGGAGATTGGGACTCAACAGGCGGCCCCCAAATCAGTGAAAAAGGCCAAGACATTGGCTCAACTGAAGTCAGCAAAAAGGAATTAGTTGTGGGTGAATCAGATTCAGAGAAAACTCCTTCCCCAAAGATTTCCAAGAAACCAAAGACCCAGAGAATTAAGCCAACAACTACAGAGGAATCAATTCCTACTGACAAGCCAATTTCTTCAGATGCTCAGCAGCCAATTGAAACAGTTCCTCTGAAGATCATCCCATCAGAAAAATCAGTTGGTGCAAAGAAAGAAACAGTTAGGATCAAAGCTCCTCTGATTAATATTGCTCGTCCTACTGTTCTGGCACCTGCCCGACCCAAAGTATCACTATTATAGAATGGGTGGATACTACTCGAACTGGTCTGGAAATTCCACACATCCTCAGTTCTGATAAAGGCAAGGGCAAATTGATTGAAGAGCCTAGGCCTTCCAATGCCATTCAGACCCACATTGACCTTGTTTGGGATAGGGTTAACAATTTTTCAGCATCAAAACTTCAACTTTATGATGCTTGGACAGCTTATCATACTCATATTTTTGCCAAGCAACTGAAAAAGAAATCTCAGCTGAACAAGTTCATCAAACTGGAAGCCTTTGTCCTCAATACATTGAAAGCAGAAACAATTGTTCAAGCTTTGGGGAGAAAAACTTATTTGTTTGATCAGATGAGAGCGAAGAAGTTAGCACAAATTATTGACAAACTAAAGGCTAACTACGTTCCAACAAATCCTACTGCCTATGCTGATCATGCGGTAATAACTCAGCTAGACACTGATCTGATTGGTTTGCTTTCTCAGATAAAGTTTTGGGAAATGGATCAAGAATTAGTCCTTCATCAAGGAGATCCAGACGATGATGATGAGGAATTAGTTGAAGAACCTTCCTCTCAACAGAAAGAATCACCCTCAGGACAGGCCATTATTCCAACTGAAGAGACAGTTCAGAATATGCCTCAATCACCTCCTGGTGAACATCAAATGTACACTGAAGCCGAATTATCTTTCGCAAACATTGATGAAATTATCCAAGCGGTGTTGCAAGAATCCAAATTAAGTGAACCTACTTCTAATCCAGTTGATCACCCCGTTGATCAAATCAATCCAGAGGTTCCTATCTCTTTAGAAGCACCAGTTCAGCAAGATCTATCTGCTGAACAAGCTATTCCAATTGTTGTGCCAACTGATTCCCAAGATCACCCTCTAGAAGCACCAGTTTTGGCTTCATCAGATACTATTATTCTTCCAGGCAGCTCATCTGCTGATCAGAATCCACCTTCTCCACCTCCAATTCCAGAAGTAGTTGCTGCAATCACTTCAGTTCAGATTGTTGTTGAAACAGTAGCAACTGATCAAGAGTTGATTATATTTGATCAAACTACAAGAGGACCGGAAACCTCTCATCAGTCTCCTCCTCCATCCTCATCAGATTTTGATATTGTTCTCGAAGAAATTCAGAATATGCAGGAAAGTATGAATCAAATTCTCTCAGCCATCTCAAAGATTCAGAATACGCAACTGTCTCACACCCTAAAATTGGAAGACTCTCAACAGTTCAACTCCGAAAAGCTGAAAGCTATCCAAACTGCTGTTACCTCTCTCTCATTTGCAGTTGAAGAAATCCAGAAGAATAAGCGGATAGCCTTGAGTCTCACTGCAACTCAAAATTCTATTAACAAACGAGTTGACAGAGTAGAGACACTCGTCTCCAGGAAGATAGATTTGCTGCAAGTCACAATGACCTCTGCTATTGAAAATATTTCCACCTCTGTCCGGCTTCTAGCTATTGACGTTCGGAAATTATCTGTCAAGATGGATCTGTTTGAAAAAAATGGGAAAGAGCTCAAAGAGATTCTAGAACATCAGAAGAAATCTCTATAAGCACCAGTCTTTCTTGTATTTGTGAAACATATGAGTTCAGTTGTTCTACCACTTATTTTATCTACTATGAAGTTCAGTTATTCGATTTTCTTTTACTCTAGTTTTGTCAAAACACCATAAAGGGGGAAATTGTTAGAAACTGAATTCCGGTGTTTGACAAAAAGATAAACCAACTGAACTACGCAACTGAATTTAGCTAACTGATCGACGCAACTGAATTATAACTGAACAGCTAGCTGCTCTTTGAGCTGAACAACTCTTCAGTCAAGCTGATCTCTCAGCTGTACACGTCATTAGTTGAAAGCAACAACCGACAAATAGTACAACTACCTGCAACTTGTAGTGGAACGCCGCATTTCAGAAAAAACAGTGTACGACTGGCAGAGTATATCGACGTGGCAATCAACGGTTAGAATATTCAAATATCCTTTAATGTTACCGTTGAGAGAGAAGCCTATAAATAATCGAAGATAGCAGCCGAAGAAACCACGACTGATTTCAGCTATTACATTCTAATTGATGTTACGCTGCAAAAATATCTACTCACATTCAGAAGTTAAAAGCTCACGTTTACTAGTTATATCAGTAGCGTTCAAGGCTACATTCTCGAGCTTAAATAGCAATGTGTAATCTTTGATATGTTTTTCTAAGTTGTGCTAAGACCAGTTACCATCTGTAAAAGTGTTATATACTTAGAGTTTCAGTTGAGGCAAAGTGATAAGTCCAAACTGAAGTGGGTCAGTGCAGTATCTTGTATTTGATCAAAGTCTTTTAGTGGATATCCTATCTTCGTGATAGAAGGGGTGACATAGGAGTTATTCAAGTCTCCGAACATCCAGAAACAAATTGTGTTATCTTTACTTCAGTTATTATTTTTTAAGTTAGATACTCTATCTTTCAGTCAGTTTATTTTCCGCAACTGTTTCATTCAGTTTAACTGATTGTCATTGACCGACGTGATACCTAGTATCAGTTTGTAAAAAACTGAATTCAAATTTTCGAAGAATATACAAATTTGAGGAGTGTTTATTCACCCCCCCCCCCCCCCTTCTAAACACTCTTTATTCGTTTAACCGATCCTTTCAATTCATTATCAACATCATCCTTTCTCTATTGTCCCCTTCTATTTGTAGATCTTGCATGATGATGATGTTGCTTGGGTGTTGTGAAGGACATTTGATACAGTAAGTCAACAGTCTGGATAGTATTTTTAACAAATTCGGCTAACTCTTCATGCGGTTGATCGTCAACAGAAAGTCTTCTAAACAAATTCCTTAAAATTGATGCCTCATCTCTCTAAAATAAGAAGAAAAACTTATAAAACACTTGAATAATAAATTATAATATTATAATGCAAAGTGTTGGAAATAGACGTTTAACAAGCACTTACCACAACACACATGAAATATGGATCACCAGGCTTTTAAACATAATCCATTTGTTAAGGCTAAATAGGAGATATGAAACATTGATATATAGAATCATATCATACTTCATAATCATATCGCATGCTGAAATTTTCAACCAATTCACAACCAACAATCAAATTATGACGCTTTTGCCACGCATCCACCATTAATCTATAATATTTGACCCAATCGTAATTTTTACGCCCCCGTCCTGAGCATTCATGTAACTAATCTCCATCAAGTGCTGGTATCGGAATGTTTTGTGGCATTCCAAATTGCCAAATATCTCGATTTGGGCGATGCATCTCCACAATGTGAAAACATATCAGTGGGAACACACTTAGCCAAAGAGTGAGATGTATACATTCTAAGGGAAATGACAAAAGATCCATAGCTTCAAGGTCGTATACGAGCCATTTAAACTACAATTAATGAACAAAATGAATCATGTACAAAAGTGACAATATCTGATATATTACAAAATTTATATTTTATACAATGTAAACACCTGAAAATATGTCATCTCGTCAAGTACATCACAAATGATTTCCACAGAGTATGTATGTGTATGTGTCCAAGTGAATACATGTCTCCATCTACATGTATATTAAATTCGTAGGACTTTAAAATAAAAACGACTTTGTCAATTTTATATTATATTTTTCAATTATTAACTTGCTCCATATGGTGGAATTGGAAGAATATTATCAAAGTTGTTTTGATTTTCAGGTCGCGCGATTAGATTGTATCTTAAGCTATCAGGACATAGAGAAGACATTCTAGACCATGCTCAAATCTACAAAACAATTGAGTTTAATAAATGTATAGATTTCTTGTTTTTCTGATCCAGATGTGGAACACAACTCGTGATATAAATATGCGCGTACAACGTTTACAAAACTATAAATACAAACCTTATGCATATCTTGCAGAAAAAGTATGTCCAAAAGTTTGACCACACAACCTTCAGAATCAGGTAGCATACAACCACCAATAACTAACAGTGCAACACATCGGAAGTATTGTGTCACTTCTATGTCTTTATTGTTTACATCAATTACTGTTTGTGTACAGTGTAAATATAAAGTTGTCACTTTAAAGTATGGGATCTGAAGTTTGTTTGAAGTAGCACAAAACCTAACCAACCGTAACAATAAACCTGTCATATAGTAAACTTGCAGGATACATTAGTACCGATGATAGGGTAGGTCACTGTCAACATTAAGCCCACAAATTAACGCAATATCTTATAGCGTGATTGTTGCCTCGCCAACTCAAATATGGAAAATATGAGGTTATCGGTGCCTTGTTCTCACAAGAGTAGTTATCAAATGATTATCGTAAACACAATCACCACAACATAAGATGCCAGAAATGCTCATTTCGTTTAAACATTACCGAACTCGATGGTGTAATATACCATTTTTACACAATTCCCAAATTAAGTTATCTCATCGACACACTCTCAGGGTGATCGACACACTCTGTTGGGTACAATAATTGTCCCTGCTTGGTAGAGCGGTCGAACCGTGGTGCTTGAGCTGTTGTGCGGTTTAAAAGACTTGAGTTGCACTATTACCACTAGCTATAGCTTTTGGTAAAGCAGTAAGCACTCGGTCCTACAATTGGTATCAGAGCCAAGGTCACGGGTTCGATTGACATTGATTGCAAGGAGAGAAATTATTGGGAGGGAGATTGTTGGGTGCAATAATTATTCCTGTTTGGTAGAGCGGTCGAACCGTGGTGCTTTAGCTGCTGTGCGGTTTAAAAGATTTGAGTTGAACCATTACCACTAGCTATAACTTTTGGTAAAGCGATAAGCATTCGGTCCTACACACTCTCAAGGTGTTATCCAAGTTATCAAGTGTAATAAAACTCGATATATGTGCTTGTTGCTGATAAAACATAGTAGCATCAAAAGGTCAAACATGTAATGACATCATAAAATTAATAACAATAATAAAATATTATTATATATCACAATATTGTCTTAAAAATTAATTACAACATCAATTGTCAAAAAAATTATAATACACAAACATTACCTATGAGTAAAACAATTTTTTAAAAATTTGAAAATTATAAATACACTAAAAATAATATATTCACAATCTACGATTTTTGGAAATAAAAAGTTATTTTAATAATTAAATTTTTTATACATATCTCGATTGAAATTTTACTTGCATGAAAAAAATCAATAAATAAGTATTGAAAACTTAAATAAAATCAAATTAAAAAGTTAGCTTGAGTTTTTGACAATATAAATATAGAATAAAGTAATTATTTTATCTATTAATATAAATAATAATTCGACTTCTACTCAAAAATAATAATAACAAACATATTAAACATATAATAAATATTTGAACATGTCACAACATAATTTTTTTAATAAACATTGTTGTCACGTCTCTCAAAAGAATCGACTTTATTTTTACTTTTTTTTTTAATCAAAGTCACCCCTTTACACTCTCTGACTCAGTCAAGTTTTATGTATATATTAACTATACTAATGTTAGACTAATTTAATTGTTTAATGTAAATTCGAAAATTTATTACTACTTAATCAAGTTTGTATTATCGCGACATATAATTATACAAGAATTATAAAAATTAATAATAACAAAAAAAATTCAAATATAACATTATTGTATCTCATAATTATACCATGAATAAGGGGAGAATGTATTTTTTTCAAAAATATTTAAGAATCAAGTTAAAAAAATGTGTCTATTTATTTATTTAAAAAAAAATTACGTGGCTTGCATTTTTAAAATAGTCTTTTAAATTGAATTTGGAAAAAAAATACATACAAAAAAACATTATGTCTAAATTTTTATTACCATGATATGTAATTATACAATAATTAAAATAGTAATAATAACAGACAAAATTTATATAATATTCATTTTCTTACCATTTCCTAAAAAAATAATGATATTGTTAATTTTATGATAATAAATGGTTTATACCTTTACAAAATTAATAATAACTAAAAAAAATGTAATAAATCAAATGCAAAAAAAAATAACTTAACATATAAAAAAATATTCTAACATAAATAATAATTTCATTTATAAATTTAATATTTTACATGCATAATTATATTAGTATACATACTTTATATTGATGTTGTAACCAAAATTACCCTGCAAAAAGACAAAAAACTTCAAATTAATTAAAAATTTCACTGAAGTGATGAAAAAAATTAATTCAAATTTACTGGAATTTATGAGTAAAGAGGTGAATAAAGAGAAGATGATGAAAAAATATAATACACAATCTTCGATTTATACAGGAAAAAAAGTGATGCACATGAGTTTAATAATATCCCCGAATAATTATTTAACTGGTAACCTTCTAGCCTTTGACCCATTCTGCACATTCCTCGGTCAGAGTGGTCGAGGCGTACAACTTTATTTATTTTTAATTAAAGTAGGCATGGCTTGCACAATTTTATCACGCCTACAAGGTTATCGTGATAATTTAGTTTCATAAATCCTTTAATTTTTACTTTATTTTACTAAATTATTAAAATAATTACTACAAACAGTGATAGAGTCCAAGCGTATTAAAAATCCATCGAGAGACTTGTTTTTAAATCCTTAATAATATAATTAAATATTTGTTCAGTTTTTGTCATACCGTAACTTTTTTTGCGGTCCTTGATTTTCACGAAAAATATTTTTGAACTCCGGGCTCACAATTTTTTCGGATGAAATTCGGTGCAAAACATTGAAAATTTAGAACATATATATATGATATTGAGTAACAAATTGTTTTATATTTGGTATAAATGATATAATTTTGAGTATAATCTCTGAACAGTTATATTAATATCAGTATTTACTACACTTGTTTATTTGCTCAAATATTATATATTAATATCTGATTTAAAATATTTTATACTGAAAAATTGAAACGTCTATTACTTACAATACTATTAGAAAATTTAGATTTTTTAAAACTAAATCTCGAAAAAAATATTTAAATGCATGCATGCAATAACAGTTGTCAACCACCCGTTTTAAAATAAAAGTATTCAACTACTAGTAAAAATACTGCATTAAAAATAAGATAAATCATCAAACCCTAGACTGTCGTGTAAAATAAATCAATGTGAAGCATGCAAAAATCCTTACAAACCATTGACATGTAAAAACGAAAGTGTATGAAAATATCCATGTACACTCCTAACTCATAAACATAATATATGGAAAAAAGTATAGTTCTCGGGTTAGCGTGCGTACATCCAGCTCCGCCTACTCAGTCTTCGGTGCCTCCTCTCTCCTAAACAACATGCTCACCTGCATCATTTAAACTTAGTGAGTCTAAAGACTCAACACATGTGTAACGTTATAACAAGTACATATACATAACATACAACAGTGAAAAATACTGTAATTAACATAAATTTCATGATCTTAAAAGCATGAACTTAAACATATCGTGTCAAAGCATAATGTGTTCAAAACATATACATATTCATTTTCTTTATTTGAATTCAGATCATTATTTGTGACTTTCGTATTAGCTCTAATCGATGGATCCATTTACGTATAACCGTGGTACCCGGCGGCAAGGACATCAGCGACAGTTTTACCCATCCACTAAGCATTGTCCTTACATGTTCGTGTTCGTGTACATGTTCAAGTTTGTGTTCGTGTTCGTATTTGTCACAACCATCTCACATCCTTCAAAACATGTCAACATATTCATCACTTATAAAAATAATGCGTATACGTAAATTTCCTTAAAATCAAGCATGCAACGTATTTTTCATAGTTCCATAAAAAGTCATGTTCATGATAACATATACATTTAAAACATGTCAACTTGTGATCAG
Source organism: Primulina eburnea (assembly GCF_022965805.1). Lineage (NCBI taxonomy): Eukaryota > Viridiplantae > Streptophyta > Magnoliopsida > Lamiales > Gesneriaceae > Primulina > Primulina eburnea. Next base: position 25,657,146 of record NC_133109.1, on the reverse strand, counting down.
GGTGCTGCCAGGATTGTTAACTCGACTCGAGTGCAAAATGACCATTTTGCCCCTAGAAACCCTAATTAATCGTTTTACCCCTGGACCTAAAAATTTCGACCCGAAACCAACAAAACTCCTCAAAACACCTCAAAACATATTTATTATAGTTTCCTAGACGTAAACTCGAGCCCATTCAAGAACTTCTATAATTTGTTTTAAAACTTGGACTTGGGTCCCGGTTTTAATCTGAATCAGCCAAAAACTCAACCAAATCTTTCACTTAAACAATGCCTTAACCGTACCCTAAAGCCCTTAAACCACCTAGACCAGACCACTTAAGACCCTTGAACAGCACCTGAAAGTTGCTGGATTTTCTGCACAAAAGCGAGCCGAACCCTAGTGTACTAAACCCTCGAATTCTTGACCCTAGACCAAACCAACAGGGACCAAACCCGAACCAACTCTTCGTAGCCCACCTCTGGAGCCTCTTGGACCGACCTAAGCATTGCTCTCATACCCATGCACACTGTTGAGCACGACTACCCGAATGCCATCAAAACGAGCCCTAACCAGCCGTGACACCCCTCGGCTTTACTCCCTCGATCGGCCTTATGACCACGACAAGTGGTGTTCGGGATATCCTAGGCCACGACTCAGACCCACAGGGTCTGGTCCAAGGCTTGGTACAGCCCTTGCACCGTCGCCTCACATTATCTTACCCCAACCGAGACCATCAACCAAGAAGCGATTGGCCCTCACCAAAATGTGGCCAACCCGAGACTCCAACACCTTGAATCCTTAACTCTCAACATGTACAGCCCCCTAGCACCTCAAATTGGTAGCCCCTTACAAAATAACAACAAAAACGTGAGTTACATAAAAAGTGTAGGCATAATTCATGTCAAAACTATGTAAAAACGATACCACATGGTATATCAAAGAAATTCCCATGCATAAACACACGTATCAGCCTTTAATGATGTGAATGATGATAAAAACGAGATTATGGACGTGCCTTAGCGATTAAACGCTCGAAACCTTTACGTAGAATGTGCATCGGAGAGACGATGAGGGATTTCTTTTCAAAACCTAGAGGATTTTCGAAGGTGTCTACTGAAGTTTAATGAAAAGGTTGTTGATGAAATGAGGGAGGGGCGGCCGAAATGTTGTACTATGTTTAGGGTTTGCTATGTAGTGTTTAAGTCATAATATAAGGTGTTAATGGGCCCTTAATTAAAAATAAAGGGATTAAAAGGGTTTTGAGTCCATCCAGCAATAAAATAAACCCATCAAGCCCAATAATACTCCCGAAAAATAATTCTTTTATGTATATTTTTGAAAATATTGCTTGAACCCTCAAAAAGTCTCCAAAATCGCTAAATTTTGTGTATCGGTTAAAAAAATGATTCCGCGATTAAAAATACTCTACCGAGGCCCAATCACTAAATTCTCTCTTAATTACACCACAAATTAAATAATTAAAAATAATTATTTAATAAAAATATTTTTCCTAATTATCCTCGGTCTTCGTTCTTCGTTCGAGCACGAAAAACTACTGAAAGCCCTTATGCATGAAACTTTAATAAACAATAAAATAAAACACATATTAATGCAATAATCATGTAATAAAATAATTAAACACATATTTTGTGAATCCCTATATTGCATGTAGTCAAGTTACGTAGTTCGAATTTCGTAGACCTTACAAATATCATATATTAGTATCACATATTTAATTTTTTTGTCAACTTTCATCAAAATATGTGTCATTAATATCAAAAAAATTTGTACATGTTTGGGTACTAAAAAAATCATATATTAATGTCAGACTTGAACTATTTAGTACTCAAATAACATATTTTAATATATGATTTCATGGTTTTATATCAAATTTTCATCCGACTTGTCATTGATATGAAAATTTAGTGTACACGTTTGAGTACTAAAAATCATATATCAATGTCATATATAAAAAATTTAGTTCTGAAATATCAAATATTTTTTCTGAATTTTCAATGTTCTGTTTCGAATTTCATCCGAAAAAATACATGCGGGTCCAGTGAATGCAAAAACATTTTTTAAGTTAGTCAAAGATAGCAGAAAAAGAATCTGTCTGACAAACACTGAACACACATTTAATCATTGAAATATGAATTTATCGATTATTTGCTCTTAATTTATCAATTTTTATATTTAATTTTGATAGAACCGACTTTAAATGCAATGAAAAAATTTAGCTATCGAATTTCCTGAATAGATTTTTCACTGAAATGATATAATGGGAATGGTTTTTTTAAAAGGTGGCCCAAAGCCTTTGCAATAAATAAATAAATAGAAATGCGTAGCTCTCGAGGTTGTAATGAACAAATTTTTTGTTTTTGTTGCATTATTCGACATTGGTTTCTTAATTACACGATTTTTTTTGTCATAAGCTTGTCGTTGGTGGGATTTGTCGTTTTTTAGGTTCCATATATGTCTGAAAATTATGAATTTTTGAGCAATAAAATCAATGGTTAGAACTCTTCCACGACAGCTGCCAAAGTTTGTTATCACAATATAGACAAAAATAGTTACTTTTATAAAAAATAGTAGCTCTCTATTCGTGAGACGAGTTAATTTTATCTATAATTATCGTAGAAAATAATAATTTTGTCAAAAAATTGATATATTTCCATGATTTTGGTCAGATTTGAGATATTGTTGGGTGCAATAATTCTCCTTGCACGGTAGAACGATCGAACCGTAGTACTTGAGCTGTTGTACAGTTTAAATGATTTAAGTTGCATCATTACCACCAGTTATAGCTTTTGGTAAAGCGGTAAGTACTCGGTCTTATAGATATATCTTATAAAATTGTGTAACGTCCAAGAAAATCAGTCTATGTATACCGCATGCATGAAAATTATTTAAATTATTTATTTATTTTATTTGATTGATTTTAAATGCTTAAATGATATGAGTTATTATGATTACATGTTTAATTGCATGATTCCTAAATGGCACGCTGCCAATACGAGATGTTTAAGTGACGGGTAAAGTGTCGATTAAGGGTAGAATGATGGCTGGTCATATGCAAAACGAGCTGTGCTTGGGTGAGGCTAGAACTTAGGGTTTGCTTGCATGGTTTTGGGATGGTATGATCGACTAGGGGAGGCAGTTTGACCAAGGCGTGGTCCCAGCCTTGTGTTGGTTGCGTCGTTAGGATAAGAGTTCTAGGTGGCTGGAGTTGGGGATAGACAATAGGGGCCGCTGCAAACCGCAATGAGGGGAGGCTAGGCACCCTCGGCTCAGGTTCTGTAGTAGTCCGAATTCTACTAAGTTAACTAATGTGGGGACCCGGACGCTAATCAAGTTCTTAATCATCTTTGGGACTAATGAATCAATTATAAAACAGGGTCTAAAATTTGTTTTTTTTTTAAATTGCGGAACGTAGTGAAATCAAACCATATATACATATCAGTATATAAAATACAAATCCTGTATTTCAACATTTATTCAAACTAGAGTGTAAAACTAAAGTCAAGTGTTTAACCCTACATCTAGTCCAAGTCCGGTGCCACCACTCTAATCACGATCTAGCTCTTCATCTCCTCGACCCTGGACCTGTCCCACCTGTTGTCAAGTACACATACAGACAAGACAACAGCCGGATATACCGGTGAGAATATAATCCCCAGTATAAATCAATGAAACATGCAATCATATAAACAACTATAAAGCATGTAATCAGGTAACATGAATATGTATCAAAATCTGAAACATAAACAATATCAAATGAAACTGTCGACATCACTCATAATTCAGACTAGACTCAATCCTAGTCTAGGGATCCCGGTTTCCAGATGTGGTATTCCTATATCGAATTCCGTAAAGGATGGAACCATAATATCTATTACTCGATATAACCAGTGCCCTGGTATTCCTATATCGAATTCCGTAATAGAAGAATTCCAATACCCTTTACTCGATATAACCAAATATGGTGTTCCTATATCGAATTCCGTAATAGATTCCATTACTCGATATAACCACACATCCAGTGTCCTGACCTAACCGTCAAGGACTGTAGCTCTATCACTAGCATCCTATCTTGAGACATAGTGCAATGTGCCGTGGTGATACCACCACTATCCGGCACTTCTGTCACAAGATAACTTGTCTAATACCTGTCATCTAAATACAAGAGAACAAGTACATTAATCAATGTAATGCAAATATCCATGCAATAAAATAAAGTATGTGATTTAGGGAAACCCAAGTCTAAACCGACTCAAGTCCATCTCCCAATACCACATTGACTTATACCTTTCTTTCGTCGGTGTCTGGCTCAGTCGAAGTCCTGAACTCAAAGCCTGTCTGGTACTGACAATATCAATAGTCTCATATCAATATACCAGTCAATTCCATAATAATCTGATCAATCTGGATTTAATTCAAAATCAACAGTATAACGGTACAATTCCAATATCCCCGTCAATACCAAGTCAACAGATAATAGTTACAATCCATAACTCATATCCAATACAATCCGTAATCCCGTCACAATTCAAATCTGTCCGGTATAAATCACTATACCCCAGAAAATTCATAACAATTTCATAATCAGTCCGTTGCTTAGTCTGGCTTTGATTCTATAATGTCTCATATGTCAAGAACAACATATATGAGTTCCATTCAGTTCTGACAATATCATAATTCTAAAACATGTCACAACGTAGTAAAACTTACGTCAAAGTGTAGCCTACGTCGATAGGAACTCACTACCAAAGTCGGATTACAATTCGGACGGACGGATTGATCACACGATTGAAATTGAAATCGAATTCCAAAATTTCCTCTCCATTTCCCTTTTCCGTTTCTGAAGAAATATTTGCATGTTTATATATATATATATACAACTCCCGCATGCACAAGGGCAAATGGCGAACTCTCAGCCAAACACGTCTCGCGCATATGCGTGACTTCCTCGGCGCATATGCGCGAGACATTCTGTCTCGGCGCGTGACTGGCACCTCGCCTCGCGCATATGCGCGCACGCTATCGGCGCATATGCGCGAGGTCCAATCGCAATTTAGGGGGGCTACTGTCCCCTTCACGCATATGCGCGCAATCACTCGCGCATATGCGCGAACCCTTCTGTTTATGCGCGCATTAGCTCGCGCATGTGCGTGAGTCCTTTGCACCAATACACACACTTTTCACACTTATGTGTATTTCTTATCCCGATTAATCTTTTCATAATCATATCAAATTATAACTCAATAATTACCGATTATTAGGATTAATTTTCCGGGCATTACATTTCTCCCCCTCTAAGATACGATTTCGTCCTCGAAATCACAGGCAATCAAATCATATCATTAAGCAGAAATGTAATTACAGGAGAGTACGTATTTACATCAGTGAAATAATGCTGGGAATTCCTGTCTCATATCAGATTCAGTCTCCCACGTGGCTTCTTCAACACCATGACGAGTCCATTGAACTTTCACCAATGGAATCATTTTCGTTCTGAGCTGTTTTTCTTTACGATCGATAATCTGGATCGGTTTTTCAATATAACTCAGATTTTCATCAAGTTCTGCCTCGTCTGGTTGAATCACGTGTGAATCATCAGGGAGATATTTCCGCAGCATCGATACATGAAAAACATCATGTATTCCAGATAATGAAGGCGGCAATGCTAGTCGATAGGCACGATCTCCTATCTTTTCTAGAATTTCATATGGACCGACGTATCGTGGAGACAACTTCCCTTTCTTGCCAAATCTGACAACTCCTCTGAAAGGTGAAATTTTCAGGAACACTCGGTCTCCAGCCTCAAATACCAACGGTCGTCGTCTGAGGTTGGCATATTTGGCTTGTCTGTCCTGAGCTGCCTTCATTTTCTTCTGAATCAGCTTTACTTTCTCAGTCATATCTTTGATCATATCGGGTCCAGTCTCAGGAACTTCAGAGATATCATCCCAGTAAAGAGGGGATCGACATTTCTTTCCGTACAACACTTCAAATGGTGCCATCTCAATACTCGTTTGATAGCTATTGTTGTACGAAAATTCACAAAGTGGCAATGCATCTTGCCAATTAGTGCTAAAATCAAGTACTACAGCTCTCAGCATATCTTCCAATGTCTGAATCGTACGCTCTGACTGTCCATCAGTCTGTGGATGATATACGGTACTAAGATATAACTTCGTACCAAGAGCTTGCTGCAGACTCTGCCAGAAGTGCGATGTAAACCGAGGGTCACGGTCTGACACAATCGACTTCGGCACTTCGTGCAATCTTACCACTTCCTTGACATAGATATCAGCCATCTGATCATATCTATATGTCATCTTGTATGGAATAAAACATGCAGATTTGGTCAATCGATCAATCACGACCCAAATCACATCACAACCTCGGGAGGATCTCGGTAACTGTGTCACAAAATCCATGGAAATGTGATCCCATTTCCATTCAGGAATGGACAAACTCTGTAATAATCCTCCTGGTTTCTTTCTTTCAGCTTTCACCTGTTGGCAATTCAGACACTTGGCTACAAATTTAGTCACATCAGATTTCATTTGTTTCCACCAATACTGTGTCTTTAAATCATTATACATTTTCCTACCACCAGGATGAATGCTAAAACGACTGTTGTGCGCTTCTGACAGTATTCGCTGTCTCAATTCTAAAACATTTGGCACAACAATACGATTATTCACATACAAGACATTATCACGAACCTGATATTCCGATCGATGTCCAGCTCTGACCATCGCAATCGAATTCTGTACATTCTGATCAACTTTCTGAGCTGTTTTAATTTTCAAAAGTAGCTCTGGTTCAGCTCGAACAGCACACAATCTCAGAGGCTGACGATCTGTCTTAAATACTAATCCAGACAAACAGCAATCTTCAATCAAATTCGATACACCAATTGTCGATAAGGATAGTGCACATACCTTTCGACTCAGCGCATCAGCTGCTGCGTTGGATTTCCCTGGATAGTATTTAATCTCACAATCAAAGTCTTTCAATAAATCCAGCCATCTTCGCTGTCTCATATTCAACTCTGATTGGGAAAACAGATATTTCAAGCTTTTATGATCAGAATATATTTCAAATTTCTCACCGTAGAGGTAATGTCGCCATATCTTTAATGCAAAGACTATAGCTGCCAATTCAAGATCATGAATTGGATATCGAGTTTCATGGGGTTTCAACTGTCTCGAGGCATAAGCAATCACATGCCCCCGTTGCATCAATACACAACCCAATCCTCGGTGAGATGCATCGCAGTAAACAACAAATCCACCAGTGCTTGAAGGAATCGTCAACACAGGAGCACTGGTCAATCTCTTCTTTAGCTCAAGAAAACTGGTCTCACATTCCTCAGACCAGACAAATAGAGCATTTTTCTGAGTTAGCTGAGTAATTGGTTTGGCAATACTCGAGAAATCTTGAATAAAGCGGCGATAATACCCCGCCAAACCCATAAAACTACGAATTTCTGGTACAGATGTCGGTCTTGGCCAAGAAATCACTGCCTCAACCTTACTGGGATCAACTGATATACCATCTCCGGATATAATATGTCCCAAAAATATCACCTGTTTCAACCAGAACTCGCATTTCGACAATTTAGCATACAATTTCTCAGCCCTCAAAATTCTCAACACCGTCCTCAGATGATTTGCATGCTCAATCATATTCTTTGAATAAATCAATATATCATCAATGAATATGATCACAAAATCATCCAAGTATTTCTGAAAGACGCGGTTCATCAATCCCATAAATACCGCCGGGGCATTCGTCAAACCAAATGGCATGACAATAAATTCATAATGTCCATACCTGGTTCTGAATGCTGTCTTTGGGATATCAGAATCCCTGACTCTCAGTTGATGGTATCCAGATCTCAAGTCGATCTTGGAATACACAGATGAACCTTGCAACTGATCAAACAGATCATCAATACGAGGCAATGGATATTTATTCTTTACCGTTGCCCTGTTCAGTTGCCGGTAGTCGATACAAAGTCTCATCGACCCATCTTTCTTCCTCACGAACAGTACTGGAGCACCCCAAGGAGATACACTCGGTCTGATATATCCCTTGGCCAGTAAATCCTCCAACTGTTCTTTCAATTCTTTCAATTCGATCGGTGCCATCCTGTAAGGAGCTCTCGAAATAGGAACGGTTCCTGGCATCAATTCAATGCTGAAGTCTATCTCTCGAATCAGAGGCAATCCAGGAATCTCGTCTGGAAAGACATCAGTAAACTCGCACACCACTGGCAAATCCGCCAATGTTGGGCTCGTTTTCAGTAAGTCCACTGAATATACCAGGAATCCATCCGCTCCCTTCTGCAATAATCGAGTCATATTTATTGCAGATATCAAAAGAATTCTAGCCCTAGAACCCTTACCATAAAATTTCCACTCCTTAGCCATCTCAGGTCTGAATCGAACTATCTTGTGGAAACAATCGACTGTAGCTCGGTACTTGGTCAACATGTCGATGTCGACAATACAATCAAAATCAGATAAACCAAGAACAATACAGTCTAAATCAATCGTATGCCCGTCGTATTGCAGTATACACGATTTCACAGATTTCACCGATATCAAACCTGTCCCTAACGGCGAAGAGACAGACACTACTGCAGACAGTGACTCAATAGGTAACGCATGACTCAATGCAAACCTCTCAGAAATAAAAGTATGCGATGCACCAGTATCAATCAGTACATATGCAGGATAACCAGAAATAAAACAGTTACCTGCAACTACATCATCAGGTGCATCCTGTGCCTGCTCCTCAGTCAGGGCAAACACTCTGGCCTGCTGTCTCGGAGGCTGGCTCGCGCTCTGGCTTCCTCCGGGCCTCTGCTGTGACTGAGTAGACGGTGCTGGCTGAAAAGTATGGACAGCTGAGGGTCGTCTACCTGTCTGAACTGCTGATCCAGATGACTCAGCTGCCTGGGATCCCTGGGTACTCCTCTGTGGGCACACTCGAGCAAAGTGTCCCTGCTGTCTACAGATACGACAGCTGCCAACCACTCCTCGGCACTGATCTGTGGAATGCCTCCCTCCACAAGTACTACAGTACGGTCCTGCATAGCTCTGGCTCTGACCGGTCTGTCTAGAGCCACTCGAACTGGACGAAGTAGTCCCTGATTTCTTAAATTGCTTCCCTCTAGCCTTCAAGAAATCCTTCCTTCCACTACCGCTGCTGCCACCTTCAAATCGAGGAGGTGGTTGTTGCTGTCCCGGTGCTGGAAGCACAAATGAAGCCTCTCTCTGCCTCATCAAGCCTGCCTCGGCTCCCTTGGCTCTGTTCAGGGCATCGGTGAAGTTGTTGGGCCTCCCAGTATTTACCAGCGTAAAAATCTCAGGATTTAGGCCATTTATGAACTGGTCTGCAACGGCCTCATCATGCTCAGCGACATGGGGAGCGAATCGAAGTAGTGTAGAGAACTTAGCCACGTAGTCCTCAATGTTTAATTGGCCCTGTTTCAAGTTTGCAAATTCGGCTCCCTTGTCCTTCCTATACGATACTGGGAAGAACCGCAGATAAAATTCAGTCTTAAACACATTCCAGGTAATGGCCATACCTCGTTGTTCCAATGCCCGTTTCGTCGTGATCCACCAATGTTTAGCAACGTCATGCAATTGGTGTATTATCAGTTTTGCCCTCTTTTCCTCCGTATACTCCAACGAGTCAAACAGTGATTCAATGTCGTCCAACCAACTCTCACATTCCACGGAGTTCTCCGTACCTTTCAAGGTCGGTGGATGAAATGACTGAAACCTTTTCAGCAATTTCTCCATTGCTGTAGGTGTCACATCCATGGGAGGATTTGAGGTACTCCCCTGTTCTGGCATTCTCCTCGGAGGCATATCTGATAACCAAAAGGGTTAGCAGTTCCAACAATAATCCTATTTCAAGCCTCCCTGGATCATCTTACAGCTGATCCATTCCAATAATACACAATACCATATCAATAGCAGATAAGTCAGGTAACATGTATTAAAACAGGAATCATGCTAGCAATCAAAAGCAGGAAAGAAAATCAATCTACCCCGCTCACTAGCTCCTATCTCAATCTCAAGGATCTATCGCTCTGATACCACCTGTTGTGGGGACCCGGACGCTAATCAAGTTCTTAATCATCTTTGGGACTAATGAATCAATTATAAAACAGGGTCTAAAATTTGTTTTTTTTTAAAATGCGGAACGTAGTGAAATCAAACCATATATACATATCAGTATATAAAATACAAATCCTGTATTTCAACATTTATTCAAACTAGGGTGTAAAACTAAAGTCAAGTGTTTAACCCTACATCTAGTCCAAGTCCGGTGCCACCACTCTAATCACGATCTAGCTCTTCATCTCCTCGACCCTGGACCTGTCCCACCTGTTGTCAAGTACACATACAGACAAGACAACAGCCGGATATACCGGTGAGAATATAATCCCCAGTATAAATCAATGAAACATGCAATCATATAAACAACTATAAAGCATGTAATCAGGTAACATGAATATGTATCAAAATCTGAAACATAAACAATATCAAATGAAACTGTCGACATCACTCATAATTCAGACTAGACTCAATCCTAGTCTAGGGATCCCGGTTTCCAGATGTGGTATTCCTATATCTAATTCCGTAAAGGATGGAACCATAATATCTATTACTCGATATAACCAGTGCCCTGGTATTCCTATATCGAATTTCGTAATAGAAGAATTCCAATACCCTTTACTCGATATAACCAAATATGGTGTTCCTATATCGAATTCCGTAATAGATTCCATTACTCGATATAACCACACATCCAGTGTCCTGACCTAACCGTCAAGGACTGTAGCTCTATCACTAGCATCCTATCTTGAGACATAGTGCAATGTGCCGTGGTGATACCACCACTATCCGGCACTTCTGTCACAAGATAACTTGTCTAATACCTGTCATCTAAATACAAGAGAACAAGTACATTAATCAATGTAATGCAAATATCCATGCAATAAAATAAAGTATGTGATTTAGGGAAACCCAAGTCTAAACCGACTCAAGTCCATCTCCCAATACCACATTGACTTATACCTTTCTTTCGTCGGTGTCTGGCTCAGTCGAAGTCCTGAACTCAAAGCCTGTCTGGTACTGACAATATCAATAGTCTCATATCAATATACCAGTCAATTCCATAATAATCTGATCAATCTGGATTTAATTCAAAATCAACAGTATAACGGTACAATTCCAATATCCCCGTCAATACCAAGTCAACAGATAATAGTTACAATCCATAATTCATATCCAATACAATCCGTAATCTCGTCACAATTCAAATCTGTCCGGTATAAATCACTATACCCCAGAAAATTCATAACAATTTCATAATCAGTCTGTTGCTTAGTCTGACTTTGATTCTATAATGTCTCATATGTCAAGAACAACATATATGAGTTCCATTCAGTTCTGACAATATCATAATTCTAAAACATGTCACAACGTAGTAAAACTTACGTCAAAGTGTAGCCTACGTCGATAGGAACTCACTACCGAAGTCGGATTACAATTCGGACGGACGGATTGATCACACGATTGAAATTGAAATCGAATTCCAAAATTTCCTCTCAATTTCCCTTTTCCGTTTCTGAAGAAATGTTTGCATGTTTATATATATATATATATATATATATATATATATATATATATATATATATATACAACTCCCGCATGCACAAGGGCAAATGGCGAACTCTCAGCCAAACACGTCTCGCGCATATGCGACTTCCTCGGCGCATATGCGCGAGACATTCTGTCTCGGCGCGTGACTGGCACCTCGCCTCGCGCATATGCGCGCACGCTATCGGCGCATATGCGCGAGGTCCAATCGCAATTTAGGGGGGCTACTGTCCCCTTCGCGCATATGCGCGCAATGACTCGCGCATATGCGCGAACCCTTCTGTTTAATGCGCGCATTAGCTCGCGCATGTGCGTGAGTCCTTTGCACCAATACACACACTTTTCACACTTATGTGTATTTCTTATCCCGATTAATCCTTTCATAATCATATCAAATTATAACTCAATAATTACCGATTATTAGGATTAATTTTCCGGGCATTACAACTAAACATGATTAAGTGTCTTTAATTAAGTAAATCATGTGTTAATTGATATTGGTCACGCCATAGCTGATTTCAGAAGCCATACCTGAATTCAGAAGTCATGGCAGCTTAGGTAGTGGCGGAGCAGAAGTGGTTGATCCGAACCAGTGCAGTGCTAGGGAAGCTGTGCTAGGGAAGTTGTGCTAGGGATCCGAACCAGAGCAGTGCTAGGGAACGTCCGAACCAGTGTAGTGCTAGGGAATGTCCGAACCGAGCTGGTGCTAGGGAACATGTCCGAACCGAGCTGGTGCTAGGGAACGTCCGAACCGAGCTGGTGCTAGGGAATGTCCTGAGGAGTCTAGTAATGTGTCACAAGTCGGGACAGGTGTCTTTGTGCATGTGGCCGAGTGACATGTGTCCGGACAGGTGTCGAAGTGCATGGCATTGGGTTGACACGTCATGCATGCAAGGGCTCGGGAGTCCCGAACTGAGGTCTATAAATAGGCCATGGGATTTCTCATTGTGAAAGGGGTATTGTGTGTTTTAGTACAAGTTCTAGCCACCCTAGTGAGTTCGGACAGAGTAGGGTGGTCCGGACAGGACAGATCGGTCCGCACAGACAGAGTGGTCCGGACTGAGCAGAGCGGTCAGGACTGAGCAGAGGGGTCCGACCTAGCAGGGCAGTGCATTTCATATAGGTTTGTATACTCATATTTTTGTACTGGGATCTTTTGTGATTCCTGTTTCTTGATCACCCTGGTATCATATCATAGCATGTGCATTTCATATAGGTTTGTATACTCATATTTTTGTACTGGGCGTTCTTATCGCTCACGTCCTCGGTTTTGTTTATCTTGGACACCCCATTCCCACGGGGCAGGCCTCAGTTTGGATGGCTCAAGAGGAGGATGAGGAGGACGTTGAGTAGCCGGTTGATTTAGTTCTTCAATACTGTTTTGTTTCGATATGGTTGTACCACATATTTTCATTTTAGTTTGAGTTGTTCTGGATTTCGATTGGGTTGTATAACTATCGTTTGTTGACCATTTCCGCAATTATCTCTGATTGTTATTAATTAAGTTAATTGCATGCTTAATTCTTGATTAGTAGGTGATTCTGGAACGGGTCACTACATTTATGGTATCAGAGCATGCATATGATTTTGGGATATAGATTCTGTTTTGGGATTTCCGTTGACCATTTTACCATTTTTTTCCCCATTCTATCTGGTAGCGATGGCTGACCACCTTGGTGATGAGAGTAGTCAGGGGAGTGTAGGTCGTTGGGGTGACCAGGACGATCGTAGGCGTCATCGTGAACATCGTCATCGTCGTGATGGCCCTAGGCGTTTTGAGATGCATCGTTTCATTCAGATGGGGCCTAAGCCTTTAGTCGGTGGTGAGACTCCCGATGTTGCTGAGGATTGGTTAGAGCGCATGGAGAGTTGTTTCCGTGCATTCCAGTGCACCGAAGAGCAGCAGATGGAGACCCTTGGTTTTCTTCTCGAGGGCCGTGCGCGCAAGTGGTGGCGATCGACTTCTGCACCAATAGTCCAGTCTCAGGGTAGGGTGACTTGGGCCGAATTCCGTGCAGCTTTCATGCAGCTATATTTTCCTCCAGCCCTTCGCCAGGCAAAGACGATTGAACTTCTGAGTCTTAAGCAGGGTAGTATGTCTGTTGATGCATATCAGCAGAAGTTCTTCGAGTTGTTACCCTTTGCTCCTCATATTAGTGGCAGTTCTGAGGCCAAGTATGACCATTTCCTTCAGGGTCTTAACCAGAAGGTCTTTGATCGAGTCACTGTCTGCGATGATCCTACTTCTTATGATGGGTTAGTGAACCGGTGTCGCCAGGCAGAGATCAGTCTGCAGCGTGGTAGGTCTATTATGTCTTCTCGACCTCCGAATACTTTGAGCCCTCGATCTCAGTCTTTCAATAAGTCTGGTTCTTCTTCTTCTGGATCTGGATCTCGGTCTAGCGGTGTTTTTCGCTTTGGTAAGAAGAAGGTTTCTTGTGTGCATTGTGGGAAGAACCATCCATCTGAGCAGTGCCGATCAGCCGCGGGAGCTTGTTTTCAGTGCGGAGAGATGGGTCATCTTAAGAAGAATTGTCCTCAGTTGCGAGGTGGAGCAGGATCTGGTTCCGGATCTCAGACGACTGTTCAGCAGAGGATGCAGGGTCAGGCAATGGGCAGTTCAAATCTTCGACCTCGTGCCCAAGGTCAGGTATTTGCGCTGAACCAGGATCAGGCTGCAGATGAGACAGGGAGAGTCATAGCAGGTAATTTTTGTTTATGCGGTATTCCTGCTTTTGTTCTTATTGATACCGGAGCATCACATTCATTCATTTCTGCACGATTTGTTAAGCATCATAAGTTACCGTATGTTTCTCTAGACGTCATTCTTTCTGTTTTTACTCCGATGGGTCATTCGGTGTTAGCAAAGCGTCTAGTGATGGGTTGTCCTTTAGATTTTGAGGGTAACGAGTTGACTGCGAATCTTATGATCCTAGAGATGGAAGATTTTGATTGTATTCTAGGTATAGACCTGTTGATTACCTACCGAGCTACTGTGGATTGTTACCAGAAGCTTGTTCAGTTTCGTACGACTGAGAGCTCTAGTTGGTTTTTCTAAGGTGAGGGAGCGCGACCTCCGATGCCAGTGGTATCTGCTCTGAAAACCTGTCGTGCTTTAGAGTCAGGCGGGGAAGACTACCTCATCTATGCGATTGATTCATCCACAAGTAGTGTTGGTACAGATGATATTCCAGTGGTTTGTGAGTTTCCTGATGTTTTACCATATGAGATTCCTTGTTTTCCTCCGATTAGAGAGGTGGAATTTGGCATCGAGTTAATGCCAGGGACTACACCGATTTCTCGTGCCCCCTATCGTCTGGCACCGTCAGAGATGAGGGAATTGAAGCAGCAATTGCAGGATCTTCTTGATAAAGGTTATATTCGCCCGAGTGTTTCACCTTGGGGAGCTCCAGTCTTGTTTGTCAAGAAAAAGGATGGATCGATGCGATTGTGTATTGATTATCGCCAGCTGAATCGTGTGACGATCAAAAACAAGTATCCATTACCTCGTATTGATGACTTGTTCGATCAGCTTCAGGGTACCTCTGTTTACTCCAAGATTGACTTGCGATCGGGTTATCATCAGATGAGAGTCAGAGATGATGATATTTCCAAAACTGCATTTCGTACTCGATATGGGCATTACGAGTTTCTAGTTATGCCATTCGGATTGACGAATGCGCCAGCGGTGTTCATGGATCTGATGAACCTAGTCTTTCGGGATTTTCTAGATCAGTTTGTTGTGGTTTTCATTGACGATATCTTGATTTATTCTCACAGTGTGGAAGAGCATACCCAGCACTTGAGGATTGTGTTGCAGATTCTTCGCGAGAAGCAATTGTATGCTAAGCTGAGTAAGTGCGAGTTCTGGATTAATCGTGTAGTATTCCTTGATCATGTGATTTCCAAGGAAGGAGTTTCTGTGGATCCTAGCAAGATTGAGGCAGTGCTGAATTGGTCACGTCCGACGACAGTGGCCGAGATCCGTAGTTTTCTAGGTCTGGCAGGGTATTATCGTCGCTTCATCGTGAATTTCTCTCAGGTAGCTAGACCATTGACGCAGCTTACTCGGAAGGATGTTCCATTTGAGTGGTCATCTGAGTGCGAAGATAGTTTCAGAGAGCTTCGTCGACTTCTGACTTCTGCACCTGTTTTGGCGTTACCGTCAGGATCTGATGGTTTCATTGTTTACACCGATGCCTCCTTTCAAGGCTTAGGGTGTGTGTTGACGCAGAATGGTCATGTGATCACTTATGCTTCCAGACAGTTAAAATCTCACGAGGAAAAGTATCCTATTCATGATCTAGATTTGGCAGCTATTGTGTTTGCGCTGAAGATCTGGCGTCATTATTTGTACGGTGTTCAGTTTGAAATCTTTATTGATCATAAGAGTCAGAAGTATTTGTTCACTCAGGCTGAGTTGAACATGAGACAACGTCGTTGGATGGATCTACTTAAGGATTATGACTGTGTGATCAAGTACCATCCAGGTTCTGCGAATCTCACAGCCGATGCTCTTAGTCGCAAGGTGAGAGCCTCTGTACTTCAGACCAGTGCTATGTCTAGTGCTGTCCAGGATTGTTGTTCGTTGGGGTTTAAATTCAAACATCGGAAAGGTATGGAAAGCATTCGTGTTGCTACCATTTTATCTGAGCAAACTTTGTTCACTCGGATTCGAGATGCTCAGATGTCTGATCTCAAGACTCAGAGATTAGCTCGGTTAGTTGGTGGAGATAGCAATTTCCATTATCAGTCTAATGGTCTTCTGTGTTTGTCTAATCGGGTTGTAGTACCAGAGGATGATACTTTGAGGGAAGAGATCTTGTCTCAGGCTCATCGAAGCAAGTTGAGTGTTCATCCGGGAAGCAACAAGATGTATAAAGATTTGAGAACACGATTTTGGTGGAAAGGGATGAAGCGCAGCATTTATCAGTTTGTCTCCAAGTGTCTAGTTTGTCAGCAGGTTAAGGCAGAGCACCGTCGACCTGGAGGATTATTGTTGAATTTACCTATTCCTGAATGGAAGTGGGAGCATATCACGATGGACTTCATTACTCACTTGCCATTGTCTTCGAGGAACAGTGATGCTATTTGGGTAGTGGTGGATCGACTCACCAAGTCTGCTCATTTTCTGCCATATAACCGTGATTTCACTTTCGATTGTATGGCTCGATTGTATATTCAAGAGATTTTACGTTTGCATGGAGTGCCAGTCAGTATTGTTAGTGACAGAGATCCTCGTTTTACCTCACGATTTTGGGGTAGTTTCCAGTCAACATTGGGTACTTCACTAAGTTTGAGTACTGCTTATCATCCAGAAACTGACGGTCAGTCAGAGAGTACTATCCGTACGCTTGAGGATATGTTGCGAGCTTGTGTTATGAATTTCGGAACCGCTTGGCAGGATCATTTGCCTTTGATTGAGTTCGCGTACAACAACAGCTATCATCGTAGTATTGGTATGGCACCATTTGAGGCGTTGTATGGGCGACGTTGTCGTACTCCATTAATAGGGACGAAGTTGGGGAACGACATGTTGAGGGACCGGAGTTAGTCCAGCAGGCTATTGATAAGGTTGCAGTAATCAAGAAGCGGATTAAGACTGCTCAGGATCGACAGGCTAATTATGCGAGCATCAAGCGTCGACCTCTTCAATTTCAGCTAGGTGAGAAAGTGTTTCTCCGAGTTTCGCCTTTTCGCAGGATTTTGAGATTTGGTCTCAAGGGTAAGCTGTCTCTGAGATTTATTGGTCCATTTGAAATATTGGAAAGCATGGGAGATTTGGCTTACAGACTTGCATTGCCGCCGTACTTATCAAGTATTCATGATGTGTTCCACGTATCTTTGTTGAGAAGATACGTAGCAGATGAGTCTCACATCTTACATCCCTCTGAAGTTAAACTTGATTCGGATTTGTCTTACGTGGAACAACCAGTTCGGATTCTCGATCGCAAAGACAAGGTGTTGCGGAATAAGATCATTCCTCTTGTCTTAATTCAGTGGCAGCGCAGAGGCACTGAAGAAGCCACTTGGGAGTTAGAGAGCCGTATGCATTCAGAGCATCCAGAGCTCTTTTGAGTTGTACTGTAGTTGTACTATGGATGTATGTGTGTTTTTTCCGTTGTAATCCAAATATCAGTTGTGTTCAACAACAATTGAGATGTAATAACAATGTTGTTATTCCATTTTGTTTCTCCTCTAAGCCTGATTTCGAGGACGAAATCTTTTTAAGTGGGGGAGAATGTAGTAGCCCGAATTCTACTAAGTTAACTAAACATGATTAAGTGTCTTTAATTAAGTAAATCATGTGTTAATTGACATTGGTCACGCCATAGCTGATTTCAGAAGCCATACCTGAATTCAGAAGTCATGGCAGCTTAGGTAGTGGCGGAGCAGAAGTGGTTGATCCGAACCAGTGCAGTGCTAGAGAAGCTGTGCTAGGGAAGTTGTGCTAGGGATCCGAACCAGAGCAGTGCTTGGGGAGCTGGTGATAGGGAACGTCCGAACCAGTGCAGTGCTAGGGAATGTCCGAACCGAGCTGGTGCTAGGGAACATGTCCGAACCGAGCTGGTGCAAGGGAACGTTCGAACCGAGCTGGTGCTAGGGAATGTCCTGAGGTGTCTAGTAATGTGTCACAAGTCGGGACAGGTGTCTTTGTGCATGTGGCCGAGTGACATGTGTCCGGACAGGTGTCGAAGTGCATGGCATTGGGTTGACACGTCATGCATGCAAGGGCTCGGGAGTCCCGAACTGAGGTCTATAAATAGGCCATGGGATTTCTCATTGTGAAAGGGGTATTGTGTGTTTTAGTGCAAGTCCTAGCCACCCTAGTGAGTTCGGACAGAGTAAAGTGGTCCGGACAGGATAGATCGGTCCGGACAGACAGAGTGATCCAGACTGACAGAGCGGTCCGGACTGAGCAGAGCGGTCCGACCTAGCAGGGTAGTCCGAGCCTAGCAGTACTAGCCGAGCAGAGCAGTCCGAGCCGAGCAGAGCAGTCCGGACAGGGCAGCTAGGGAACGAACTGTTTGAACTTGGACAGGTTGGACTCGGAGCATCGTCATCAGTGGGCTAGCGACGGACGAAGGTTGGGAATTGTATCATTATTATTTTAGGATTATCTAGTTAAGTCTGGTAGATAAGTTTTAGTGATGGTTTTCACTTGATGTTTAGGTTTGGACTAGACCTGTTTGTTCTGGTTTTCCTGTGGATTAGGATTGCAGTGATAGAGGTACGAAAGTACTATCCGAGATATCCTGGTTGAGTATACATTCTTATATGTGTTGCATGATTATTTGCTGCATTGTTATATGTCATATGATGCATGCTATTATGTCACGCTTTATGATGCATGTTGCATTTCATGTTGAGCCGTATCTCCTTCGAGATAGCCTTTACTGTTGATCTGTAACTCTTTCGAGATAAGCTATATCTTATGGGGCCGCTCAGCCCTGTCTTGTGGACGCATGGACACCGAGAGTACACAGTGGCCGACGGGTCGGGAGGGCTTCGGTGATCCGGGACATTTCATGTCCACGTCTGATCTTGTAGTGGATGTAGTGACCCAGAGGAGTACCGCGCGGCACTATCCACTTGGCGCCTCTAGACTGAGCATGTTGAGATCTTTTTTGATTCCTGTTTCTTGACCACCCTGGTATCATATCATAGCATGTGCATTTCATATAGGTTTGTATACTCATATTTTTGTACTGGGCGTTCTTATCGCTCACGTCCTTGGTTTTGTTTATCTTGGATACCCCATTACCACGGGGCAGGCCTCAGGTTGGATGGCTCAAGAGGAGGATGAGGAGGACGTTGAGTAGCCGGTTGATTTAGTTCTTCAATACTGTTTTGTTTCGATATGATAGTACCACATATTTTCATTTTAGTTTGAGTTGTTCTGGATTTCGATTGGGTTGTATAACTATCGTTTGTTGACCATTTCCGCAATTATCTCTGATTGTTATTAATTAAGTTAATTGCATGCTTAATTCTTGATTAGTAGGTGATTCTGGAACGGGTCACTACAGGTTCTATGCGGACAGAAGATGCGCGGCTCTATAGGGTCTTTCTATGCTGGTCCGTGAGGGTCCAGGAGGGGAGCTAGTGGGCTGGACGTTGTCTGGTCCAAGGTGGCTCGATAGTTTTGGGTGCGATGGCTTGTTGGGAGAAAGATGGTTCGATCATTGCTTAGGGAAGGAAAAAGGGTTCGAACCATAGGCCACGGGGGTTGGAGGTGATTCACGGGGTAGACTAGGAACAATTAAGATATGTTTCAAATTTGAGAAGAAATAATAAGTTTTGAAATTATCCGGGTTTAAAACGCTTCACGATTTGGCTATTAGGTCATTAAATCGAAAGGCTCGGGTTTACGTCTAAGAAAAGTATTAGAAATCAAATTTAAGCTTACATGACGGTTCAGGATAGGCTCGAGTCAAGAAAAGTAAGAAAAAGTCAAAATCAGAAAAGTTCGGGGTCCAGGGGTAAAAGATCAGTTGACGTCTCGGGTAGTTCGAGAGATCTGACAGTGTCCCGCAAAAATCATAATTCATGTTATATGATATTTTAAAATGTTTATGATGAAAATATGATATTTTTATCATATATGCAATGGCTATACGATTTTTACCGGAAAAAAGAAATTCTATTTTACTATTTTTGGAAGAAAACGATATTTTATAAATAAAAGAAGAGTAAAAATATTTTGAAGAATGTGAATTGACTGTGACACAGAGGATATGTGGGGATCCGTTTTAAGAACGAACGGTGAACTTACATATGTGAATATCGTGAGGGGAAATGTCCAGAGGGGGTCCGTTTATTGGAGAAGGCTCAGAGAGAGCCCAAAGATCGTATTTTCATATTTGACCACGACTCAGTGACGAGAGTTGCTGACGCCCCGTCCCCAGGTACTTGGTTTATAGATTGATCAATTGAACAGAGGCTGAAGGATAAATGATAGTCACTTTCAAGGATCAAACTTCACTCAAAATGATATACGATGATGAAAGACTTTATGATTTATTTAAGCTTACAAGTTTTATGTTGAGACAATTTTAGTTAAAAGTATGACTTTTAAGTGTATGTGTCTGTATACGTATTATTTGTCAGTTATACTAGGTTTGAATGGTTGCAGGTGAGAATGCTATCGAGAGAGGCGCTGACGTTTGAGTGGATCGAGTCCGGCAGTACACTCCTGATAGAGAAATATCTATTTTCCGAATTAGCTTTATATTTAAAATTTAAGAAAATTTTGAGGATTATTTTATGGAATTTATGGTTGATTTTGAAGCTTAACTTTTTGTTTTATTTTAAAACGACTTATATTTTATGATTAACGATTTACGGAACTTTATACATTTTATACTTTAAATGTTAAATTATTTAGATGGTGATGATTTCGAATTTTAAAAAAAAATATTATATATATAAAAAATTCTCAATTATTTATTTAAATTTTAAAGTTGAAAATAAGAGACATTTCAAATTGATTTATGAAATGAATATTAATTATTTGTTGTATAAAATATCTATTTTGTTGTCCTTAATCAAATTTATTTTCCCAATGGAAAAGGATCTTGTTGACTTTTAACCACTGTTTTCAAAATCGGACCGGACAGGCCGGTCGGACCGGTTCAACTGTGAACCGGCCTCCAGACCGGTCCGGAGATAAGGAAAAAACCGGAAAACCGGTTTAACCGAAAAAAACCTGTTAAATCCGGTTAAACCGGAAAAACCGGAAACCGGAAACCGGTTAAAACCCGGAAAAACCGGAAAAGTGGTGTTTATTTGGATATTTGTTGTAATTTTCATCTTAAAAATTAAGTAAAAACTATAAAAACATAAATAATCAATATTTTACTATTTTATTTATTATATAAAATGAATAAAATATTAATTTTATTGATCCGGTTCGACCGTTCGGTGGAACCGGTGGAACCGGTTGAACCATTTTTTAAGACTTGACCGATTCGATTAACGGTCCGGATATAAAAACTCTGCTTTTAACAATGGACAAGAAGTCGCGGACAATTCCGACACCATTAATTATGTTGACAACGATAAAGAAATAAATAAATAAGTGTCAATCAAAAAAGACGGCGGAGTGAAATTTTCTCGTTAATTATTTTAACGCTGGCACACCATCTTGATTATGATTATCACGACTTATAACAACGTGTTCATAATTTTTATGTCATGCTTAGATTAATAGATTTTAAATGTATAGATTTCAAATGTAGACTGATTGTTTAGAAAAGTAAGTCTATACACTTCAAATACAGCTCTTACACGTTCATACAGTAATTCATGTTAATAAGAATAAATTTCAAATTCTCCAATAATGACGACATTTGAAATTAATTCTATTTTGTATTACGTGTGTAAATAAGTAAGATATTAAAATTAGATTTTAAAATTGCTTAACATACGTATACTTTTGGGTTTTTACCAGAAACTATAACTTGTGATGTTAAAATAATTTTTTTTTAAAAATAATACAACAACTCAAATATCATATATTATATCAATCTTCTAACCTAAGCGATTGCTGAATTTCCAACATTAGGTCTTCCAATAAATTTCTTTCAGGAACATGAACTTTACAATGGTATAGGCATCCTACAGCAGCTCGAATCGGCTGGATTAGAACATATTTTAATAGATTTTGGGTTGTAAAAAATAATGGAATCAAACCTGTACCATAGCATACCAGATTTGAATGGATTTATTATAGATCAATTGGTAATCAATTTTTTTCATTGAATAAAAATATTATTTATTTAACAATCATAAGTTCATTTTGTGCTCATATTTTTTGGTGTATTTTGATAAGTTTAATTAAATGGATTTTTTAATCAAAATTTATGGGTAAGAATTGAAGATTTTGATGGAGTACTTGTGTAATCGAGTAAGTGGCGTCAAAACTGTGGAAAAAGAAAAATAATAAAAAAAAAAAAAAAGAAACAAGATTGAAGACGCATGGCTCTTTGTTATGTCAT
Source organism: Primulina eburnea (assembly GCF_022965805.1). Lineage (NCBI taxonomy): Eukaryota > Viridiplantae > Streptophyta > Magnoliopsida > Lamiales > Gesneriaceae > Primulina > Primulina eburnea. Next base: position 25,634,471 of record NC_133109.1, on the reverse strand, counting down.
GTGTATGAGTTATGGGCTGAAAGTGCGCCAATATTTTAAATTGGATAAATTTACATGACCCAACGCCAGCCCAAAACCTTTCAAGGCCCAAACATAAAAAAAAGTGTCAGGCCCATTTCACCGATGGAGTATAAGTAAAAGGATTTCCTGCAACTATCTTTTAGTTTATATTTCGTTTTCTTAATTTTGGTTGGATTAATGATATAAAACATTTTAAATATTTTTTTTCCGAGTACATGTTTTAGTTTAGTTTAGTTTAATTAAGTTACTCGCTCTTTCATTACAATTAAAATATAATTATTTGACAATTTAGATATAATTTTATTTTTATAAATTTATTGCAAAAAAAGAAAGAAAAATCAAAAAAGTAATTCTATAATTTATTAAATTTAGAACTACATGTGACACTTATAACACAAATAAAGTACTCAAAAAATTTGAAAATAAATAAACTAATATTGGTTATTTTCTAAAAAACAAAAATTACTACAAATAATAAATTAAAATCCAACGTGTTCCAAACTGAGTTTCCATATCAAAATTCAAGAAACCATTATGATTCAATTAGAATATCGTAATTGGTTCGATTCACAACATGTTCAACAGATTTTCGGATTAAAGTCCAACTGTGTTCCAAACCAGGTTGGATTTTAAATTTAATGGTGTCTCAATTTTCTGAAAAACTTTCTTGTGTGGTTAGACATAAATTACTTAACATGAAATTGAACAATATGATATGACTCTGATACCACTGTTGGAGAATTGGTTTTCTCGTGTCTAAAACACAATGGAGGTTTTAAAATTTTTAATTTGACATTCAAATAACGTCTTTGGATATTCGTATGCTTTAAACAAAATTAAGCAGTCACAGGGTGTTTATGAATATACCTTTACTGGATTAATCACTTGGCACCAACTATTCCGTGATTGGTGGAAATAACTCTTGTAATATTCCCTAGGAATGATCTTATTGAAATCTTCTTTCTCCAACTAATTCCACGACTAGATCGTTTGCTTCTCTTCTAAATTACACTAGAAAGTTAGAATAGATTTTTATTGTTTGAGATAAAAAATTATTTGATGGCTCAAATCCTAAACCATTTTTGAGTTGGCCGAAAGAGGTGTTGTGGATGAGAGTTTTTGAAAATGGCATGTTATGGAAGCTAGAGTTTGTGGCCTCCTTACTAAATATTGAACCATTAACCTAGTTTTCTTAATTATATGTTTAAGATTCCTTAATTAAATTTAATGAGTTTAGTTAATTAATTTGACTAGTCCAACTATTTTAATTAATTATTATATTAAATTCTATTAAGAAATTTAATTATTTAGTATGTTGAACTTGTACTTCTACAAGTCCATTATACATACTTCTCATTATATTTAATTTAATCTTTAATAAATTCAACATTTGATTTTAATATTTTAAACTCTCAATTTCATAAATTCAACTCTTTGAATTTACTATCTCATAATTTTATATAAATTTAACTCCTTGAATTTATTATCTCCATGAGAGCAAATGATCAAGTGCTTGTTTGAGAGACACAACTAGCCGTGGGTTCACAACTCTTTGTGATTCAGAACATTTTTCTTTATTCGGGCTTACCCAAATTTACCTCATTCCATGCACCGAAATTTGATCATGAGAATGTAAGAAATCATTTTTTTTATTAAATCCATCGAATCATGGTAAGAGCATCTAATATAATCACCCCATTATTCCCTAGGTATCATTGATAGTGCCTACAAGAACAAATCGATTATGATTAATGTACAGTACGATCTCTTCATCTCAGATATCTCTATCGAATATGCAATTAATGGTTCATCGAGGGTTGCATATTAAATTCGAAAGCTATGTGATATAATCATATAATATTCATAGTTTCATTGCATGCACAACTAGAGAACCCGTATCCTAATATAAATCTTACACTATGGCCAGAGATTTTATGCACTACTATTTCGTTATATCATATATTGATCTCTGCATTTTTAATACCTTATAATTCACTTCCTACTGATGTGTATCCCTCAGATTGAGACATATAAATATCTTCTTTAATGTTTCCATTGAGGATTGTTGTCTTTACATCCATTTGCCATATCTCATAGCCATACCATGCTGCTATGGTTTTCAGTATTCTAATGGACATAACACAACAACTGGTGAACAAGTTTCGTCATATTCAATTTCATGCCTTTGAGTATAACTTGTTGCTACCAGTCTAGCTTTGAAGGTCAATACCTTCTCATCCGCAACAAGCTTTCTTTTGTAGATTTATTTGCATCCTATGGGAACGATTCCCTCATGTGCATCCACTAATGTCCAGACTTGGTTTGAATAATAGAGTCTATTTTGGACTGCACGGCTTCAAGCCATTTGGATGAATCAGTATTAGATATCGCTTCTTTGAAGTTCATTGGATGACATCCATCACAAGGCTCATCATGGCTTTATTCATGAAAAAACGTAAATCTGGTGGTCTAATAATCCTATCAGGCCTTCTAAATTCGTATACTTCAAGTAATGGTTGTTGGTGATTAGGTTCAACTTCTATAGTCGAGGGAGTATCTTGAATTTTTTCAAGTTCTATCATCTCACATTTTCTATCTAATAGAAATTCTTAGAAAGGTGGTATTTCTTGAAACAAACAATTTTGCTTCCTTAAGATGTTAGAAATGGTATCCAATAGAATTATTTGGATATCTCACAAAGTAACACAAAATGGATAGACTATTCAATTTGTCTCTCACTGTCTGCTTAACGTAAGCAGGACATCCCCATATACTTAAGTAAGAATATTTGGGAGTTTTTCTCATCCACATCTCATATGGTGTTTTATCTAATGCTTTTGTATGTATATGATTCAGCAACATTACCGCAGTTTCAAGTGCAAACCCCCAAAATGATGTAGGCAATTCAGTGAATCCCATCATAGATCAAACCACGTTCATCAAAGTTCGATTACGACGTTCAGAAAAACCATCCAATTGTAGTGTTGCTGGTGGAGTCCACTGTAAGAGAATCTCATTATCTTCTGGATAATCCAAGAATTTAGTACTTAAGTATTTTCCACCTCGATCAGATCGAAGTGTCGTAATTCTCTTTTCTAATTGTTTTCTACTTCTGATATGAATTCTTTGAACTTTTCAAATGCTTCAAATTTTTGTCTCATCAAATAGACATACCCCTACCTCGAATAATCAGTAAATTAATGAAGTAAGATTGCTTATATTTTGTGCTACAACTTAGCGGGCCACAAACATCTGTGTGGATCAAATCTAGTAGACCAAATGCACGTTCCACATTTCCATTAAATGGAGTCTGGGTCATTTTTCCTTTTAGACGGGATTTACAAGTAGGTAAAGAATTGTCTGATAAGTCAAACATGTCTTTTCTCACTAGTTTGTGCGTCTTTCTTTGGGAAATATTACCTAATATAACGCGTCGTATTTGTGCGGATTTGGATCATCTAATTATCTTTTAATTTTAAGTTATAGAAATTGTTCATTAATTCGTAGATTCCTATCAAACATTCATTCTTTTAAATATTGCAAACAACTTTAGCAAAAATACTAGATTAGTCATCTCTATCAAGTGTAGAAATCGAAATAATGTTTTTAATCAACTCATAAACATATAAAACGTCTCTAAAAAATAACTTAAAATCATTGTTTAAAATCAAAGTAATGTCTCCAATAGCAGTTGCATCAACCGTTTCTCCATTGTCTAATCTCATAAATGTCTCGCTATCTCTAAATCTCCTGCTTCTTGTCATCACCTGCAAATCATTGTATAGATGAGAACCACATCCGGTATCCAATGCCCAATAAGAGAAATTAATTGAGACATATACTTAATGAAAAACATACCATGACCAGGATGCTTCAAGGCAAGATACTTCGTCCAGTGCGCCTCCAATGTCTAGGCTTATTGCAGTGAAAACAAATATGTTCAGACTTGTCGGGCTTCGTGGACCTCGGAGTGGGTTTTTTATATGGCTTCTTGTTGGTATTGTTCTTCTTCGGTGGGGCAGAACATTTCTTCCCTCCATTTTGGTCTCCTTTTTTCGTACTGGACGACGAGGACACTAGAAGAACATGTTTTTCCTTCTTGATTGTGGCCTCATAACTAGTAAACATGTTGAACAACTCTTCAAGGGTATCATCAAGCTTGTTCATATTAAAATTGACCACAAATCCATACAACGGGGTGGCAGTGACAACAAGAAAATATCAGTCGAGAGCTCACTAGGGATAACCACGTCGAGTCCCACCATCTTCTCAATGAGCTCAATCATCCTAACACCATGCTCATGGACCGAAGTCCCATCTTGCAGGCGTGTAGTCATGAGTTCTTTAATAGTAGCATGTCTCTCTTAGTGAGTTTGTACATCATACAATGATTTCAGATGAATATAAATGTCAACAGCATTCACTGCCTCCTCGAATCTCTTTTGAAGTTCATTCGACATAGAAGCTAACATGAAGCTTTTAGCTTGAAGATCATGGTCCCACCATTTCTCTAGCTTAGCCAATTATTTCTCAAGCTTAGCCAATTCAGTCCCAATTAAATCCGAAGGCGCTTCCCTCGGTGGCTTTTTATCAAGTACAAATACAATCATTTCTGAGTTCAGAAAAATCTTTAAATTCCGAAACCAGTCATTATAGTTAGGGTCAGTCAACTTGTTTTGATCGAGAATGACTGAAAGTGGGTTACGAGACGTCATCATAAATATACTGAAAACGAAAACAGATAATGGTTATTGATTATTTTAAAATAATTTTAAAATATAAAATACGGATTTTTATTTTAATAATTTTTCCTCCCACTGTTTTGAGATTTTCACCACCCTCTGATGAAAAAAGAAAATTGTATTTTCTTAGTGGGCTCGTAGAGCATAATTATACAATTATAATCCCAAATAATATCAACCAATTATAATTTCTAAAAGGTAGAATTCAACTGCACCCATATTCAACCTGTTGGAACATTTCATGTTCGCAATCTTGATTTTGATATTAAAAAAACTTGTTATTTTGTTTCAAATGTATTTAACCAAGTGCGCAGAAAGCTACCGAGTCTAAACTGAAGCTATCGAGACCAAACTGAAAGCGCCAACTGATTGCCCAAACTGAACTAGTTCAATAGATGCATCAAAGACTAGTTCAAATGATTGTTCAGCTGATAGGTAGTTCAGCAGAAGACCTTCAGAAGTCCGACCAGCTGATGAAGAGCCCAGCTGACCAGTTCAACTGAAGCAGTAAAATTAGTTCAGCTGACGAGCCAACTGATTTCACCAAACCAGTTCAACTGACCAGATCATAAGATCAGTTAGGAGCCGATCAGTTTGCGGAATATTACAAGCTTATCTCAATGGAATCCAGCTTTGCGCATTTAAGAAAAACAATTGTCCAGTCAAAGGACAATAATGAAAGAATGGCTGTCAGAAAGGATAAGATACAATATCGAGGAACAGATTCAAGCTGCAACGGACATATCTGATGAGTCTTGAAGAACAGTCACAAAGCCTTTATAAATACAAGATAAAGACCATCAACAAACAAGTGTGTGTAAAAATCATGAGAAAAGAAGAAGGGCACGCTCATTGTATACCAGCTTACAAGAACCAATCCGCCCAGATTTGAGGAACACTTCAACGTGTTATCAGCTTAGATTAGAAGCACAATTCCCTCAGTGTGTGAGAACTCTTTCATGTTGTATTCATAGATCAGTTCTAACACACGTACACACCATCACTCACATATACAGAGAGTAAAGCGTATTGATAAGTTGAGTGAGTCTTGCAGAAAACATTATACTTGTGTATGTATGTAGTCTTTAACACATAGACATTAAACAAATGTTGGCTGGAAGGCGCAACCTTCAGTCTAGGCTAGGAGTTCAGTTAGGTAGTGATATAAGCCCTAAGATGAGTGAGTTTGTACAAGGTGTTGATAAGTCTTCTAATGGATTCTACCCGAGGTGGTAGAAGGGGTGACGTAGGAGTAGTTGAAGTCTTCGAATATCTATAAATATATCTTGTGTACTTAACTGTTTAACTATTGTTTTCAAATTGATTTGATTAGTTTGAGCTGATATTTGTTCAGTTCTCACAATAACTGAACTAATAAAAGCAAGAACCGATCCCTTTAATTTCAATTATTCAGTTCATGCAAGGTAAAAAGATTTCAAATTAATCAAATTTCTTAACGAAATATTATTTCAAGTATTTTCCGCTTGGTTTAAAACCAAACTCGATCTAATTCATCAGTGTTTACATTCTTAAAATACGAGTTATTGTAGCTCATTGAGAATATTGTGTTTGAAACACCCTTGCAGGTGTTACAACCGATCCATTACAACCTCTCCGTGTGTCGCCTCATGTTTAATAAGGACCCAATTATAAGGTTCAAAATGCGATAACGTAATCAAACTGCATGCAAATATAGATAAATTATAAAATGCATAATTTAATGATTTTAATAGCATTAATTAATTGTGGTAGGCATGTTTACATGTTAAAAGTAGGTTTTTATATTAGAATGCATAAAACAATGATTTTAAGGGTTATTCTAGACACGACTGAAGAACGGAGACCAAAGACCGTAGAGAGAAAATATACTTATTAAATTATTATTCTTAATTTTTAACATATATCATATTAATTAGGTGACTTCTGAAAATAATTTTTTTAGACGTTTTTATAGGCCGATTTGTATTTTAAACAAATAATCGATTTTGGAAGAAAACAAGGACTTTTTGGACACTCGGTTATTATTTTCGAAAACTTTCCTAAATGAGATATTTTTTCTATTTATAATGGGCATATTATACTAGGATTATTGGGCCTAGCTTTCTACCCAATTATTTATATCAAAAGATGGAGTTTCTAAAAAACAAAACACTTCATATCAGACACTCAAAAGCATTAGAAACCTATGGTTTCTCTCCCCACCACACACAAACACATCCCACATGTTTTTAGCCAAATCCCATTAGGTTTTGAAAGAAGAAAACACGGCAAGGATTCTTCGTCTCTCCGCCGACATTCTTCGCGTCTAGAATTGTTTTTCGTGCATGAATCACGCAAATGCACGTCTTATTCCTTGTTTTCTCATCGTTCATTCCATGTTATGTGTGAATATATTTTCTTGCATGAAAATTCTAATAAGCATCATATTATTTTCATTTTGTGGAATATACATGCCAAAACTTGGATTTTCATGCCTCATAATGCATGATATTGATGTGCAAAAGGGCTGCCAGGTTAGGGCTGTTATGGGGTCAATTTTCAGAGGGTTTAAGGGTCCTTAGATGCATGAATTATTCCTAGTATTTCAAGGAAGGAGGGAACGTTGGTTGGGTTTCTAGAGGAACTAGGTTTTCGACTTTTAGGTTCTTGAAGGGTGTGGCCGCGCGTGCTGCGGTTGGGGCGTGTCCAAGGTTCATAATAGGGTTGCCATATGGTCCTAGGGTGGTTGAGTGGAGGCTGCTGCAAGGACGAGGGCTGGAGGCATGAGGTGTGGCCTAGAGACTCATGAAGGGCACAAGTTTGAGGGATGCGTGTGCGTGGCTCACTAGGCTTGGTCCAGTAGGGTCCTAAGGGATTGGTCTAGGTCCTAGGAAGGTTGCATAGGGTCTGGACTTGTTGGTTAGGGGCTAGGGTCGAAGTACATGAGGATTGGTGGAGATTAGGGTTTGAACAAAGGGTGCAGAAAATTAAGTAGGTTGTCAAAGCATTTCCGAGGGTTCTAAATGGCTTGATTTGGATTGAAAAGGAGTTGTTTAGGTGTTAATAAGCTATGCTTAAATTTTGTTAAAATTTGGTTAAGTTTCGAGTTTATTTGGGATAAAACTGGGACTTCGGTTCAAATTTTAAAACGTATCATGAAATTTATTTGAGAGCTTTAAGTTTAAATCTAAAAATGTTTATGGGTGAATTTTAAGATGTTATGGTAAGTTTGGATGGATTCGGGTCGTCGTTTCAAGGTCCAAAAGTAAAATGGGAAAGTTAAGGTTTCAGGGGCAAAACAATCATTTTACATCTGAAAAATGTTAGGAGTCCTGGCAGTGTCCTGAATGCAGTAACAAAATTTAAAATGTATATTTTGAAAGGTTGTGGAGTTTTCTGATGAAAAATGTAAAATGTTAAAAAATAAGTTGCATGCTTGATTTCAAGAAAATGTTATATGCATGAAATTTTTATAAGTGATGGATTTGATAAAATGTGTTGAATGAGGTGATTTTATTGTGATTAATACGAACACGAATACGAATAAGAAATGATATGATGACATCTAAGACCAAGACTCAGTTGATGGGTGAGTGTCGTTGATGTCCCCACCGCCTGGTACCATGGTAATACGTAAGATTGATCAATCGACAAACAACTGATACGAAAGTCACAATTAATGATCTGAATTCATCTAAAGGGAAAACGTATATGAATATATATATGATGAAAAGAAAAATTTATGATGAAAGAAAATGTTTAAGTTTATGCATGTCATGAATGTTACCTTTATTAAGTACTTTAACTGTTGCATGTGGACGTATGTGATAAGTGTATTTTGTGCACTTAAATTATCCTTACAATTCATATAGATTGTTAGTTTTCTTGGGTAGAATTATGCGTTTTTGTTATTTTTGGTATGATTGCAGGAATTTAGGTACGACTACGACATGGGCCTGAAAATGAACTAAAATGGCGCTTAGGAGAAGAAGTGTGAGCAAAGCAAGTGCTGAGGACAGTGCATCGCGCATATGCGCGATTTATTTTCGCGCACATGCACGACTAGGATAGAAAGATCTGTGCACATGCGCCACTCAAGGCACCTATATGCGCGACCCAGGCAGAAGGCTCCGTGCAATGGCGTGCATGTGCACGCAAGAAGACAGCTCCATACAGAAAAAGGCGCGCATATGCGCCGTACTTTGTCGCGTATATGTACGCGGCGCCATATCCAGCAATAAATAGGTTTCGACGTGGTTTTCTTAAGGGCTCCGATAATTCTCGACGCAGCCGACATATCATTGGAATAATGAGAGTAAAAGTCAGAGCACGGAGCACGGAACGCGAAGAACAGAGATAGAAGACGTTGAATCCGGACACGGAGACGCACTTCCATCTCTCGCCAACACGTTTCTAATTCGGTTCTTTTCTTTTACGTTTTGATGATTACAAACAGGTTTTGTTGTGATATAGATTCGAGTATGAACTAATTCTATTTTCTAGATATTGATGTAGTCTTTGTTTACCCTATGTTATTGACGTTTTGACTTTTCATCTAATTAATTTATCTTGTTTATTTGTGATTTTTTGTCATTAATGCTTTTGAATTACTGGCCATAATTGGATTGATAAAATAATTAGGATCTAACACTCGAGAGAGGGGATTGAAATTAGGACAGGAGAAATCGCATCGTTAGATATTTATAACGTGTAAAAGATGTATAACTCTGACGAATCCATAAGAGAACCTTGGTTGAATTTATTACGTGTTGCTTGATTTTGAATAGACATATTAAAATCGGTAATAAGTAATACAATTCTATTTAACACTTGAAAAAGGAAATAGGAAAATTGCGAGTTCTTGGTTAGTAAACACGATGCAATTTAATAACATGTTAGGTAATTTTAATTTAGCATAGGGAAAACCAGATGAAATCATATCTCTAGATTTATTTACTCATTGAAATTCGACTGCGTGCTAAAATTACAAGAATTGTTATTTTCTCTGAATTGATTATAAACCAACCATTTGATTTGCCAAAATAAAGTTGAGCTATGTCAATTATGGTAATTAATATACAATTTTAAATAATTACTCGTCGTGGGATCGATATCTGTACTCAAACCAGTACTAAAACTTGACACCGTACACTTGTGGTAGTGAAAATTCGCAACATGTTTTTGGCGCCGTTGCTGGGGAGTAAACTGTTTAATTGCATATTAATATCGTTAATAAGTAGTCTTGACTTTAATTTAGATTTTATTTTATTTATTTATTTTGTTACGTTAGAATCTTTTCTGTTTTAAGATCGCACAGCTCTGATTTGCTTATCTTTGATCCGGAGATCGAAAGAACTGCGATGAGACTAAGAAAAGCGAGAAGGGAAGAAATCAAAACAATGGCTGAAAACAGAGAGGACGCGAGATATAACCCGCCAGACGCCATTCCTATCAGAGACCACTTCAGACCAGTGATCAACACGCATTATTCTGGCATTGCTCGAGGGACCATAAACGCAAACAATTTCGAGTTGAAGCCTGCACTGATAAATATGGTTCAACAGAACCAATTTGCAGGAACTGCCACTGCTGATCATCACGTTCATTTAAGGACTTTCCTGGAGATCACGGACACGGTAAAAATTAATAATGTTTCTGATGATATTATTAGACTGAGTTTGTTTCCATTTTTTCTCAGGGACCAGGCAAGAGGATGGCTTCAATCATTGCCGCTGGGGAGCATCACAACGTGGCAAGAGCTGGCGACAAAATTTCTTTCTAAATATTTTACCCCAGCTATGTCTGCGCAATTGAAGATTGAGATCAGTACTTTCAGGCAAACTGACTTTGAGCAGCTTTATGAGGCGTGTGAAAGGTACAAAGAGTTATTGCAGAGGTGCCCGAATCATGGTTTTGAAGATTGGGTACATATTGAGTTTTTCTATAATGGGTTGAATGATCAGACACAGACAACAGTGGATGCAGCGGCAGGTGGCACGATCTTTGCCAAATCTCCTGCTCAAGCCTACGACTTGCTTGAGCAGATGAGTATTAATAGCTACCAATGGTCGTCTGAGAGGTCAAGAGTACAGAGGACTGCCGGAGTTTATGCTGTGGATCCTATCACATCACTCACTGTACAAGTATCAGCATTGACTACACATATAACAACCATGAATAAAGTGAGTACATCAAATACTGAAGGAGCATCGCTTGTCGTTGAAGAACCACATTTTCTTTAAAAATCTCAGTATATCAACAAGAAAAATCTTGGAGGGTTTGGCGGATATCGAGGTAACCCTCCCCCTAATACTTATCATCCTGGGTTGAGAAACCATAAAAATTTTTCTTATGCAAACAATAAGAATGTGTTGAATCCTCCATCGGGGTTCAATACATCAAATGGGGAAGGGAAGCCATCATTTGAAGATTTAGTTGGAACATTTGTTATTGAATCTGGTAAAAGGATGTCTAGAACTTAGTCTAGACTGGACAACCTTGAGACACACATGGAGAGTATTGGTGCGACCTTGAAAATCCTTGAATCGCAAGTGGGGCAGATAACGAAACAACTAACGTCTCAACCGTCAGGCGCAGTTCAAAAGACTGCATACCCAAACCTAAGAGAAGTGAATGCCATTTTTATACATCATGAAGAGATTGGTGTGGTAGGCAGAGAAAATAAAGAGGTTGAACTCACACCTGTTCGGGATGAAAAGCTAAGTCCAACCAAAAGAGCCCGAGGTAAGAAATCTGAGAGGTATGATTTAAATCAATGCATTGATATTTCTTTACTTCCCTACCCCCAGTGATTTTAACAATTACAAGCTGAATTTCAAAAGAAAAAAGGTCTTGAAGATCTCAAGAACCTACACACTAATAATGAGTTTGTAGATCAGGTGGAAGGTGAAGTTACCGAAGGAACACGAAGAAATCTTCCTCAAAAGTTGCTAGATCCCGGTGAATTTATTGTATCATATGAAATAGGGGGTCAATTAGTGGAAAAAGCTATCTGTGACTCAAGAGCGAGCATAAATATAATGCCAAGTTATATCTACGAGAAACTTGGATTGAGCAGGATAAAACCCACCGAATTAAGCTTGCAGCTGGCAGATAAATCAGTAAAGGTACCATTGGGCATTGCGAAAGATGTTGAACTTAAGATTGACAAATTGAAAGTTCTAGCAGAATTCGTGGTACTTGATATGGAGAATAGTCAGGACGTTCACGTCATTTTAGGACGACCATTATTGGCTGCTGTTGGAGCCGTCATTGACGTGAAACGAGGAAAGATGACCATGGAAGTTGAAGATCGACTGGTGGAAATAAGGGCATCCAAGAAATCATACGACCCACCATGAATAGGAAAAAGTCAGGCTGATGACGTTAAACCAATCGCTGTGTGGGAGGCAACCCACATTTATTTATTTTTGCATTCGTTTTGCGTTTATTATTTTATTTCAATTTCTTAGTTATTACTTTTAATTTTCTCTATTCGAGTATCAATTTGAATCATTTTATTTTTGCAGGTAATTTAAAAAATATATATATATTTGAAGCTTGTGGACAGTGAGCTCCGAGCACATGCGCGACTTATTTTCGCGCACATGCGCGCTATAGGAAGTGGACTTGGCACACATGCGTGCGCATGCGCGATATCCAGATTCGAAGAAATTTTGAAACAGTGAGTGGCGCGCATATGCGCCGCTCCAAGGGGCGCATATGCGCGCGACCTATTTTAAGAAAAAAAAGGGATCGCGAAACATTATTCATAAAACAGCATACCCTCCCTCACACATCACAGCCGCTTCCCCTGAAAACCGACCCTCGCCGCAGCCCCTCCTCTGAAAGCCGAACGCCACCGCCCCTCAACAGCAAACTCTCTGCCAGCACCCCTAATTCCAGTCATCTTCTCGTTCAAGTAAGGGGTTTTCTCCAGATTTTGTTAAAATTTTTAGATTTGTTAGAAATTGGTTCAAGCAACTTGGGAACTTGTGATATTGTGAAGTGGGTGCTTCGATTTGTTCTATAGTAGTTTGTAGTAACCCGATTCCTAATTTGAGTTAATTATCGGATTAATTATATTTTCGGTGGGATCGGAAGGACCGAACAAGTTCGGATCGTCCGATGAGTTCGGATCGTCCGATGAGTTCGGATCGTCCGAGCCAGGTGTCGGACCGTGCGAGACAGGTGGCTGGACACGTGGAAGGGTTCTGGACACGTGGTAAGGTTCGGATCATCCGATTGGGGTTCGGATCGTCCGAGACAGGTGGCTGTACTCGTGGAAGACATGCAAGGATCGGATCGTCCGATCAGAGTTCGGACCGTCCGAAGTGTGCCGGATCGGAGCTTCCGAAATGGTTCGGATCGTCCGAACATTGGCTATAAATAGAAGCGCGAGGCTTCATTTGTGACTCGCCAATTCAGAGAGTTCCATAGCATTTCAGTCGTTTCTGTGAGATTCTAGTCTTTTTCCGAGGTTCGGGCACTAGCGGGGAGCTGCTGGTCTTGTAGCGGAGCTGTGCTCTAGTTGGGAGCTAGCGGCATCAGTGGGCTAGCGACGGACGAAGGTTTGGAATTGTATCAGTATTATCTCAGGATTATCTAGTTAAGTCTGGTAGATAAGTTTAGTGATGGTTTTCACTTGATGAATAGGCTTGGACTAGACCTGTTGTCTGGTTATTCCAGTGGATTAGGATTGCTGTGATAGAGGTACGAAAGTACTATCCGAGATATCCTGGTCGAGTATACATTCTTATATGTGTTGCATGATTATGTGGTGCATTGATATATGTCATATGATGCATGCTATTATGTCACGTTTATTACTGCATGTTGCATTTCATGTTGAGCCGTATCTCCTTCGAGATAGCCTTTACTGTTGAGCTGTATCTCTTTCGAGATAAGCTATATATCTTGTGGGGCCGCTCAGCCCTGTCTTGTCTTGTGGACGCATGGACACCGAGAGTACACAGTGGCCGACGGGTCGGGAGGGCTTCGGTGATCCGGGACATTTTAGGTCCACGTCTGTTCTTGCAGTGGATGCAGTGACCCAGAGGTAGTACCGCGCGGCACTATCCACTTGGCGCCTCTAGACTGAGCATTTTGAGATCTTTTGTGACTCCTGTTTCTTGACTACCCTGGTATCATATCATAGCATGTGCATTTCATATAGGTTTGTATACTCATGCTTTTGTACTGGGCGTTCTTATCGCTCACGTCCTCGGTTTTGTTTATCTTGGACACCCCATTTCCACGGGGCAGGCCTCAGGTTGGATGGCTCAGGAGGAGCAGGAGGAGGACATTGAGTAGCTGGTTGGTTTAGTTTTCAGTGTTTTCCATTTGATTTGATATGATTGTAGCAGATACTTTCAGTTAGTTGAGTATTTTGGATTTCGATTGGGTTGTATAAACTATTGTTGTTAACCATATTTCCGCTGTTATCTCTGATTTTTATTAATTAAGTTAATTGCATGCTTAGTTCTCAACTAGTAGGTGATTCTGGAACGGGTCACTACATTTATGGTATCAGAGCATGCTTACGATTTTGGGATATAGATTTCTGTTTTGGGATTTTCGTTGACCATTTTACCCCATTCTATCTTGTAGCGATGGCTGACCACTTTGATGACGAGAGTAGTCAGGGGAGTGTAGGTCGTTGGGGCGACCAGGATGATCATAGGCGTCATCGTGAGCATCGTCATCGTCGGGATGGTCCTAGGCGTTTTGAGTTGCATCGTTTTATTCAGATGGGGCCTAAGCCTCTAGTCGGTGGAGAGACTCCCGATGATGCTGAGGACTGGTTAGAGCGCATGGAGAGTTGTTTCCGTGCATTTCAGTGCACCGAGGAGCAAAAGATAGAGACCCTTAGTTTTCTTCTCGAGGGTCGTGCGCGCAAGTGGTGGCGATCGACTTCTGCGCCGATAGTCCAGTCCCAGGGTAGGGTGACTTGAGCCGATTTCCGTGCAGCTTTCATGCAGCTGTATTTTCCTCCAGCCCTTCGCCAGGCGAAGACGATTGAGCTCCTGAACCTTAAGCAGGGGAGTATGTCTGTTGATGAGTATCAGCAGAAATTTTTCGAGTTGTTACCCTTCGCTCCTCATATCAGTGGCAGTTCTGAGGCCAAGTATGACCATTTCCTCCAGGGTCTTAACCAGGAGATCTTTGACCGAGTCACTGTCTGTGATAATCCTACTTCTTATGATGGGTTAGTGAACCGGTGTCGCCAGGCAGAGATCAGTCTCCAGCGTGGTAGGGCTATTCTTTCTTCTAGACCTCCGAGTACTTTGAGGCCTCGATCTCAGTCGTTCAAGAAATCTGGTTCGTCTTCTTCTGGATCTGGATCTCGATCTAGCGGTGTTTTCCGTTTTGGTAAGAAGAAGGAATCTTGTGCGCATTGTGGGAAGAACCATCCATCGGAGCAATGCCGAGCAGCCGCAGGAGCTTGTTATCAGTGCGGAGAGATGGGGCATATTAAGAAGAATTGTCCTCAGTTGCGAGGTGGAGCAGGATCCAGTTCTGGATCTCAGACGACTGTTCAGCAGAGGAGACAGGGTCAGGCAGTGGGTAGTTCGAATCTTCGACCTCGTGCCCAAGGTCAGGTGTTTGCGCTGAACCAGGATCAGGCTGCAGATGAGACCGGGAGAGTCATAGCAGGTACTTTTTGTTTATGCGGTATTCCTGCTTTTGTTCTTATAGATACCGGAGCATCTCATTCATTCATTTCTGCACGATTTGTTAAGCGTCATAAGTTACCGTATGTTTCTCTAGACGTTATTCTTTCTGTTTCTACCCCGATGGGTCATTCGGTTTTAGCCAAGCGTCTAGTGATGGGTTGTCCTTTAGATTTTGAGGGTAACGAGTTGACTGCGAATCTTATGATTCTGGAGATGGAAGACTTTGATTGTATTTTGGGTATAGACATTTTGACTACCTACCGAGCTACTATGGATTGTTACCAGAAGCTTGTTCAGTTCCGTACGACTGAGAGCTCTAGTTGGTTTTTCTATGGTGAGGGAGCGCGACCTCCGATGCCAGTGGTATCTGCTCTGAAAGCCTGTCGTGCTTTAGAGGCGGGCGGGGAAGGCTACCTCATCTATGCGATTGATACGTCCACAGGTAGTGTTGGTATAGAGGATATTCCAGTGGTTTGTGAATTTCCTGATGTTTTTCCAGATGAGATTCCTGGTTTTCCTCCGGTTAGAGAGGTGGAGTTTGGCATTGAGTTAATGCCAGGGACTGCACCGATTTCTCGTGCCCCTTATCGTCTTGCGCCGTCAGAGATGAGGGAACTGAAGCAGCAATTGCAGGATCTTCTTGATAAAGGTTATATTCGCCCGAGTGTTTCACCTTGGGGAGCTCCAGTTTTGTTTGTCAAAAAGAAGGATGGATCGATGCGATTGTGTATTGATTATCGCCAGCTGAATCGTGTGACGATCAAAAACAAGTATCCATTACCTCGTATCGATGACTTGTTCGATCAACTTCAGGGTACCTCTGTTTACTCCAAGATTGACTTGCGATCGGGTTATCATCAGATGAGAGTCAGAAATGATGATATTTCCAAGACTGCATTTCGTACTCGTTACGGGCATTACGAGTTTCTAGTTATGCCATTCGGATTGACGAATGCGCCAGCGGTGTTCATGGATCTGATGAACCGAGTCTTTCGTGATTTTCTAGATCAGTTCGTTGTGGTTTTCATCGACGATATCTTGATTTATTCTCACAGTGTGGAGAAGCATGTCCAGCACTTGAGGATTGTGTTGCAGATTCTTCGCGAGAAGCAATTGTATGCTAAGCTGAGTAAGTGCGAGTTCTGGATTGATCGTGTAGTATTCCTTGGTCATGTGATTTCCAAGGAAGGAATTTCTGTGGATCCCAGCAAGATTGAAGCAGTGCTGAATTGGTCACGTCCTACGACGGTGGCCGAGATCCGTAGTTTTCTAGGTCTGGCAGGGTATTATCGTCGCTTCATCGTGAATTTCTCCCAGGTAGCTAGACCTTTGACGCAACTTACTCGGAAGGATGTTCCATTTGAGTGGTCATCTGAGTGCGAAGATAGTTTCAGAGAGCTTCGTCGACTTCTGACTTCTGCACCTGTTTTGGCGTTACCGTCAGGATCTGATGGTTTCAGTGTTTACACCGATGCCTCTTTTCAAGGCTTAGGGTGTGTGTTGACACAGAATGGTCATGTGATCGCTTATGCTTCCAGGCAGCTGAAATCTCACGAGGAGAAGTACCCTATTCATGATCTAGAGTTGGCAGCTATAGTGTTCGCACTGAAGATCTGGCGTCATTACTTGTACGGGGTTAAGTTTGAAATCTTTACTGATCACAAGAGTCTGAAGTATCTGTTCACTCAGGCTGAGTTGAACATGAGACAACGTCGTTGGATGGATCTACTGAAAGATTATGACTGCGAGATCAAGTACCATCCAGGCTCTGCGAATCTCACAGCCGATGCTCTTAGTCGTAAGGTGAGAGCCTCTGCACTTCAGACCAGTGCTATGATTAGTACTATTCAGGATTGTTGTTCGTTGGGATTTAACTTCAAACATCGGAAAGGTATGGAGAGCATTCGTGTTGCTACCATTTTATCTGAGCCAGCTTTGTTCGCTCGGATTCGAGATGCTCAGATATCTGATCTGAAGACTCAGAGATTAGCTCGGTTAGCGGGTGGAGATAGCGGTTTCCATTATCAGTCTAATGGTCTTCTATGTTTGTCTAATCGGGTTGTACTACCAGAGGATGATAATTTGAGGGAAGAGATCTTGTCTCAGGCTCATCGAAGCAAGTTGAGTGTCCATCCAGGAAGCAATAAGATGTATAAAGACTTGAGGACACGATTTTGGTGGAAAGGGATGAAGCGCAGTGTTTATCAGTTTGTTTCCAAGTGTCTTGTTTGTCAGCAGGTTAAGGCAGAGCACCGTCGACCTGGAGGATTATTGTTGAATCTACCTATTCCTGAATGGAAGTGGGAGCATATCACGATGGATTTCATTACTCACTTGCCATTGTCTTCGAGGAATAGTGATGCTATTTGGGTAGTGGTGGATCAACTCACCAAGTCTGCTCATTTTCTGCCTTATAACCGTGACTTCACTTTCGATCGGATGGCTCGCTTGTACATTCAAGAGATTGTACGTTTGCATGGAGTGCCAGTCAGTATTGTTAGTGACAGGGATCCTCGTTTTACCTCACGATTTTGGGGTAGTTTCCAGTCAGCATTGGGCACTTCACTGAGTCTGAGTACTGCTTATCATCCGGAGACTGACGGTCAGTCAGAGAGGACTATCCGTACGCTTGAGGATATGTTGCGAGCCTGTGTTATGGATTTCGGACCCGCTTGGCAGGATCATTTGCCTTTGATTGAGTTCGCGTACAACAACAGCTACCATCGTAGTATTGGTATGGCACCATTTGAGGCGTTGTATGGGCGACGTTGTCGTACTCCATTATTCTGGGATGAAGTTGGGGAACGACATGTTGAGGGACCGGAGTTAGTCCAGCAGGCTATTGATAAAGTTGCAGTAATCAAGAAGCGGATTAAGATTGCCCAGGATCGACAGGCTAGTTATGCGAACACCAAGCGGCGACCTCTTTATTTTCAGCCAGGTGAGAAAGTGTTTCTCCGAGTTTCGCCTTTTCGCAGGATTTTGAGATTTGGTCTCAAGGGTAAGCTATCTCCGAGATTTATTGGTCCTTTTGAGATTCTGGAATGTGTGGGAGATTTGGCTTACAGGTTAGCATTACCTCCGTATCTGTCTGGGATTCATGATGTGTTTCACGTATCCCTTTTGCGACGATATGTGGCAGATGAATCACACATTTTACATCCATCTGAAGTTCAACTTGAATCGGATTTGTCTTACGTGGAGCGACCAGTTCAGATTCTCGATCGCAAAGATAAGGTGTTGCGGAATAAGATCATTCCTCTTGTCTTAGTTCAGTGGCAGCGTAGAGGCACTGAAGAAGCCACTTGGGAGCTAGAGAGTCGTATGCGTTCGGAGCATCCAGAGCTCTTTTGAGTTGTACTGTAGTTGTACTATGGATGTATGTATGTTTTCCGTTGTAATCCAATTATCAGTTGTGTTTGGCAACAATTGAGATGTAATAACAATGTTGTTATTTCAGTTTTGTTCATACTATAAACTTGATTTCGAGGACGAAATCTTTTAAGGGGGGGAGAATGTAGTAACCCGATTCCTAATTTGAGTTAATTATCGGATTAATTATATTTTCGGTGGGATCGGAAGGACCGAACAAGTTCGGATCGTCCGATGAGTTCGGATCGTCCGAGCCAGGTGTCGGACCGTGCGAGACAGGTGGCTGGACACGTGGAAGGGTTCTGGACACGTGGTAAGGTTCGGATCATCCGATTGGGGTTCGGATCGTCCGAGACAGGTGGCTGTACTCGTGGAAGACATGCAAGGATCGGATCGTCCGATCAGAGTTCGGACCGTCCGAAGTGTGCCGGATCGGAGCTTCCGAAATGGTTCGGATCGTCCGAACATTGGCTATAAATAGAAGCGCGAGGCTTCATTTGTGACTCGCCAATTCAGAGAGTTCCATAGCATTTCAGTCGTTTCTGTGAGATTCTAGTCTTTTTCCGAGGTTCGGGCACTAGCGGGGAGCTGCTGGTCTTGTAGCGGAGCTGTTCTCTAGTTTGGAGCTAGCGGCATCAGTGGGCTAGCGACGGACGAAGGTTTGGAATTGTATCAGTATTATCTCAGGATTATCTAGTTAAGTCTGGTAGATAAGTTTAGTGATGGTTTTCACTTGATGAATAGGCTTGGACTAGACCTGTTGTCTGGTTATTCCAGTGGATTAGGATTGCTGTGATAGAGGTACGAAAGTACTATCCGAGATATCCTGGTCGAGTATACATTCTTATATGTGTTGCATGATTATGTGGTGCATTGATATATGTCATATGATGCATGCTATTATGTCACGTTTATTACTGCATGTTGCATTTCATGTTGAGCCGTATCTCCTTCGAGATAGCCTTTACTGTTGAGCTGTATCTCTTTCGAGATAAGCTATATATCTTGTGGGGCCGCTCAGCCCTGTCTTGTCTTGTGGACGCATGGACACCGAGAGTACACAGTGGCCGACGGGTCGGGAGGGCTTCGGTGATCCGGGACATTTTAGGTCCACGTCTGTTCTTGCAGTGGATGCAGTGACCCAGAGGTAGTACCGCGCGGCACTATCCACTTGACGCCTCTAGACTGAGCATTTTGAGATCTTTTGTGACTCCTGTTTCTTGACTACCCTGGTATCATATCATAGCATGTGCATTTCATATAGGTTTGTATACTCATGCTTTTGTACTGGGCGTTCTTATCGCTCACGTCCTCGGTTTTGTTTATCTTGGACACCCCATTTCCACGGGGCAGGCCTCAGGTTGGATGGCTCAGGAGGAGCAGGAGGAGGACATTGAGTAGCTGGTTGGTTTAGTTTTCAGTGTTTTCCATTTGATTTGATATGATTGTAGCAGATACTTTCAGTTAGTTGAGTATTTTGGATTTCGATTGGGTTGTATAAACTATTGTTGTTAACCATATTTCCGCTGTTATCTCTGATTTTTATTAATTAAGTTAATTGCATGCTTAGTTCTCAACTAGTAGGTGATTCTGGAACGGGTCACTACAGTTTGTGATTGGGCGTATATCGTATTGCTAACCGGATTAAGTGGTATGATGAGATTATAATTGGTATGTACATTGGGGTGTGATTACCGGATTTTGGCTTTTCAGTTGTTGAATTTAGTTGTTGTTGGTGTGAGTTTTGATACATTAATTGATATGGCGCTGAAAAAGAGGTTGAAAAAAGGGTGTCTTGTCCTCTTCAAGCTTCGATTCTCATAGATTTTGGAACGAGGAGACCCAGCAGATATATGATAGTTCTATGACACGGCCCATAATACCGGAACGGGGGTTCAATTTGTCCATTCCACGTGGTGTGATCATAGAGGAACTCGAACGTAGAGGATGGCTTGAATTCGCTCAACATCCGTCGTACGCCGTCATCTCGATTGTGCGGGAATTCTTCGCCAACCTCCGGATTCGGCATGACGAGTCCAAAGTATTGGTCCGAGGTAAATTGGTATCGTCCGACTCTCGAACGATCAACACGCTATATCAGATGCCCAGTTTCGACCAGGACGAATACAGTTAATTCCTCGAAGCAGGTATTGATTACACAGAGGTCATCCGGACCATATGCCAAGCTGGCGCCGTCTGGAAAATGAGCTCAAGCAGGCCTACTTCTTTTTAAAAAAAGCGACATGGGACCTAACGCAAGCGCCTGGACATCTTTTGTACTGGCCCGAATCCTCCCATCCTCTCACTACTACGATGTCACCAAAGACTAAGCCGCATTGATTTATGCCATCCTGATGGGAAAATCAGTTGACGTGGGGCGAATCATTTATGGCTTGATTATGAGAGCCAGCGCAGGGTTAGCTACGGTTGCTCTTCCTTGTCCCCACACTGTTACTGAGCTATGCCGCCAGGCCGGCGTCTCATGGGCCCCCGATGAACCAGTGCTCAAGCCGAAGGCTCCCATTGTTGCTTTCTTTGGAGCCGCATCCTATGTTCCCCATGAGTTCATCAAACGAAGAAGAGCTCCCACACAACAGCTACCAGCACCACCACTTGCAGCAGCCAGAGAGCGCAGGGGAGACAGATTGAGGCGACTAGAAAATGAGATACAGGATCAGAGGCAGTTACTCGTCGAGCAGCGCCAGGTGCTGGATTCACTTCAGTACCGCACCGACCACTTCATGGGGTACATGATGGACTTTACCTCCGTGCTTGCTCAGCGGTTCTCACCTATAGGTCCAGAGGATCCCATGTTTCCCTAGACACCTATATGGCCACCATAGTATCCAGCACCTCCTCCACAGGCCCCACCCCAACACATGGACGAAGATGTTGATGATGATGACGGCGAGCACTGACGCTCGTCGTGGGAGGTATGATTGTCCCGTTCTTTCTTGTTTATACATTGAGGACAATGCATATTTTAAGTTTGGGGGGTGATTTGATTTGAGTTGATGTTTTAGTGTTTTATTTGATTTGATGCTTTAGTATTTTAATTTAGTCTTTATGTCTATTTTTAGTCGTTAATTTTTTTTAGAGTTGTGGAATTAACGTGATAACCAATCAATGATGAGAGTTGACCCGAAACACATGTTGTCCATGATTATGAATCCGAATGCATGGTATCTTTACTTAACCGTTTACACATTAATTCACGATTGCTATGATTTTTTATACATCCGATGTCAAGAGAGTGTTCATGTAATTTGTGATTTGGAATGTATGGATGGACTCCAAAAACTGCATATTGATTACTTGTTGTTGAGTTACATGTTCACTAACACAAAAAATAATTCAGGCAATCTTTGATTTATTTTGTGCCTGTTTTTTTTCCCTTGAATAATTTGTCAATTGTTAGCCCTTTGAGCCTGAATGAGAATGCGATGTATGATTTGTTCTGTTAAAATACCCGAAAACATGATCTGTCTGTGTTTGTTGATTGGTAAATTGAAAGTAGTCTAGAACTTGTTTTGGCATTCTTCGAGGCGAAATACGAGTATTGTGTGACTTAGGGATGATTTAGGCGATTTTTGGAACGTTCGAGCCTTTCAAGCCTACCCATAACATCATATGATACCCTAGTGTCCCGTGTTTGAGCTTAATGAAAATCGGATGGAGTGTGCCAAAAGCCCCCATTCGTATCAATTCTAAACTCCTACGTCAACTACCAACTTTTGAGCATATACACTAGTACCTACCGAAAACTGAGAGAAAACGAACCTGTGTATCACTACAAAAGTTCTTCTCCCTTGTGTGCATATAAGAATATCATCGAAAAAAGAGAAAAAATTTGAATAAAGAGTAAAAGAGTATGACATGTGATGTGAAAAAGAGGACAAAATGGTGAATATGTTGTGGCAAGGCAAGTGGAAGTGAAACAAAAAGAAGAAGGAGACGCATGTTGAAAAATAAACTGGTTTGTTTTCTCTCACTTTTGATTCTCTACCTTCATTTGTAGCCATTAGCCATAGCCTAACGTTATAAGCTTAAAAGACCTATTGACCAAGTCACACGTACCCAATATACTAGTAGAGAAGAGTTGTCAAAGTTAAGCCTATGGACACTTGAAAAATTCCGCCAATAGACATATAATTTGATTGTGTACATGTGTGCATCTCATGATGTTGGACTTTATTTGGTTAATTATTGTCTTCTGATTTTCATTTTTTTAGCCAAATGTTACCCTATAAGCCCTGTTGATTTGTGAAAGTAAATGTGTGTCTCAATGGTTTTGTTAATTACATGTGTGTCGAGGAGTCCAGAATTTTATGAGATAAAAAGTTTTAAACTTATCTTGACATTTGGATTGGGTAAACAAGAATAGCAAAACACACACGCACGTGAACTGTGAGTAATGTGGCATGTGGTTGATTCAATATCATGGACACTGTAATCTTTGAGGCTAGTGGTTATCTTTTTATTCCATAATTCTTGTTCGTTCAGTTATTTTGTTTAGGATGTGTTGAGTCTGGTTTAGTTAATGTTTCATTTTATTTTGCTCGGGACTAGCAAAACTTTAAGTTTGGGGGGTTTGATAAGTGCATTTTGTGCACTTAATTATCCTTACAATTCATATAGATTGTTAGTTTTCTTGGGCTGAATTATGCGTTTTTGTTATTTTTGGTATGATTGCAGGAATTTAGGTACGACTACGACATGGGCGTGAAAATGAACTAAAATGGCGCTTAGGAGAAGAAGTGTGAGCAAAGCAAGTGCTGAGGGCAGTGCATCGCGCATATGCGCGATTTATTTTCGCGCACATGCGCGACTAGGACAGAAAGATCGGCGCACATGCGCCGCTCAAGGCGCGCACATGCGCGACCCAGGCAAAAGGCTCCGCGCATATGCGCCATACTTTGTCGCGCATATGCGCGCGGCGCGATATCCAGTAATAAATAGGTTTCGACGTGGTTTTCTTAAGGGTTCCGAAAATTCTCGACGCAGCCGACATATCATTGGAAGAAGGAGAGTAAAAGTCAGAGCACGGAACGCGAAGAACGGAGATAGAAGATGTTGAATCCGGACATGGAGACACACTTCCATCTCTCGCCCACACGTTTCTAATTCGGTTCTTTGCTTTTACGTTTTAATGATTACAAACAGGTTTTGTTGTGATCTAGATTTGAGTATGAACTAATTCTATTTTCTAGAGATTGTAGTCTTGGTTTACCATATGTTATTGACGTTTTGAATTTTCATCTAATTAATTTATCGTGTTTATTTGTGATTTCTTGTCATTAATTCTTTTGAATTACTGGCCATAATTGGATTGATAAAATAATTAAGATCTAACACTCGAGAGAGGGGATTGAAATTAGGACAGGAGAAATCGAATCGTTAGATATTTATAGCGTACAAAAGACGTAGAACTCTGACGAATACATAATAGGACCTTGGTTGCATTTATTACGTGTTGCTTGATTTTGCATAGACATATTAAAATAGGTAATAGGTAATACAATTCTATTTAACACTTGAAAAAGGAAATAGGAAAATTGCGAGTTCTTGGTTAGTAAACACGATGCAATTTAATAACATGTTAGGTAATTTTAATTTAGCATAGGGAAAATCAGATGAAATCATATCTCTATATTTATTTACTCATTGAAATTCGATTGCGTGCTAAAATAACAAGAATTGTTATTTTATCTGAATTGATTATAAAACAACCATTTGATTTGTCTAAATAAAGTTGAGCTATGTCAATTATGGTAATTAATATACAATTTTAAATAATTACTCTTCGTGGATCGATATCTGTACTCAAACCAGTACTAAAACTTGATACCGTACACTTGCGGTAGTGAAAATTCGCAACAATATGCCTACTTGTTTCTATGGTTAAGAGTCAACAACTCACTAGTTGTGACTGATGCAAGTGAGGATTTTGATGTTGAGACAGGAGGGTTGAATGACTGAACTGGCTAGGTGGATGGTGCAATAACCCGAGGACCTATGCATTGTTAGTTTTTCGCACAGTTATGATTTTACATTTATTTAAAGATTTTGATGATTTTTGGAAGTAAGAGTGGTTGAGAGGAGTTTTGACGTTTATGCTACATATATATGTATGGTTCGGCCTTATGGTTTTAAAAAGGAAAAATAATTTCCAGTACATTTTAAAGAAAAAGGAGTTAGAGACGTTTCACCAATAATATGACGCCATTTATTTTTACGTGTCAAACCGACCCATCAATATTGAATTATAATGGACGATCGCCATGAATTCCCTCAATAATATGAGCCGAAGTCATGGGAGTTATATTCAATTCACATCATATGATCGGTGGAAGTCACAACTATTGGGCGTCCAGACTTCGCCAATGATATGACCCAGACACTGATCGTGCGTAGCATTCATCACAGAACCATGGTTAATGGAAGACAATAATAAATTAAACAATTGTAATTTTTTTTTTACTGTTTGATATAAATTTTGAATCTTATTCAAATGGGTGATTTTAAAATTTAAAATTGTCTCATCATTTTAATTTAAAATCACGTGTCACGAGTTTGTATGTTTGTCATATTCATGCAACTATATTATTTAATAATACATATACTATTATATATCGCATATATATCATAATATGACATTCAACAACAAAAATTAATAAGGATGATCGATTACCAACACCATGTGAGCCAGACATGGATCTAGGCCCATAACCTAGGTGAATGCAAGGATGTAAATGCAACTTATTACAAGAGTTTCTAATATTTTACTTGTTTTCATCTTGTGCATCGGACCCACCATCTTCCAGTTTTGATCTCGCACTATTTCTAATAATTAAATGTGAATATGAATGACACATAAGGGATACATCTCATGTGGTGAGAATGAGCCATAACTAGACCTACTGTAATAATATCAAAATGAATAAAACAGTAAAATATCCTAACATACACCTATCACATTGGTCAAGGTTCTCAATCATCCTTCATGCATTTAATATAACATATTAACATCAATTAATTAAACAAATTAATTAATTGATTAAATAAAAAAAATAGTACTTTTATTACTAACCACCACAATTATTAAAGAAGTTAATAAATTAAATAAATATCTTTTATTTAATTTTCAATTTATTCAATAATAATTGTTTTTTCGTAAAATTTAGTTTTACTATAAATAATTAAAATCATATTCTAATTATTTATTTTATAAGAAAATTAATTTAAAAAAAGAAAATCCTCTCTAGACCCGAACAATTCAAGCACATGACCCAACACAGTGCCTGAGACGTTCCTGGGCCCATGCTCGTGTTGTCCGATCAGATCGGGCATTGTCAGACACGCTGTGCGCTCACAAGTCCGTGTAGGCGGCCGCGCTGCACATCGCGCGTGTGATGCGCGTACGATGACTGTTCGGAACAGTTTCTGGCAGTTCTGAAATTTTTTTTTGTTTTCTGATTAAAATCAAAATTCTAATGGTGCATCAATTTTCTGAAAAATTATCTTGTGTGGTTAGAAAATAATTACTCAACGTGAAATTAAATCATACGATATAGAGAACCAGACTCTGATACCACTATTGGGGAATCGATTTTCTCGTGTCCAAAACACAACAAAAGTTTTAAAATTTTTAATTTGACGTTCAAATAATGTCTTTGGATAATCATATGGTTTAAACAAAATTACACATTCATAGAGTGTTTATGAATATACTTTTAGTGAGATAATCACTTGGCACCAATTATTCCGAGATTGGCGGAAATAGCTCTCGTACTATTCCCTACGAATGATCTTCTTGAAATCTTCTTTCTCCAATCAAGTCCATGACTAGAAAGTTTGCTCCTCTTCTAAATTGCACTAAAAAATTTAGAAGATATTTTTATCGTTTGAGATTAAAAAATTATTTGACTTGTAGTATTGAACCATTAACCTTATTTTCTTAATTATAGTTTTAGGTTATTTAATTAAATTTAATGAGCTTAGTTAATTAATTTGAATAGTCCATCTATTTTAATTAATTATTATATTAAAATTCATTAAAAACTTTAATTATTTATCATGTTGGACTTGTAATTCTACAAGCCTATTATACATAATTTCTATTATATTTAATTTAATATTTAATAAACTCAATCTTTGAGTTTAATATTTTAAACTCTCGATTTTCATAAAATCAACTCGTCGAATTTAATTTATCCAAATTTTAATTTTCATAAGTTCTATTCCTTTAATTTACTATATCATAATTTTATATAATTCAACTTCTTTAATTTATTGTCTCAATGGGAACAAATAATCCAGTGCTTGTGTAACCCTCATTGGTTTAGGGATACAGCTAGTCGTGAGTTCACAACTTATTATGATTTATGAAATTTTACTTTATTCGGGCTTACCCTAATTTGTCTTATTCCATGCACCAACATTTGATCATGAGAATGTCATAAATCATTTTCTGATCAAACCCATCGAATCCTGGTAAGAGCGTCTAATAGTATCATCTTATGATTCTCTATGTATCACTGATAGTTCCTGTAAGAACCAATCGCTTATGATTAATGTACAGTACGTCCCATTCATATCATATATCCCGATCGAATCTGCAACCATTGGTTCATCAATGGTTGCATATTAGATTCGATAGCTATGTGATACAATGAAGAAATATTCATAGTGTCATCACATGCATAACTAGAGAACCCTTGTCCTAATGTACATCTTACACTATGGCCAGAGATTTCATGCATTACTATTAGATCACGTAAGATATCGATGCGGTGAATTTCCGACTACAATATTCTGGCTCTTACACGTGTCTCAATTGCACCCAACCTCACCATTTTGTTACCCTCGTCAAGTCGGTAAACGAGTGAAAGTACAATTCTAGTATGTAGAGACTCAATGTTATCCCGGGTCGTAAAGACTAAACCACATACTTTTCTTCTCATGAATTACAACTATTTGGAAAGTTCGAGGGAGGGTTGTTCGGTACAATTATTACATGATTACCTATCTGCATAATTGGACATCTCCATGTCCTTACGATGAAACATGATACACAACATCACATATGCTAGTCTCAAGCTCAAGCGACCTTTATCCTTGTTTTTAGGGCGCTGAATCGACTAGTAACGAATTTAGAATATACAGTATTTACAAATGAGTTTCAGTTTCAAGATCGAATTACGATTTATTTGTATTAAAATATAATAAATATTTTTATCTATGCCGATTGTATGGGTACGAAGATAAAGCAAAACGAAACCATGAAATGTAAATTATATTAAAACGAAGACTGTTAATTACAACTGAGTCAATAAATTCCTCAACCAACAGTTGACTTATAGAACATCTGCTCCACCACTATCAAATGGATTCAAGGTTAAGTCAATCTATTAATCATCATGACCAAGTTTTGGTCTTCCTAGAATTTGATATTTTGAAAATTTTCTATAGAAACAAATTTAGAAGGTATATTTCTAAAAATTATCCTTAGTTTGCATTGAGGTTTCTCAAGTAGAGTGATGGATTTCATGACACAACTATTATGTTGTTACATAGATGACTATACTGTCTGCAGGATTATTATTGAACCAAACATAATTAAATTTATGTTATATGCTTCACTTTACATACTCTCCCACATAAATTGTCACGTCATTGATGAAATATAATATCACATTTTTCATTGTCTGTGTAGACAATATAAAAGATGCTGGGTAAATAATTGTCATTAAAAACACATTTTCTTACTGTATATATAATCAAAATATCTGCTAAATGAACAGAACCTACGCAACAAAACCAATGGGTGGTTTTAGTAATACAAATGGTGTTATTTTTATTATTTCATCTTTGTTTATATCTTATTTTCATTTTTTTTTATATTTAAGATACTATTGTAATCATTTAATATCGTTAAGTATTTCATTTAAAAAAATGCATCTTATTTGTTATTTTTCCGTATTTGAGTGAATTGGTTTTAAAATGATAGAAAATTAAAGGTTACCACATTTTATTGGTATAATAATCATTTAATATTTGTATTTTTCTTCAAATATTTGTTTATATTTAGTAAACACAAAATAAATATATCTTCAAAATTTGTTTATTTTATGAACATAAAACTCTTGAGAGATCGTTTCATGACTTATTTTTGTGAAATGAATCTTCGACCAGATCCGACTAATAAAAAAACTATTTTTTATACAAAAAAAATATTGATTTTCATTATATTTATATATCGGATCGATATGTCTCACGAATATATATCCGTAAAACAATCTAACAAGAGACATGTTCTTGAATAAATTGGCAAATCAATAATTTCAAGCTACTTCAAAAGACTCATCATACACTCAAAGTCGACTCAATTACAAACTCAAGGTACTGGAACTCAATCAAACAAAAAATGCAATAGTAGGTTTTATGTGAGACCGTCTCACGGATCTCAATCTGTGAGACGGGTCAATCATGCTCGTATTCACAATAAAAAGTAATACTCTTAGCATAAAAAACAATACTTTTTCGTGGATTATCTAAATAAAGATCCGTCTCACAAAATACGACCCGTGAGACCGTCTAACATAAATTTTTGCCGAAATGCAAATGTGTCGTGAGTTACTCGACTAAAGCACGGTCAAAACTCGAGTCATCACTGTTTGCGCAATAGGTGTAAATAATAAAAGTAGTTTCGAAAATAAAAAGGAACAACGTGTTTCGATTCTTTCAGTAGTAATATCTATCATTTCTGAGAAACTACTACCTGGTTTCGTCCACCCACCAACAATCCAACGCAGATCTCCATTTTGGCTTCTCCAAATGAGCTCCATTTCAATTTTCCTCCCACATCAACATCAGTCCCACCACTACAACTTCACCTTATTCAACCCACAAATGCGATTCTTCGCCGCCTTCTCCCGAACGCGTCAAAGTAAATTTTTTTTCCTCACCTAATTGATCTCCCCAAACCCAGATGGGTCGTTTGATTTGTTGTGTTTTGGTGTTGATTTTACAGCTATTCATCACTACTGTGTCTGCTAAACGGGCCCTCCAGCAAAGCGCCAGTGCTTCGACTGCATGTCCCATGGATTTCGGTGTGCTGAGGCGCCTGGCGCAGGGCGATAAGCTGCTGAGCGTCGATTCCGGCGCTGAGTGCCAGTATATCCTGCAAGGGCTCCGACTCGTCCAGTCAGAGTATCTCCGTCGCAGCAATTCGTTCCTCCCGCCCCTCGATTCGGCCGAGTCGTGCTGGGACTCGTACGAGTCGCTGGTCAATGACTATATGCCCAATTTCAATATCCGCCAGCGCTGCGGCTTTCAAACGACGTGGATCGCTCGCGGATGCATGAACATCACCAGCCGCGTTGCGTTTGAGTCTGTGGTCCCGCAAGCCGCGCTGAAGGACGTAGTTACGGCGTGTAATCAATCGCTGCTCAACAACTCCCCTTGCGCTACGTGCACCACCGCGCTTTCTAGCCTTCAGGCATCTTATCTCTCAGGACCTACGGATGGGAATGTCTCCGATTGCACGGCATATCCTTTTATCTACGCCGCAGCTTTTGCGAATCAGTTTGGGCCTAGTGACCAAGGTACGGCAAAGTGTTTGTTTAATCTCGACTTTACATCTTCTAATTCGAGTGGTAGGACGAGAGTGATCGTGATTTCTGTTGTGGCGGCGGTTTGTGGACTCGTATTGATTCTTGGTTTTTCTGGGTTTTGGTGGTTGAGGAGGAAAAAGGCAAGAGATTTGAGGCAAAAGTGGAAGAACATGAGAAATTCTGGTGATGTGCGTTTTGGATTAGATTCCATCAGTGCGAGCACTAATTTGATTAGGTTTACATTTGATGAAATTAAGGCCGCAACTAACAATTTCTCTAGGCAAAATATAGTTGGGAAAGGTGGCTATGGAAATGTTTATAAAGGTGTATTACCAGATGGTGCTGAAGTGGCATTGAAGAGGTTCAAGAATTGCTCCGCTGCTGGAGATTCAAATTTTACGCACGAGGTAGAAGTCATCGCTAGTGTCAGGCATGTAAATTTGGTGGCTTTGAGAGGGTACTGTACTGCCACGACTCCAATGGAAGGGCACCAAAGAATAATTGTATGTGATTTGATGAAAAACGGGAGCGTTCATGATCATTTGTTTTCATTATCGGACAAGAAGTTGAGTTGGCCTATACGCCAGAAGATTGCGCTCGGTACAGCTAGGGGCTTGGCCTATTTGCATTATGGAGCACAGCCTGCTATTATTCACAGGGACATCAAAGCTAGTAACATACTCTTGGATGAGAAGTTCGAGCCCAAGGTTGCGGACTTTGGATTGGCGAAGTTTACTCCAGAGGGAATGACTCACTTGAGTACCAGAGTCGCAGGTACAATGGGATACGTGGCACCCGAGTATGCATTATATGGACAGTTGACGGAGAGGAGCGATGTTTATAGCTTTGGAGTTGTACTTCTTGAATTGATAAGCGGGAAAAAAGCACTCATGGCGTTCAATGATGGACAACCTACCCTTTTATCTGATTGGGCCTGGTCCTTGGTTAGAAAAGGGAGAGCAATGTCCGTTGCCGAAGAGAATATGCCCGATTTGGGCCCTCCAGAGATAATAGAGAATTATGTTTTAGTGGCTGTTCTTTGTTCACACCCTCAGTTGTATGCCAGGCCGACAATGGACCAGGTCGTTAAGATGCTGGACATGGATGTTCCGGTACCTTCAATACCCGAAAGACCAATATCTTTGATTGCAAATATTGATCACATCGAGAGATCGGTGGGCCGTAGTGGATCCGGTCAATTGTCCACCCCTGCTGGTTATCATACTTATACACTTGACGAAGAGCGTCCCGAGAAAGAGAGGGAGAGTAATGAGAACTCCCTTGATAGGTGACAAGGGAGATCAGATAACCAGCCTTCTGTAAATAAATTAATAGGAAATTCCCGCCAGAGTTTGCATCCGTCGAGCCATGATGGTTTGCTCATGGACACGGACTTCCTTGCTCTTGGAAATTGTTAATACTCTTGTATAAATCATTGATAAAGTATTTGTAAAGATACATGAGAGAGTAGTGTTAGCGCATTTGATGTTGCATCTGTAGCGAGTCTGCAGGAGGAGATCATGGTGAAATCAAAATGTCAAAAGTTCCCTGCTCTGTCCATTTTCAGAAGCAATCCAGTGTTTGGCAACTTGGTTTCACCATGAGCTTTCCCAGGTTGTTAATGCTGATACACTCAGAAAGGTAGCTTTTATTCCACTAGATCTTCAAATCTTAGCAGCTCAGCCACCAGATTACCAGGGTTTTTGTTGCTTACAGGCTAGAGTTGTGCGATCAATAATTTGTTGATGAAGCAAAAAGAATTAATGGTTCTAAATTTCGACAACAAATGTTCTTTAAAATAAAATCAGTAAAATACATATAAATGTCTTGCAAACCAGAAACTTTAGCCTTTGACCTACCAGCTAGCTCTAATACTACATGGAGAAAGCTGTCAGTTGAGTTGACTCCCTTGCTTGCATCGCGCTGAAATTAACTTTCCCGGACAACTGATAAAATAAGAAGAGTTTATTAGTCCTGCACCATCAACAATAACTTTGGATGATAAATTAAAACGGGAAATTGGGGAAAAATACCTAAAGTTCAAACTCTTTTTAAGTGCAGTCTCTACTCTATATTTTTTTAACTCTGCACTCCCTAGTGAGATAATAAAGTACTTTCACCTCCTTTATCCATTTGAAACACCCAAATCTTATTATCATCGTAACCAACCAATAAGACAAATCTTATCATCAATTTTTTTCCCAAGGAGAACAAGAGAAGTTGTGTATAAATTAATTTGAACCTTTTTTTAATATGAGTGTCGTGTTATCGTACTCTTGAGATGATATTTCCGTTATTAAGCTGTACAACAAGTTCATGTTCATTTTACCACAATATAGCTTCCAAAGTACCACGTTTTTTGTCAAAGTGTACCATATTGTCGAAGATCTACTACCACAAATTAAGATAGATTTAATTAATATCATTAATCTATCAAATAACAGTAACTATATCATATCATGTATTATATGCAAATATAATGCAATGATATGAAATAAGATATCAAACTAAGTTTTAGTTTCACCACCTATCGTAAATTAACAAAAAAATCCGTACCTATTTTATCGCCTTGTGATGTGTTGTTGCCACAATTCAAATATTTTTATCATCAACTTTTTTTCCCAAGGAGAACAAGAGAAGTTGTGTACAAATTAATTTGAACCTTTTTTTTAATATGAGTGTCGTGTTATCGTACTCTTGAGATGATATTTCTGTTGTATATGTTCAGCTGTACAACAAGTTCATGTTCATTGTACCACAATATAGCTTTCAAAGTACCACGTTTTTTGTCAAAGTATACCACATTGTCGAAGATCTAGTACCACAAATTAAGGTAGATTTAATTAATATCATTAATCTATCAAATAACAGTAACTATATCATATTGGGGGAAGAGAAGAAAACTGTTGTAATTGTGGAAATAAAATTGAATTAAAGGGGAAATGAGATAAAATATGAAGTAGGGAGTGAATTCAAAAAAAAAAAAAAAATTGTGTATTAGGAAGTGAACAATATAATTTTATGACATAGGGACTGAATGTAAAATTGATTTTATGATTAGGGATTTATCGAAAAGTGTCCCAAATTAAAACCACTGCCATGTAAATATCATGTGTTAATAAATTAAATTACCGTAAAGTTCCCAAATTAAATACCACTCAGTAATTTTGTCTTACACTCCAGGGAGGTGAATCCCACCCATCAACTTTCTGCTTATCCGGCTTTAGATCAAGAATTTGATTTTTTAATCACCGGGAAAACCTCCTTTTATACCAAACATCACAAAACAAATTTGTATTATCTTCACCAAATCCCCTAATTTTTCGTGGCTAATTGACTGAAACAGGCAACTCCATCTTAGATTCCTAATTTTCATTCCTCGTGCTCCTTCGCCACAGCCGCAGAGGCATCGTCGTTCTGCTCTTCCTTATCGACCAATGACTATTTGCTATCCTAAAGAGCACAACTCTTAATTTTATGTTGATCATCTGAAGAGCACAACTCTTAATTTTATGTCGATGTTTCTGAAGAGCACAACTTATAATCTTACTCATGGAGCAGCACATATTTTGATTTTATGTTGGTGCTCCCGAAATAGCAAAACCATATTTTATATTTATTCATAATATACTCCTGAAGTAGTTATGAAATCATGGTGTGATAATTTATACAATTGCATCGCATATGATTAGATGATGTGTCATTCTTTTTTTTTTTTTCTCTACAAGGAATGATTTCCTTGTGTATGAGCACCGAGTCTTTCCATGACCACAAAAGAAATTGTACACCTTTCAGAGGTGTATTAAATCAAGAGTTTTGATGAATTTGAATGACTTTTTAAAATGATATATTTTTGTGGATTTGATAGATTTTTATTGACTTTTAAAGAATATCACGATTTATAAACAGATTCATATGGATTCATGTAGATTTTTTTATAAGATTTTTATAGACTTTTGTGAAATTTTTTTAAATAGAATTTTATAAATTTTGTACTTAATTATAACATATTATTTTTTATTAATTTCTTTGAATAAATAAGTAATTGACATATATAACATATTCAGTTTGAAATAATTTTTTAATATTTATATTAATAAATAAAATTACTTATTTAAAAGTTAAATCATTTAATCTTTGCATGTGTATATATGTGGGTTTGTATGCATGTTTAGGGATGTAAACAAACCAAACCGTTCGCGAGCTATTCGGAGCTCGGCTCGATAAAAAGCTTGTTTGAGTTCGTTTGTTAATCATATCAAACCAAGCTCAATCTCGATTTTGAGCTCGACAACTTAATCAAATCAAGCTCAAGCCTAAGCGTAATCGGCTCGTCAGCTCGCAAACATGTTCTTTAATAGGCTCGCGAGCTCGAACTCGGCTCGTTTAGGTGGCTCGTAAGCTCGAGCTTGACTCATTTGTTGAGTTGACAAATAAAAATATTAGTACTAATAAAAGTTAAACTTTTATGTCTAATATAAAATTAGTTCATAGATATATTTAATTTTAACAAACTCGAATCAAGCTCAAATTCGAGCTCAATTGTATGTTTTACGAGCTCGAAAACGAGTCGAGCTCAAGTCAGGCTTGTTAAATATGATAAACGAGCTATTAATAAACCAAGCTCGAGCCCGGCTTGATTAACATGATAAAAACGAGCTTTTAACGAGTCGAACTCGAGCTTTTCACAAGCTTAGTAATTTCAAGACAAGTCGAATTCTAGCTTGATGATAAAAGCTCGAATAAAGCTCGAGCTCTAACAATTTTAAACGAGCCAAACTCAAGCCAGATGATAAAATCTCGAATCAAGCTCGAGCTCGAGCTTGAGTTTGAATTAATCTTAAACGAGCCAAGCTCAAACCTGATACTGTTCGGCTTGGTTTGGATCATTTACATCCCTATGCATGTTTTAAAATACATCAATTGATTAGTTTTTGAATTGAAAATATATATGTGAAAAAAATATTATTTAACATTGTATGGATATAATTTTGTATAAAAATATCATAGCTTATATATTAATTGAAAATGCTAAAAAGACTTTAAAACATCATGGTTGTTGCTAGGCTATTCAATCATTAAAAATTAAGCGACATTTTTTTAGATCATCTTTTATTATTATTGAATATTACATTAATTTATATAAATCATAAATTAAAAATCACAAAATCAATTCCAGAATTCAAAATTTCCTGTAATATTAAAAGAAAAAATTATTAAATGAACAATCAGCCAAAAAATAGAAATTTTGAAAAGGAAAGATGATAATATATATAGAGAAACACTTCAAAAATTTGAGAGAGTGATAGATAGATGAGAGCATAGAAGATAAGATAAGAAGAGAGATGATATGAAGCGACGTAGAGAGAAATAAATAGCTTGTGTAGAAGTTAGAAGTTTTAAAACCTATCCAAATCTTTAGGTTGAATCAATTACAATTTTTGACAACTTTAATATTGTATGTTAATGAATTTCATGACATTATTAAAATTCTATTGAAAATTTGAATAACTATAAACTTTTATAGAGCTTTTAAAAGTGAATGTTGAATACCACATGACTTTTTAAAACTCTATGAAAGTCTATTTTGAATACCACCAGACTTCTATAGAGTCTGTAAAAGTTTTAATTGAATACATCTAGACTTTTAAAATATACAAAAGTCATTAAAATCAATAAAGTTTCATATATTGAATATACCCCCCTTAATGAATAAGGAACTCAGATGATAGCTATTATATATCAACAAGCATATTCGTAGTTAAATTAAAAATTGAAATATAATTTTTTAGGTTACGATATGAAACTCCAGAAGTTATTTTATTTTATTGATTACTGTGCTTCTAATATGTTTTTATTATAATTCTAATTATATAATTTTTTTATATATAAAATTGCAATGACAAACATCACCAAACTTGAATTTGAAGCACTTGACTTGACTGGAAAAAATTATTTATCATGGATCTTGAATGTTGAGGCCAC
Organism: Primulina eburnea; assembly: GCF_022965805.1. Taxonomy (NCBI): domain Eukaryota; kingdom Viridiplantae; phylum Streptophyta; class Magnoliopsida; order Lamiales; family Gesneriaceae; genus Primulina; species Primulina eburnea. Next base: position 25,598,081 of record NC_133109.1, on the reverse strand, counting down.
CTTGTTTCTATGAATTTAGGGGATACAATCAAAGAAGGAAACAAAATATCCCTAAAAGACCGTGCAAAAGCACTCATTTTCCTTGGTCATAATCTTAATGATAGGTTGAAAGTCGAATGTCTCACTGTGAAAGAACCATGAGATCTTTGGAAAAATATAAAAGAAAGATTTGACCATCAGATAACTGTAGTTCTCTCAAGAGCTCGATATGAATGGATGCATCTACGCTTAAAATATTTTTTAAGTGTAAATGATTATAACTCTGCACTGTTCATGTAACGTACCGTATTTTAAAATATTTCAAAATTTTGCGGAAAAATAAAAATTTTCTTAAATAAATAATGATCTTTCAAATTGCGTTAAAATAAACTGCTCGTCTAAAAATATTAGAAATAAAGACAATTACAATCGAAGTTTGCAAAAGATAAACGTTTAAACATCGTAAACAATATCCTGAAAATCAGAGTATATAAAACATGCATAAAGTTCTTAAAACAAATGCGGTTCTCGGGTTTAGCCTCCTACGCAGTCCAAGCCGGCTCATTGGTCCCCACCCTTCGTCTCCTCATTCTCGTCCTCACCTTCATCGATCAAGTCTAATGAGTCTAAATACTCAACATGTATAAACTGGAAGTAACAAGTAATACATAATAAAACCACATGCATCTTTAAAGTAGAACGTACATACTTAAACTTGAACGTGATAAATAAACTTACACGTGCCATCATCATAAAACTTTTCATAAACATACTAGCATCATACATACTTGAACATGCATAAAATTCATCATTTTGCGTAGAGATATGTTTCAAAGCAAGTGACTCATAAATAAATGCGCCTGATCAGACTAAACAACAGTACTGGGCTGGCTGGGAAAATCCACTACCACATACATGAGATGCCCGGTCATTCTTTACCGCTTTCCAATCCTGATTTAAACATGGTCATGCTTTACCGGGGTGGAGAGGTCACCGACCACGTTCACCGGCTTCCAAACTCGTTCATAATTGGTTACAAGACATTTAGCATACCTCAAAAACTTAAAAATATTTTCTTTTCCACGTCGAACATACTTACTTGGCGTTGAGGGATTTGTTGGATCTTGCTTTGGGCCACTGCTGCACATACTAATACATTATCAAGTGCTTAGCTTTCATAACTTAGACGTACTACTCGCACTCAACCCCGAATTAAATAAGTGGCTTATGACGTTCTAGAACACTCGGGACTTGACCTCGTTTAATCATACTAATCATGACATCAAACCACGAACGAACTCTAAAATTTTGCGTGAACATTTCCCAAACGATAAAGGATAAGGACTCATTATTGGAACCTAAAGCTAAATGACTGGCCCCGCGCTCGGGCGGTAATATCTTACCGCTCGAGCGCCGGGTCTTCTGGCCTCGGACAGAAAGAGTGACGCTTTGGCGGTAAGAATTGCCGCTCGGGTGCTAGGTCTACTGGACTCTACACTAGAACAGTACGAGTGGCGCTCGGGCGGTAAGTTATTACCGCTCGGGCACCGGGTACACTGGACTTCGCAACTTTAGTAACATAAACCACCCAAGCCGAACATATGAAACATGAACAACACCTCGAGGACCATCCTAGAACACTAGTGCATTGAATCAAACTCCGTAAAATGTCTCAAACATCCCCAACACAACGACGCACTTCATGCAACGCATCATAATTCGTAAACTCAAATTTTCGACACCAAATGATTTCTACGACTTCTAATGCAACCAAGTGCTTAACGACACAAACCGATGCACTATAAATCGAACCAACGTCATAGTTAATATACCTAAACGCAGCAGCGATCAACCATCGGTTCCCAACGAAGCCTGCAACCATAAAACTTCAAGAACACGTGAAGAACACATTTATAAAAAAATTGTAGTTTGAGCAGTCCCACGAAAACTATCATAATTCACTCGTTTTTTATCCAAAATTTACGAATTTATTGTTAAATCCAAGATATCAAAAATTAATATGTTTTATATGTTGAAAACATTTCCAGAAAATCAACCGATTTTTCACAGAAATCGAAATGACAACAGACACGTTTTCAGATCCAAAATCCGTTTTAAACGTTTTTGCTCGAGCTTTTCACAACATATATGGATTTTTACGCACAATAAACATCACAACACATAATATAACGAGATCGATGCAGAAAAAATAGATTATACATGCCTTGATATTTAAAGTTACCACAACGCGATACCGAAGTGGGAAGGATCCAAGGGTTGATCCGGGACGAACGTTGCACGATTTTCTTTGAAGAAAACGAACGAGAATTGCTGGAAAATTATAGAGGAGATGGGCGGCTGCTCTTTCTATAAGAACCCTACTTTTCTTCTATAAAAAAAAAAACCAATGAGAGTGTAATGAAATGTGTGTGTGTTAATGTGAGTGAGTATGTGAGAAAGTGTGTGTGCGCGTGAGTTTTGGATTAAAGTAGGGAAATAAATTACTTAATTACACCATTAAAATGTTAATTAAAAATACTAATAAAATGTTAATCCACTATTGACTTTAGTAAACTCTTTTAAACTTAAAATACACAATTGATAAACCTTTTAAAATTCTGAAACTTTAAAATCACCTAATAAATAAGTTAGGCTTTTAAAATGCTAAAAATTAAATAAATCTTTTAAATACCCCAACCCTAACTTAGAACAAATTACCACATTTTGGATGATTTCAGTATTGAATTGATGCCCGGAACAGTTCCGATTTCGAGAGATCTATACCGAATGGCACCAATCGAGTTGAAGGAGTTGAAAGAACAGTTGGATGATTTATTGGCCAAGGGATATATCAGACCGAGTGTATCTCCTTGGGGTGCTCCAGTACTGTTCGTGAGGAAGAAGGATGGGTCGATGAGACTTTGTATCGACTACCGGAAACTGAACAAGGCAACGGTAAAGAATAAATATCCATTGCCTCGTATCGATGATTTGTTTGATCAGTTGCAGGGTTCATCGGTATATTCCAAGATCGATATGAGATCTGGATACCATCATCTGAGAGTCAGGGATTCTGATATCTCAAAGACAACATTCAGAACCAGGTATGGACACTATGAATTTATTGTCATGCCATTTGGTTTGACGAATGCACCGGCGGTATTTATGGGACTGATGAATCGAGTCTTTCAGAAATATCTCGATGATTTCGTGATTATCTTCATCGATGATATTTTGATTTATTCAAAGAATATGATTGAGCATGCTGATCATCTGAGGACTGTGTTGAGAATTTTGAGGACGGAGAAACTGTATGCCAAACTGTCGAAATGCGAGTTCTGGTTGAAACAGGTGGTATTTCTGGGACATATTATATCCGGAGACGGTATATCAGTTGATCCCAGTAAGGTTGAGGCAGTGATTTCTTGGCCGAGACCGACATCTGTACCAGAAATACGCAGTTTTATGGGTTTGGCAGGATATTATCGCCGATTCATTAAAGATTTTCGAGTATTGCCAAACTGATTACACAGTTGACTCAGAAAAATACTCCGTTTGTTTGGTCTGAGAAATGTGAGACCAGTTTTCTTGAATTGAAGAAGAGATTAACCAGTGCGCCTGTGTTGACGATTCCTTCAGGTACTGGTGATTTTGTGGTTTATTGCGACGCTTCTCACAGAGGGTTGGGATGTGTATTGATGCAGCGAGGACATGTTATCGCTTATGCCTCGAGACAATTGAAGCACCATGAATCTCGTTACCAATTCATGATCTTGAGTTGGTAGCCGTAGTCTTTGCTTTGAAGATATGTCGACATTATCTGTACGGTGAGAAGTTTGAAATATATTTTGATCATAAAAGCTTGAAATATATGTTTTCACAATCCGAGTTGAATATGAGACAGCGAAGATGGCTTGATTTATTGAAAGATTTTGATTGTGAAATCAAATACTACCCAGGAAAATCTAATGCAGCAGCCGATGCACTGAGTCGAAAGGTATGTTCTTTATCCTTATCGACGATAGGTGTCTCGAATTTAATAGAAGACTGCTGTATGTCTGGATTAGCTTTTGAAATAGATTGTCAGCCTCTGAGATTATATGCAATTCGAGCTGAACCAGAATTGATATTGAGAATCAAAGAGGCACAAAAAGTTGATCAGAACGTACAGAATTCGATTGCAATGGTCAAAACTGGACATCGATCGGAATATCAGGTTCAAAATGGTATTTTTTATGTGAATAATTGTCTTGTTGTGCCGAATGTTTCGGAATTAAGACAACGAATACTGGCAGAAGCGCACAACAGTCGTTTGAGCATTCATCCTGGTGGCAGGAAAATGTACAATGATTTAAAGACACAGTATTGGTGGAAACAAATGAAATCAGATGTTACTGGATTTGTAGCCAAGTGTCTGAATTGCCAACATGTGAAAGCTGAGAGGAAGAAGCTAGGAGGATTGTTGCAGAGTTTGTCTATTTCTGAATAGAAATGGGATTATATTTCCATGGATTTTGTGACGCAGTTACCGAGATCCTCCAAAGTTTGTGATGCAATTTGGGTCGTGATTGATCGATTGGCCAAATCCGCATGTTTTATTCCATACAAGATGACGTACAAATTTGATCAAATGGCAGATACCTATGTCAAGAAAGTTGTTAGACTGCACGGAGTGCCGAAATCGATTGTTTCAGACCGTGATCCTCGATTCACTTCGCACTTCTGGCAGAGTTTACAGCAGGCTCTCGGTACGAAGTTACATATGAGTACCGCATATCATCCACAGACAGACGGACAGTCAGAGCGGACTATCCAGACACTGGAGGATATGCTAAGAGCAGTAGTACTTGATTTTAGCACTAATTGGCAAGATGCATTGTCCTTTTTGCGAGTTTTCGTACAACAACAGCTATCATACGAGTATTGAGATGGCCCCATTTGAAGCGTTGTACGGAAAGAAGTGCCGATCCCCATTATACTGGGATGATATCTCCGAAATTCCGGAGACTGGACCTGATATGATCAGAGATATGACCGAAAAAGTAAAATAGATTCAAAAGAAAATGAAGGCAGCCCAGGATAGACAAGCCAAATATGCCAACCTTCGGCGAAGACCGTTGGTATTTGAGGCAGGAGACCAGGTGTTCCTGAAGATTTCTCCTTTTAGAGGTGTGGTTAGATTTGGAAAGAAGGGAAAGTTGTCTCCACGATATGTCGGTCCTTATGAGATTCTTGAAAAGATAGGAGATCGTGCCTATCGACTAGCATTGCCGCCTTCATTATGTGGAATACATGATGTCTTTCATGTATCAATGTTGCGGAAGTATCTCCCTGATGATTCACATGTTATTCAACCTGACGAAACCGAGCTGGCTGAGACATTGAGTTATGTTGAGAAACCGATCCGGATTATTGATCGTAAGAAAAAACAGCTCAGAACGAAGATATTTCCGTTGGTGAAAGTACAATGGACTCGTCATGGCGTTGAAGAAGCCACTTGAGAGACTGAATCAAATATGAGACAAGAATTCCCAGCATTGTTTCACTGATGTAAATTTCTATACATTCTTTTATACAGTTACAATATATACTCCCTATTGATGTAATTGAATGCCTGTGTTTTCGGGGACGAAATCATATCTTAGGAGGGGAGAAATGTAATGCCCGGTAAATTTAATGCTCATAATATGTAATTATTGAGTTATAATTTGATATGATTAGGAAAGGATTAACCGAGACACGATTTGAGGTAACGTGTGAAATTGTATGTGCGAGGACAGTACCATCGGCGCACATGCGCGACATGAGACGCACACATGCGCGAATTGGACAGAAGGTCTCGCGCATATGCGCGACAGGAGGGCGCGCATATGCGCGAGCTGTGCGATGGGGCAAAGAAAATTCCAGTAGGTCTCGCGCATATGCGCGAGCTGCCGAGGAGAACATTGCGCAGACCAGTAGGTCTCGCGCATATGCGCCGCAATGGGTCGCGCATATGCGCGAGACGTGAAGTACGCACATTCAGCCACTTGCCTTGCTGCATGCTATATGTCTATATATATATATATATATATACTCGTCCATTTTCAGAAGAAAGGAAAGAAAGAATCGAGAGAAGCTCTGGGGGGAAGAATGAAAAATCCTTACGCATTTATATTTCAATCCGTCCGTTCGATTTGAAATCTGACTTCAGTATAGTAATCCTATCAACGTAGGCTACAACTGGACGTAAGTTTTACTACATTTTGAAATTGTGATGTTGTTGGATTTGAATACATGTCATATATATTGTTCTTGACATGTTAGACAGCGTAGAATCGAAGTCAGATTAAGAAACAGACTGATTATGGAATTGTTATGATTTTCTGAAGCTAATTGACTGAGATATGATATCAGAGTATATTGGTATTGATTATTAGTTGAGGGAATTATTATCTGGTGATGTTATATTGACCGGGATATCGAGATTGTGCGGTTATACCATTGATTTTGAATTATTGATCAGATTGGTATCGATTTGAACGGTATATTGATATGTTATCATTGACATTGCCATTGCCAGATCGAGGGATTGACAGAGTTTGAATTCCAGAGCGACACTACAAATGAAAGGTATAAGTCAATGTGTATTGGGAGATTGACTTGAGTCGGTTTACACTTGAGTTTCCCTAAATCACATACTTTATTTTATTGCATTGATATTTGCATTAATTTGATTGATGTACTTGTTCTCTTGATTTATAGATAGCGGGTATTAGAGGAGTAATCTTATGACAGAAGTGCCGTTAGTGGTGGGATCGCCACAGGCACATTGCACGATGTCATGAGATAGTGTATTGGCGGTAGTGCCATAGTCTGTCACCGGATAATTGGCTATCGATGTGGATAGAATTATAGCTCCTTCTATTACTGGTGATCGGTACTGTATCGATGTGGATAGAATTATAACTTCTTCTATTACTGTTGATCGATGTCATATCGATGTGGATAGAATCAGAGTTTCTTCTATTACTGGTGATCGATACTATACCGATGTGGATAGAAACAGAGCTTCTTCTATTACTGGTGATCGATGCTATATCGACGTGGATAGAACTGGAGTCTTTTCTATTACTGTTGGTTGATATGGAATGCCAATGTCTGGAAACCAGGATCCCTAGGCTAGGACTGAGTCTAGTCTGAGTCATGGAGTCACGAGCATTGTCGACAGTTTGATATTGATTATGTTTCAGCTTTTGATCTATATTGCTGTTATCTGTCTATGCTTTTATGTTTATCATATGATTGCATGTTTCGTTGATTTATACTGGGATTATATTCTCACCGGAATTATCCGGCTGTTGTCTTGTTTGTATGTGTACTTGACAACAGGTGGGACAGGTTCAGGGTCCAGGGGATGAGGAGAGATCGTGATTAGAGTGGAGGCTCCGACTTTGATTAGAGATAGGGTTTGGACACTTGACATTAGATGTTAAACCTTAGTTGAATAAATGTATGTGGTACGGGACTAGTACTTTTATATACTGAGATGTATATATGTTTTATGTCACTACGTTTCGCATTATTTAAAAAAAAAATTAGACCCTGTTTATTATAATTGTTTTAATTAGTCCCAATGATGATTAAGAACATGATTAGCGTCTGGGTCCCCACAACAATATTCCTCCAATAATCAATAATGCTACACAGCGGGTATGTTTCACAATATCTACTTCTGAACTATTATCATCAAGAAGGGTAGACATGTAATGGTCATGTAGTGCAGTCATAGACAAATGACCACCTTTAAAATGTGTTGATGATGACACAAATCCCAACAAGTCCAAACAAATATATTGTCATTCCTCAACTGTATGTGACACATCTATTTCAGTGACTGCTTCACCATCAGTTGTTAGACCCAAATTATTGAAACATCTTGTAACGTCACAGTTTCTTCACCACATGTAAATTGAAAGGTGTGTGTCTCGCGTCGCCAACGTTCAACAAGAGCCGTAATCAAATGATTATAAAAAAATCTATGAGTCACATTCTAAAACCCCATATGATTCAAGTATGCAATTACACGATTGTGTAAATAATTATCAGTGTAAAACTTCCAAATCAAATTGTTTGACCTCTTAACTTTGACAATATCATAAGAGATTATGGAAGAAACTGTAGATGACATATGTGTCGCTTATAAATACAGGACACTGGGATCTTCTGGACCTCGATTATCTGCCATTCTGAAATAAATTGTCAAAGTTAGTTATAAATAATTGAAAATAATAATATAATGATGAATGTTTGTTTGTGAGAAAAAACATATAACTCATATATTAAATAATTATAAGCCCTCAGCCATCATCATAAATGATCGATTCTCACATACCTCAGCCGACTAATTGCCAATAATATAATTCCACAAGAAATTTGGAATAATCATCTCAAACAGATAAAATGAACATTAATTTAATGACTTTTTATAATCATAAATAATTTAATTAATGGATCTTTAAATCAAAAAATGAAAGTGGACATTTAGAACAATCGACCGAACCTAATCGCCGAAATTTCGTCGAAATCTCGCTGGAAGTTGCTGGACACGTATGAAAATTTAAGAAAAAAATAAGCTTCAAACACAACATCAACTAATAAAAAATTAAACAAAAATGAAGCCAAATCTCACCGGAATCAATCAAAAAAATTTTACCTTAAAAAAAGTCTCTAAACTTCGATCTAAGGCAAGAAACGAGCTCAAGACTCTCTAAGCATGACGGTTCACGGTTGTGCGGTGGTCACAAGTGGTGTGAGAATCGGCGCATATCCGACGCAAAATATATTCGACCAAGTTGTGGGTTCTTTGCAAATTTTTTGTATCAAAAAATTACTCTTTTTGAATGCTTTCAAATATGAACTCGATGTGAATTTTCTATAACATATCGTTAAATTATGGTCGGTCAAAGAAAGTGAGGATTTTCGAAGGCGAGAGAGAAAGGAGAGTGAAGGAAGAAGGAGATGGGTGAAGCAGATGAGCCACATATGTGGATATTAGGGAGCATCTGTGCTTTGTAAGCATGGATGGGGGGTAAGGTGGCGGAGCACTCGTGGTTACAAAGCACGGATGAAATGAAGTGGCACAACAGTCGTGCCTACAAGTGCCTACAAGTTGCGGTACAAGATTCAGTACAAGATGAAGTGGAGGAGTAGCCGCTCCTACAAGGCGCAGATGATGAGCCACGACAATGCCAACTAGACAACATCCGTTTTTTCGATAACGTTTTAACGTAATTTTGAAATTTATTTGATTCTGAAGTATTTTTTAAATATTTTTTTATTTTTAAATTAATAACAAAAAAACCCCAAGACACTCTTTCTTCCTAGGCTCGAGCCACCATGGACCTAACCCTGACCAGACCCTCCTGGACCCCACTTGAACCGCTCCTGACTAGCACCGAACCAGCCCAAGCCCTAAGCCAAGTCACGCTGGTTCTCTTCTTCTTCCTACCATGTGTGTGCACAGCCCCTTTCAAGCCAGCCGTGCCCAGGCCTGCACCAGTCCACCGGTCCACCCCCTAGGACCACCCTGAACCCTTTTGCACTTAGCCTATCACCGCGGACCACCTCCACGTCTATCTTCCAAAAACCGAGCCCTAAATCAAATTCCTAGGTCACGACACCCTTCCCTTGCGCGCCCATGAGTCTAGTCATGCTAGGACTCTTCCTAGCCCCTCGACATAGCCCACACCGAGCCTGACCAATCCCTGGCCGAGCCCAGGTGCACTGCCCCTTCTAGCCGATCCATGACGTCCTCAAACTCCATGGCTAACCCTAGAAAACCCTAGGTTCATCCTTCCTTAGCCATGAACATTCCAGCTACGTTCCACCCTTAAACGACCCTTTTTCCATCCCTTAAATATCTTATATTGGTAGCATACCCGTTGGAAATCATAACACTTTCATATATGCATAGAATCATCAAAACATTGAAAATAATCATCAAAACATTAAGCGATTCGTACTCAAATATTTTTCATGTTAAAACACATAAATCATGCGTAATATGATTTTGAATGGAACCAAATAAAGATTAGTAGTGTGTCTTTGCGTTTATAACGCTCGAATATTCGATCGTTGGCGTGGATTGCGAAGAAGGACGAACGGATAACGAAAAATCCTTGAACTTTCATCTCCAATTTTTCGAAAATTTAGTGTGTTGTGTGTGAAAGGCTTCGTCTGCTAGGAGTCCGAAGAGCCCTAAGTTTCTATTTATTTTTTTGAAAATTTAGGTGTTGCAAAGTTAGGGTTTTGGGCCTTTAAGTTTAGGAATAATTAGACCCAACAATCATAGGTAAGTTAAACCCATTAAGACCTATTTAATTGTAAAATAAAATTTTATAAAAAAATTCTTTCAAAAATAATAATTTTTGGTCCTTTAAAAGTCCTTCGTTTAACTAAAACCGGCTTTTCGGATAAAATCGAGATCGTGTCGTAAAATAATTTGGATTCCAGCATTTTTAGAAAACTTTAATCATATCGGATTATATTATCGATCCTCAAAACATTTATCGACAAATATTTTCATCTTGGTCGTCTCCGGTCTCCTTTCCCCAGCCTATTATCGAATATTCAGATAAAATCTTTAATTTTCATGAAATCATGTAATTAAATCTTCAATCATATAATATGTATCATTTAAGTATTTAAAAACAATTAAATAATAAAATTTAAAAATTAAATAATATGCATGCATGTAGTTTACGTGGACTTATCTTTTTTTAAAGGTTCCAATATCAAATTTAAAATTATTGGGCATACATTTTTTGAGTTATTTTGTAACATGGAGTGGGATACGATAGTCCTAAAACTACCCAACATATATTATAGTATCAAACTGAAAATTGTCGGACACAAGTTTTTCAAGCTATTTACTTATTTTGTGACATATAGTTGCCAATAATAGTTTTGAAAGTGTTATATATTTTGTCATCTGAATAATTAATATTTCCAAACACAAGTTTTTTCGAGTTATTTTGTGACATATTTCCACCCTGTGGTAGTTTCAAAGTGTCGGATACATAGCCAAATGTCTATGATAATGGTGGAAATCTAACTTTTTAACGTAATTTTATAAAGAAAATGAAGTAATGTTTTAATTATCTATTCATAATGGCTTTTGATGATATATTCATAATCAATTTGAGTTCAATTAAGTTTCACGTTTATCATTTTATACACAATATTCTTCAAATTTGAGTTGACTAAACCCAAAACATTCTTTTTTGAAACCCAACCAGTTATATATTTAGAATTCTTGGATAAACCACTAGTTTTAGAAAATAATGGCCCTAACATAATATTTACTTCAATACAAATTTCAATGGCTTCAATGTACTACCTGGCACAGTTGATCGTTCAAAATGGACCAGTGAGTCCACTACTTTGCGAAATAGGCTGGTTGGATTAACAAATTTTTTAGCCCATTTTACCTTCCAAATATATTAACTAAAAATTTACCGGTCGTGCATGATTGCGAAGCCATATGTCAATCCTACCCGCTGGCCTTTTTACTGCCAAGATCGAACGTATTATTCGCATGCAAGCTTTTCCGTTGTTCCCAGATTTAAATTTATTTATATTTTGTCAGATCCACCCTTTTGTTTCTTTCCGAATTTTCACCACAAAACTGCATTGAAGGCATAAGGGAATTTTGATTGTCGGTAGGAATCTGGATTCCCTTTTTCTTGAATGCCTATGATGAGCTTATTGAAATTTTGCATGAATTTTTTTCTTTAAACAAAAATCAATGTATTCCTTGATTGAAACAAAATAAACAGCGTGATGGGAGTGTATTTGTTTCGGGCGAAAATTAGGGGAATTTTTTGGTTTTTTGATGACACGGGTTTTCTGTATCTTGAAATGAAATGTCCAATGTCATAATCTTTCGAACTGTAATGAGATTGGATGATAGAAAGAGCTGACAATGGCAAGTATTCTGGGCGAGTTTGTGTTGCCTCTGCTGCTTTCGACAGGTATGTGATTTGTGTTTTCTTGTCTATGTTTTGATTGTTTGAGAATTTCTTTCTGGCTGGGAGTTGCTCTTGATTGTCTTCTCGACTAGTTTTATATTTGGGATCATACAATCATAAAACGAAGAACTACATAGGAATTATGTGAAAAATGGGATATATGAAAGTTATCTCTCGAACACTACCATGTTTTCATCAAAGTCAAGTTCTATTTCTATGTGTGCGAGGGAATTCAAAGCAATATCATGGCAAAAAGGGTTTTGGATTTTCCGTTACGCAAGCTTTCTAGTAGTCTTGTTTCTCTTGTTCTTCTTTCTAAGAGCTATGCTATTTTGCAGCCGGGTTGCTGAATTGGAGTTTGGTTTCCTTCATTCATTTGGTGACTTCTCTGATTTTACAGTTCAATATTCCCAAAAGAGGTAATTAGCACTTATTTTGAATTTTAATTTGATTTAGTGCACTTTGTCATGTCATTCTTGTGAGCCTATGCATCGACTTTGTTTAGTCGTGCCCTGTCATTATTTGTTGCACTATTGTTTGTTCTGCTGCAAATGTTCAATAATATTAGTGTTAAGTGGATGTGTATTTTCACAAATATTAATCTAATAAATGTTTTGTTTCTGCTGCTCTTTTTATGAAATCATGCGCAGGATTCAGATTTAGGGGAAGGGTTTTATGTCTATGGTTTGTTCTTATGTATTCAGTTCTTGTGATTCTTCTGCAAGTTATTTTTCTCACTTTGTGGGCTATTCCAAATTCACAATGGAGCAGTACAGATGCTTGGTGGATAAAGCTTTTTGGATTTATGAGGTAGGACATGCTTATTTTGCTTTTAATATCTTGCACTATATGTGAGAGTTTTGCTTTCTGATTTATCATATATAGAAAGATATTTCCCAGATAACTATGTGTCATGTTAATGGCTTTTAGGTTTCAATCTTGGAGATCTCCAACAGTTGTTTATTTTCTAATTGTGGAATTACTGGTGGGACTTGTTGCTTTTATCGAGATTCGCAGGAACAAATCTTGCTTGGTAGCATCTCCATGCTCTGGTAATCTATCATCAGTTATCGAACATATAGGTTTGTCATGAAATGTGACTATTACCTACGATGCTTTAACTATTTATTAATTTTAAAAAATAAGCATCGCATGTCTTATTCATGAATTCAATTTTAAAGGCTAAAGCTTGCATGCATTATGTTGGAAGTGTATGTAACTCATCAGAGGAGATAGAACAATCTGAAGTTCTCACAATTCACAAATAATATTTCTTCAAGAATACATGCATAATATTCAATAACATATTTGGAGAAAACGATGTTTTTCTTGAATTTCAGAGTGTCTGCAAGAGGACTGAGTTGTAAAAAATAATAGATTTGGAATTAATTGTCTAGGATCTATACGAAAGAAGCTCTCTGTCTGAACACAAACACACTCTCTGTGGACAATAATTCAAAATTGACTCAATATTTTTCGCCGAGGTACAATGATGAGGCTGATACTGGGGCATGTTAATTGAACTCATGCCTAAACTTCTGGGCAATCAGTTTTACCTGTTCAACACTATCTGGCAATGGTTGCTTGACCAATGATTTCGGTTGGGAATAATTCTAGCAAGCGGATTGGGGTCAAGTAGTAGTAATTTGATGATGAGTCCATGTATCGTACTCACAGATATCGATGTTTAAATACTAGAATATGATTTATTTTTCTTAATTTAGGCTAATCAAATTCAGGTCAGATGAGATAAATTAATTGGAACTAATTTAAAAAGTTTAAATAAATTAATTAAAGCAAAAATAATCCAAACTATTAATTAGACAGAAATTCATATTTAAAAACGACTAAGGTACACAACGGTACCGAGACAACTTATAATCTACGTGTCGAATTCATATTCAATAAATTAATTATTTAATTAACAAAGAAATTTCCAAAATTATTTATTAAACGATTTCTCGAATTAATAAAAGTTAATTAAATCTAACAGTCCAATTATTCTAGCTGAATTTAATTAGATTTAACCACATTAGATCGCTGTGAAATTTCAGTTTTTAACCTAAAGTCGCACACTGAGATAAATACTATTTCTAGTCGGTTTAACCATGTGTTGGTTTATTTATGAAGCAAATATTAATCTATCGCCTTCCGATTTTAGATTAACCAACAAATATTCTATTTAATTGGTCAGATTAAAAGAACATGTGATAAATGACATCAATCAATGAATAAAATAAATAATAGAATTGTATCAAACTCAAAACATCAAAAATAATTTGTCTCGGCCCTATCGTGGCCTTAGTCTATAAATTCTACTCCATAAACTCAAAACAAAAGTGCAAATCCATAGTTAAGAAGGAATGAAAGGAATTCTCAGTAATTTGTAGCGTGTGTGCGGAATTCCTCGTGCTTCTGCCTTCAATCTTCCTTCCCTTATGTTCTTCTTCCGCGCTGTTGCTACTTCACTGTAGCCTTCTGTTTTGCATTTCTTCTCTCTTCCTCTGTCTCCTTCCTTCCGTCTTCCGTGCTTCCTTTCTCTTCCTCTGCTGTTTTGCTCTCCTCCCTCTCTACGTTCTTGTGCCTCTGCTTCACGCCTCTTTTTATCCTCGTCAATGGGCCTCATCCTTCAAGTCTTTTTAAGCACATGTCAAGTAAAAAAAAGATATAGATAAGATATTTATCAAGATTTATATTGATTTTTCCAAAATTTCAATTTCATCAAAAAATAAAATATAAGAATATTTTATTTCCATTCTTTGATAATTTATTTCCTTTGAAATTTAGTAAATTTATCTTAAATCTCAATTTAAACACTTTTCATTTTATTTAAATCTATAATTATTAATTCAAATAACCACATAATTAGGAATAAAAATTCTAGTAAGAGCAAATATTATAAAATCAAATTCCTAAAATCTTACAATCTTTGTAAGATTTGGCCTTATCAATCCCCCTACACTTGGCATTTATTCGTTCTCGAACAAATCAGAGAATAAAAATACAACGAAGAATTATTAAATGATCCACGACAAAAAAATGACAATCAACATTTTTAAACCTATCAAATTCCGTCACACTCAATCAAAAGATCACACTTCGAATATCATAAAATTCACTTTCGTTGCAACTTTAAAACTCAAGCATTCACTAGAAAAGATCACAATAATGAGACGTGCGTAGGGTGAAAGTCAAAACTCATATTCCTCAAAGATGTTTTAGTTCAAGGAGTGCTCATATTTTCTGAATATTTTTTTTAATATAAACTCTCCATAAGCTTGTTTTTCATACCTTTCTTCACTGAATGTTGGATGAATATGACCCGATCAATAGGTCTTTTCAAGTTTATAATGTTAAGCCACGGCTCAAGACTACAATAAAGGTAGGGTGATTCAAAATAAGAGAAAATAAATAATTTAATAATACAACGCATTCTTTCATCTCTTGTCATCCTCCATCTAACCTTTTCAACTTCCTTATATTTCTTTTTCTTTTTTTCCAATCATCAACAACATTCCTTCCTCCTTTCCTTTTTCATTATATATATATATATATATATATATATATATATATATATATATATATATATATATATATATATATATTTCATCAATCTCTTTCCCTTTCTTCATGATTTTTTTTTCAAACTCCTCCAATTTTTCTTATCAATTATCAACACATGAGAGTTATTGAAAATTTTAAAGCGCTAAGGAGTATATTTCTCTCAAAATTAAGGTAGAGAAATAGTGTATAAGCTAAAATTAGGTAGTTGATGTGAGATTTTGAAAGAAAACAAATGGGAGCTAATTGTATGTCTTTGACACACTCCATTTGATTTTTTAGGCTCAAAAGGGGATACTAAGGATATGAATGATGTATTGGGTAGGTTCGAAAGGCTTAAACGGTTCAAAGATCGCCTAAATCATCCCTAAGTCATTCTTCTCCGTATTTTCGCATCGTAGGATAATCAGAAAAGTCCTAGATTATTATTAGCTCACCTCTTTCCAATTCACAATTAATTTATATAAGTATCTCTTAAAGTGCATAGATTATGTCTCAAAAGATGATACGAAACTAGTTCATGCTCAAATCCTTTAGCTACAACTACTGTTTTTATCTCAATCAATTCTAGGTGTGATTCAATCTCTTGACTGATAAAAAATCTAGAAAATTAATTAGTGTGTCATGTAATCACAAGTACAGCTTCTCAAAGAATAATCAGAAAAATTTTATGTTCGAAAATTACACAATAAAGCACATGATAAGTGTGGTGACGTGGAACAAAACACAAATCACAAATCCCCCAACACTTAGATTTACAATGTCCTCAGTGTCATGCAATTCAAAAAGAATATAAAAGAGAATCAAAATGACGATTAAAAAAGTGTGTTCTCCCATCGCTAATAATAGCTCTAGGTGTGCCAAATCTTGAAAAAAAAATTCTTTAAAAATTGGATCACAACCTTAGATTATTGGTTCAACAAGCACTTGCTTCCAACCACTTAGATACGTAATCCACAGCCACCAAAATATATTTATTTCGTAAGGAATCTAGAAAAAGCCCTATGAAATCAATTCCCCACACATCAAACAATTCACAGACTAAAATATTATTCAATGACATTTCGTGTCTCCTTGAAATATTACCAACACGTTGGCATTCATTGCAATTCAAAACATAAGTGTGTGCATCCTTGAACAATGTAGACCAGTAAAATCTAGCTTGAAGGATTTTTGTGGCCGTTTTACTTGCCCCAAATGTCCTCCAGTCGAACCACTATGACAATGAGCAATTATAGAACTCACCTCTTCCGCTGGAATACACCTACGAATAATGACATCTGCACAGATTTAAACAAAAGAGGATCTTCCCAAAGATAATATTTTAAATCCGAAAAGAACTTTTTCTGCAGATATGTAAGATGAGAAGGACTAAATTTGCATGACAAATAATTCACAAAATCAGAATACCATGGTAAATTAGAGATGGCATAAAGTTTCTCGTCAGGAAACTCATCTCTAATTACATACTTACTGTTAGAATCGGTTAGGGGGTAATCATTGAGCGACAATAGCTCGATTTTGAAATATTAAACATTGATGAATTAAATCAGGTTTGATATGAAATCAAGTGGAAAACACTTGAAATAATCTTTGTAGAAACCGATTAAATATTTTGTAAAGCATTTAAAATATATGCAAGTTGAATGAGTAAAAATATTTTTGTTGAAGCATTTTATCAAACAATTGGTATGCAATATTTTGGTATTTGAGGAATACATAAAATGCTTCAACAATGCATCTTTAAAACATTGGAAATGATAAGTAAATGCAATAAACAAATAGACACAAATTTTTTTATGGATGCTCGGAGACTTCAAATGCTCTTACGTCACCCCTTCTTCCCCTTGAGAAGGATTCACTAGAAAACTTTGATTTATACAACTCTTTGTACAAACCTACTCAGCTTAGGACTTACATTACTCTCTAACTGAACTCCTAGCTCTCAAGATTGTAGGCAAAATCTCACAATCAGTATGTTTAATGTCTCATATGAAAAGATTAAAAAAACAATGTTTTACGTCTTTGTGTGAAGACTCACTAAACTAATATTTGAAGTTCAACTCTATTATATATGTGTGAGTGATTGTGTGTGAAGAATTTATCATTTACGATGTATATTTCAAATGTATCCTCACACAAGGGCTTGTGCTCTCAACTAGCTGATTTCTTCATGCTAATTGTCCATGCTTTGAATCCGCTTCAAAATCTCTTGTTTGATCTTCAAGATGTTGTATTTAAAAGCTCCAACTAATGATATATACAGTTAGACACAAGAATATGACCATTTGGAAAGTTTCTGTACTGTTTCTGAAATTGTAACGATCAAATTCGCCTTGCTGGACATTTTTGTGATGGGTCAACTCTGGTCAACTCAACTGGTCATTCAGTTCAATTGGTCAGCAGCTGGTTCAGTTTGGTTAAGTTGGTCAACTGCTGGTTCAGTTCAGTTCAGTTCAGTTCAGCTGGTTCAGTTGATCAGCAGCTGGTTCAGTTCAACTGGTCTGGTTCAGTTAGTCAGGAGCTGGTTCAGTTTAGTTGGTCTGGTTCAGTTTCAGCTGGTGTGATGAAATCAGCCTAACTGATTTCGGTTTGTGCAGAACTAGTAGCTTCATTCTCCTTTATCAGTATCTTAAGCTTCGATTCAGACTTTGACTTCTCAAGATGATTTGTAGATCACCGTCTTATCTTTTCAACATATACCGAATCGCTTAATTTCGATAATCGAGCTGAGAGATATGACCAAAATACCTGCAACTGCTTATACCCAATGGATTGTTGTTTTCGTGCAATCAGTTTGGTAATTCAGCGATCGGTTAGACCTTGATAACATCCGAATTTACCCAACTGACGTGATATACGACTTGTTCCAAATCGAGTTGTCTGATCAGTCTGGTTGGCGGATTTTAATTTGAATCACCTCGTTGAGAGATATCATCAAAATACCGAAACTTTCCAGAAATTCAGTTTGTGCAGAATTCAGTTTCAGCTTGCTTCTTGTTTTAATAACTTCACACTTGAGTAAATATGTTATAAACACAATAACAAATTTTGTTAACATCAAAATAAAGATTGCGAAATGAAATGTTCCAACACTTACCTTCCTCGGGCTTCTCCAATCTTGATAGATGATCAGCAACTTGGTTTTCAGTCCCTTGAGATCCACGATCTCTATGTCAAATTCTTGCAGTAGAAGGATCTATCTTATCAATCTTGGCTTGGCCTCATTGTTTAAGAGATACTTCAAAGTTGAATGATGTGTGTGGACTATCACTTTATTCCCTGCAAGGTATGACCGAAACTTGTTCAAAGCAAACACAACATCCAACAACTCTTTTTCTGTAGTAGAGTAGTTCAATTGAGCTCCTGAAAGTGTCATACTTGCATAGTAGATTACATGTAAGAATTTGTCCCTTTTTTGCCCCAGAACAGCCCCTAAAGCAATATCACTTGCGTCAAACATGAGTTCAAAAGGTAGATTCCAATCTGGTGAGACAATGATCGGGGTTGTGGTCAACTTTTACTTTAATACCTGAAAAGCTTGTAAACAATCCTCAGAAAAAACAAAAGGACATCTTTCATTATCAGATTAGTTTAATTCTTAGCAATACTTAATAAATCGCCTATAAAAACTTGCATGCCTAATAAAACTATGAATTCTCTTGACATTAGTATGGGGAGAAAGCTTTTTCATGATATCTACTTTAGCTCTATCCACTTCAATCCCTTTTTTAAGAAATTTTGTGACCAAGGACAATTCCTTCCCTTACCATGAAATGACATTTCTCCCAATTAAGTACAAGATTAGTTTCTTCACATCTCTTTAGCACTTTTGACAAACTAAACAGACAAGAGTCGAAGGAAGAACCAAAAAATAGAAAAGTCATCCATGAAAATCTCAATACATTTTTCAACCATATCTTGAAAAATCGCTATCATACAACGTTGAAATGTAGCAGGAGCATTACACAAACCAAATGACATTCTTTTATAAGTAAAAGTACCATAGGGACATGTAAAAATTGTTTTATCTTGATCTTCGGGATCTATGGGGATTTGCATATAACCGGAATAACCATCTAGAAAACAATAAAAAGCATGACTTGCCAAACGTTCTAACATTTGATAAACAAAAGGTAAGGGGAAGTGAACTTTTCTTGTGGCATCATTCAATTTGCGATAATCAATACAAACATGCCACCCAGTCACAGTTCTAGTAGGGATTAACTCGTTATTTCCATTTTCAACAACAGTGATCCCCCTTTTCTTAGGAACAACATGCACATGGACTTACCCACTTGCCATCGGATATAGGAAAGATCATACCTGCATCAAAGAGTTTGATTACCTCCTTTTTGACGACAACTTGCATATCTGGATTTAGTCTCCTTTTGGGTTGAGTAGCGGAGGAGTGCTCCTTCTCCATTAATTGTGCATGCACATGGATGGACTAACCCCCTTGATTTCAGCTATGCTCCATCCAATGGCACATATGTGGTCTTTCAGCACTCTCACGAGCTTATCTTCTTCATCACCTTGTCAAGGAATAGAAAACAATTATTGGCAGTTTATCTTCTTCCTTCAAAAACAAGTATTTTAAATAAGGATGAAGTAGTTTGATTTTGAGGAATGGGGGTTCTTCTATCGAAGGTTTAAGTGATTTTGGAATATGTCCATGCTCCCCAATATTCTAATTTACCGATCTTGGCAGAGGTTTTGATCCCTCCAAGTAGTTCATACATTTCTCCACCTCTTCTTTTATTGATTCTGTGGACTTTGGGTTCACCAAAAATATCTCCAGTGGGCCTTCAGTAAAAGTATCTTGCACACTACATTCAACAATATCATCAATAACATCAATTCTATAACAATCAGAAGATTCAACATGATATTTCATACTACGAAAAACATTAAAAGTTACTTTCTCATCATTCAACCTCAAAACTAACTCACCTTTTTGCACATCTATGAGAGCTCTTCCAGTAGCTAAGAAAAGACGACCTAAAATTAGAGGGATCTCACGATCCTCCTCCATGTCTAGCCCAACAAAGTCAACTGAAAATATAAATTTATCAACTTTAACCAAAACATCCTCTATAACCCCTCTAGGATATTTAATAGATTTATTAGCAAGTTGAAGTGAAATAGTGGTTGGTTTAACTTCTCCAATCCCCAATTTCTCAAAACAAGAATAAGGCATAAGAATTATGCTAGCACCAAGATCACACAATGCCTTGTAAAAATTGGAACTACCTATAGTGCAAGGAATGGAGAAACTACCTTGATCCTTAAGCTTAGGAGGTAATTTATTTTGCAAAATAGCTGAACACGCTTAACAGTTTCAAAATCAACAAGTTTCCTCTTTTTAGTCAAAACATCTTTCAAGAATTTAGCATAAGAAGGCATTGAACCAAAATCTCTGCAAAAGGAATATTTATGTGCAATTTCTTAAAAACTACAAGAAATTTTGCAAATTGATGATCCAATTGTAGTTGCCTTACTCTTTGAGGAAAAAGAAGTTTATTAATATCAATATTATCATTAGAATCAAACTCCTTACCTTTCTTATATGTCTTTGATTTCACTCCTCTAGCATTCTTTTCCTCCACATCTGTAGAATTCTGCATCTTTGGTTCTTCCTCCTCGGCCTTGATCACTGTACTCACTACATTCACTCCTTTCGGATTTTTCTCAGTATCACTTGGTAGTGTTCCAAGGGGTCGATTTGCTAACTGATTGGCTATTTGACCCATTTGAGCTTCCAACCTTTGCAAGATAGCATCATGATTTTGCAGCCTCATCTCCATCCCCACATGTTTCATCATAAAATTCTCAGTAAATTGGTCTTCGATCTCCTTTCTTGAATCCTGGAGGTGCTGCTGGTACCAATAATCCTTGTTTTCTCACTTTTTGAGGAATGAACATTGGAGGAATATGTGTTGGATTAAGAGAATTCTCAGTATTATTCCAATATAAATTAGGGTGATTCTTCCATCCTGGATTGTACGTGGAACTGTATGGATTTGATTGCTGTTTCCGATTGATTCCCCACGAAATTCACTGCTTCTTCATCAAAATTGGTTTGTTCCTCGATGACTATTCCTTGGACTTGATTTGCTTGATTCAGTTGCAGCTGAGAAAATTTATGGGCCAACCCATCAATCTGAGCAGTAGCCAGTAAGTGCATTAAACACATCGATTTCAAGAACTCCAGCCTTCTTTTCTCGTTTAATTTCCAGCAAACCCGCACTACTTTCGGCCATATTCGAAATTATTTCCAAGGCAACTCGTGGAGTCTTCCAATATAAACTACCATTGGCTGCCGTATCTAGCATGGAACTCACGGAATGATCAACTCCATTATAGAAAATCTGAACTTGATCAGATGAAGAGAAATGATGTTGAGGACACCTCCTCAACATCTTTTTAAATCTTCCCCAAGCTGTATGTAGTGTCTCCCCATCCTTTTTTCGAAAAGATGAAATATCCATACGCAGTTGTGCTAGCTCGGTGGGCGGAAAATATTGATTCATGAACATTTCTACCAAACCATTCCATGTAGTAATAGAGCAAGCTGGTAGATCTCTAAGCCATTCGGCTGCTTCACCATGCAAAGAGAAAGTGAATAATCTCAATCTTATGGCATAAGTGCTCACTCCATTAAATTTGATTGTGTCACAGATAAATAATAATCCATCCAGATGTGCATTAGGATCCTCGGTCTGCGATCCTCCAAATCTCACTTGATATTGTATCATTTGAATGATGGATGGCTCCAACTCAAAATTGTTTGCTTCCACAGTAGGACGAGTGATGTTAGAACCATAACCTCCAGCAGTTTGTCTAGTAAATAGAGAATTCGATCATCCTCCTCGTTGGCCATTGCTTCCATCCCTGCTGTTTCAACATTTTCCTCTGTTTTTAATTGTTCTTCCACGTCAGAGTCTGAGGATTTCTCCCTTAGTGATCTACGCCTCCGTCGAAAAGTATTCTCAATCTCTGGACCAAATATATCTAATTCTGTGTCTCCTTTAGCAGGGCTCATGCACGGTTAGATAATTCCTAAACATAAATAAAAAAAACTTTAAACGTACGACTATGCGTAAAATCAACAAAATTAAATAAAAACCTAATATCCAGAAAATAATAAATCCTAATATTAAACAATTCAATCCCCGGCAACAACGCCAAAAACTTGACCGATGATTTCTGTTGGGAATAATTTTAGCAAGCGGACTAGGTCAAGTAATAGTAATTGGATGATAAGTCCAGGTATCATAGCTACAGAGATCGATGTTTAAATACTAGAATGTGAATTATTTTTCTTAATTTAAGCTAATAAAATTCAAGTGAGATGAGATAAATTAATTGAAACTAATTTAAACAATTTAAATAAATTAACTAAAGCAAAAATAATCCAACTATTAATTTAGACAGAAATTCAAATTATTATAAAAATGATTAAAGTGCACAACGATACCGAGACAACTTATAATCTACGTGTCAAATTCATATTCAATAAATTAACTATTTAATTAACGACGGAATTTCATAAATATTTATTAAACTATTTCTGGAATTAATTAACTTAATTAAATCTAATAGTTCAATTATTCATAACTGAATTTGATTAGATTCAACATCATTAGATCGCTGTGAAATTCTAGTTTTTCAACCTAAAGTCGCACAATGAAACCGAATACTATTTCTAGTCGGTTTAACTATATGTTGATTGATGTATGACTCAAATATTAATCTATCGCCTTCCGGTTTTAAATTAACCAACAAATATTCTATTTAATTAACAAATTAAAAGAACACGTGATAAATGACATCAATCAATGAATAAAATAAATAATAGAATTGCATCAAACTCAAAACATCAAAAATAATTTGTCTCGGCCCTATCATGACCTTAGTCTATAAAAGTCTACTCCATAAACTCAAAACAAAAGTACAAATCCATGTTTAAATTTAATGAAGAAAACATAGTTAAGAAGGAATGAAGGGAATTATCAATGATTTGTAGCGTGTGTGAGGAATTCCTCGTGCTTTTGCCTTCAATCTTCCTCTCCTTATGTTCTTCTTTCGCGTTGTTGCTACTTCACTATAGCCTTCTGTTCTGCAACTTCTTTTCTCTTCCTCTGCATCCTTCCTTCCGTCTTCCGTGCTTACTCTCTCTTCCTTTGCTGTTTTTCTCTCCTCCATCTGTACGTTCTTGCGCCTCTGCTTCACGCCTCTTTTTATCCTCCTCAATGTGCCTCATCCTTAAAATCTTTTTAAGCCTATGTCAAGTAAAAAAAAATATTGATAATATCTTTATCAAGATTTGTATATATTTTTCCAAAATTTCAATTTCATCAAAAATAAAATATAAAAATATTTTATTTCCATTCTTTTAATAATTTATTTCTTTTGAAATCTAGTAAATTTATTTTATCTCCTAATTTAAACACTTTTCATTTTTATTTAAATCTATAATTATTAATTCAAATAACAACATAATTAAGCATAAAAATTATAGATAAGAGCAAATAATATAATATCAAATTCTTAAAATCTTACCATAAGATTTGGCCTTAAGACTGCTCTAAAATGTTATTTTTCACATTTTATAGTAATTTGCAGCAATCACACCGTTTCATTCTATATTTTCTTCTCTCTGGAAGAAAAAAATAGATTCTCTATGTTTCCACAGATTTGGGTCGTATTTGACAGTTTAATTTGTTCCAAATTGAAGGTTATCGTCTCAGGCTCGCTTCCTGCTTACTAGTGCCTGCTGTGCAGTTGGTCGCGGGGATCAGCAATCCTTCCTGGATTTCTTTACCATTTTTCCTTTGCAGCTGTGTTGGGCTCATTGATTGGTCTCTAACGAGCAACTTTTTAGGCCTTTTCAGGTAATTCTTCCTTTGTGGTGGTGTTAGTTTTATTATCTTTCCACAAGAAATATCTGCCGGAGTGCCCAAAATTAAGTTCTATACTTCTATGACATCATTTTTCTGGCTCTTCTATGTTATGTCTCATTGCTAAGGTGGTGGAAGCTTCTTTGGTTGTACTCTGGTTTTAGCATTTGCCTACTTTACGTGTACCAGCTTCCTGTTGGGATCCCAAACATGTTTCACTTGATAGCTGACTTCATTGGTCTATACAAAGTTTCTGCTGATTCTGGCTGGCAAGAAAGTTGTTCCGGCATTTCATTAATGGTGTTTTATTATATGGTATGCTTTTGTCATCTTAGTTTGAACTTTTAGTTTCCATCATGCCTGTGTTTGATTTGAGATTCATTTGGTAGCTTATAGTAAAGAAATTTCACCACTGCGGTTCTGCAATTATCAGGATCAACTTCATCTTCTCTACATTCCCATTTTTCTTAACTCAGCTTTCTATTGTACACAAATCTTTAGTGCAATTTGTTTGTTGATTGTAAGTGCTGTTAAGTGACTATGAGTCTGGTATCTATCTTGGGCATTTATTGTGGCTCGAAGGAAACAATGTCTCAAAAAGTGTTGGATAACTTTATTCTGGAGATTCAGTTAATATTTTATTTGAGGATCGATTTTTTCCAGACTAAGTTGCTTTCCTTATATGTAATTTGCAGTTTTGTACAGTGTTAGTAATGTGCATTATAAAGATAGCCACATGCTTGATTCCAATGGCTGAGACAATAATTTTTCATGTTTGGTTCAAAAAGGGCAACTTAATTGTGCGTTAGCCATTTAGGTAAATTTTCATTGATCTATTGAAGAATTAGTTGATTTTGTAAATTGTGGAATGAAACAAAGGAGGAAACAGACCATAATAAATGATATTGCATTCTTGATTTGTGAACGCCATTTCTTCTTGAAGTGTGTTTTCTATCCTTCATTATCTTTGCATGTTTATTTGTCTCACAAAACCTGTAGCATGATAAATCCAACACAAATAAAAATGGTTCTACATAAGAAATTTTTTTCAGCTAATAACTAGTGTGTTGGATCAAGAATTTGGGATATTTTGGTGGTTAACAAATAATGTTAAGACAAAACTGATTTAAGAGAAATTGGTACAGTTAAACAAAACTGATTACGCGTCTAAACTGAATAAATAAGTCTAAAGGATTTCAGTTTACCAAACCTCAGTTTACCCAGAATCAGTCTACGTCAAAACATTAAACTGATGTCCACATCAAGCAGTCTGAACAAACTGATCGCAATAGTGTACGAGTTAAAACTGATTGCAACAGTGTACGAACTGTCAGAAAAGCATTGACATGGACTAAAAACAAGAAAACGAACTCTTTTGATTGAATGGATCTATTTCTGAGAGTATACATAGAGGAAAAATTGAATTCAAGAAAGGATCGAGCATTCACTGAATTCAAAATCCTTCATATATCTGAGCAAAGCTGAATTAGTTCAGCATATCTTAAAGAATTTTATCTAATCATTTAAGGATCATTTCATGTTAAGTTAGTATCATTGTGTATTACATTTGTATAGCAGTTTGTAGACTGTCTATTAACCAGTTGAGATACTAGGAGTTCAGTTTGGCAGTGTTTAAGACTAAACAGAATCGGAATCTTGCAAACTACTTGTATTATCTAATGTCTTTTTGTGCGAACCTTCCTAGACGAAGAAGGAGTGACGTAGGAGCTTCAGTTTTCGAACATCCAGAAACATATATGTTTTTTTACACTTCAGTTTACCCCTTCCCATTCATTCTGTGATTTGTTCTAATCTGTCAATCTAGCTTCTTTCCACACTTATATAATAACAAACTGACATAGACACTCGAGGATATTTAGTTTTGTTGCCAACTCATCTAAACTAATCGAAGAAACTTACATATTTATTCAACTCCCCTTCTAAACATTCAACAGATCACACAAATGGTATCATAGCAAGCTTTATTCTCGATTCTGAACTTTCCAATTACAATGATTTCATTCATTAAAATTCTCATCTTTTTAAGGAAGACTTTGATGACTGGAAAATAAAAATGCAAGCTCATTTAGCTGCTCAAGACGATGACATGTGGTTCGTCATTACCGAAGGACCAACAAGGATACTAAAAGCTAATACAGCTATAGCCATCTCCGAAGGTGCTCCTCAAATGCTTAGAGCGAATAGACCAATGAGGATAATAATAAGGCAAATGTTGACAATGTGGCAAAAGATATACTATATAAAACTCTTGAAAAAAACACATTCAGCTAGATCAAAATGTGCAAAACTAGCAAATAAATTTGGGAAAAGACGAGTTTAGCTACTAAAATAGATACTGAAATGTACAACATAACGATTAAATGAAAGTTCTTAAACTAAAAATACTAGAATAATCGAAAAACGGATGACACGCTGCTCGAAAATGACGAATTCTTCAAGTTTCCTTGACTCCAATTCTTTTTTCCTCGCATGTGGTTGCTCTCCTTTGCTGATAAAAACTGATATGCCCCTAAAAAACGTTTCCTAGGGTTATTCAAGTAGGTAGCATCAAGAAAGAATGGAAAGAAATCGGTGTAAATTTTTTCCTTCTTAATCGTGCTAGGGCGGATGGAATTTTCCACCCCAGTGCAACATGCTCGCAAATCTTTTTTCCGCATGCTAGGGCGGGCAAAAACATCCGCCTCAGCTCATGTGGCTCGAATTTTGGTCCATTTTTCTTCATGTGCGTGCTGGGGCGGACATTCCGCGCTAGCGCACCTTTCTCAAGTTTAGTCCTTGAATCCATCTTTCTTGACCATATATCTATAAATTAACCCAAACACATGAAAAACAATTCATATGCATAATATGTAATAAAAAACAACTAAATATAAACGAAATATCTCGAAACATGCATGAATGTGACTCAAATTGACACAATAAAAACACGATAAAATGACACACATCAGACAACTAAAGAAAAAACTCGATTGAGAGGTGGCAGAGGATCAAGAATCAAGACTTGGCTTCTGACTTGAGCAAAAGAATCATTGAGGCCCAGGAGAAAAGCCATCTGTAATCCATTAGAATAAATACATCAATGTTCATGAGTCATTGCAGCTACACTTCCCATAGTTATACAAAGGATGTAATTGATTTAACTCCTCCCACAGTTCTTGAGCTTGGTAAAGTAAACACTAACCAAATCTTGATATTGACGAAGGATGATTAAGTCTCTGCGAAGTGGCAAAATTCGAGGCCCATTGTTCTATTGAAATCAATCCCTAAGATCGTTCCAAATTTTTACGGCAGACTTAGCGAACAACATGCTGGCTGATATATCCTGGATACTGAATTTAATAGCCAAATGACTATTATTTTTACAAGTCCATGTATTTACCAGATTCAAATCCGGCTCTGACGGCTTGGGGACCAATCCATCGATGAACCCCAACTTGTTCTTGACAGAAAGGGCTATCTTCATTGCCCGACTCCTAGAGGCAAAATTGTAACTTGTGAGTGGCTGTGAGTCAAGAATAAGCCCTGGATTATCTGAGTGATGTAGAAAATATGGGCTCAAAGGATCATCGACGGCAGATCGGAATGGCGAATATTAGGCTGAGGAACACGTGTTTGCCATAGCTAATAACAAATCTTGTGACAAATTTCAAAATTTCTGCACGGAGAGGAAGACGATTAACTTATTTATTGAAGAAGAACAACTGATGTACATCGAAGTATTTATATATGTGGAAAGTTAACTACCTACCTTGTAACTATTCATAATCTAATCACAACTACTCACAAATCTTGTTAATAGTCAAATTTAGACGGACCATGTTTTTCATAACGCTGAAGGCATCTTGCTCCATCATTCCCTTCCTCACCCCTTGCTTTCTATCTTCCATTAGAATTATAAGGTTTTCCATGGTTTTCATAGCGTAGAGTTCTTTCCATGTTGTGGATATTGTTAACACCAAGAATTACCCTGGGATAATTTCTTCAAACTGAAATATGAAATTAAACTGTAATAGGCGAAGCGTTTTGAATCAAATATTTAAGTGGCAGACCTTTTCTTTTTGTTTTGTTTTTTCTTTGTTTTGTGCTTCACTCAAAATTTTTGTTCGGCTAAGAAGTAATTATGAAACATAATGCAGGTTTCTTGCATAAAACATGATTTAGAGGAAATGGAATTCATCATGTCAGTGAGGCAAGGCAGCTTGACTGAACAACTTCTTCCTTCAAAGAACTCATTTTTTGTTCGTCAGTTGAGGTAACTTTGCTGTAGGTGCCGTTGTTTTCCTAGGATGAAATCTTTATAGCTTGCAATTAGATTTGAGCTCAAACTTTGGTTTAGTCAATATACTTCAGTGAGGAAGAAGACCATTTTTTTCATTCTTTCATGTGCAAGCAATATATGATGGATGCGATCGTTTTGTCTTACATAATTTGTTTTTCATGGCAATCTATAATTTTAGTAATTTCTGTTATGGTTTTCGATTTTCCAACCCATAACATTAGTTCAAAATTTGGTTTGTTGGCACAAGAAATTTTTCCCATTTATTTTTTCACATCAGAATTTTGTCTTACAACCTTTTTACGATGATCAATTTTCCTGCAGGTCTGGCGTAAGGCATACCAACATTTTATTACGGGGAACTGTTTTCAGGATTTTTAGTATTAACTGGTTTACATATGGATTTCCGGTATGTATTTATAAATTTTAGCACCAAAACTATATCTTTTCACAAATTATATCTTACTAAATCATGTTTTCGATGGTAAATTGTGAACTTAATGGTCCTGTTTGCTAATAAATTCTAATAACGTACTTTTTGTTTATTTTCTTTATATTGTTTGCTTACATGTTAAACTGTCAGTGATAAAATTTACAGATATCCTTGTTTGCCCTTTCATATTGGAGCTTCCATTTTGCAAGTATGTGTGCATTTGGATTACTTGCATATGTTGGGTATATTTTGTATGCTTTTCCATCCTTGTTCCGTATGCACCGGCTGAATGGGTTGCTTCTTGTCTTCATTCTATTGTGGGCTGTGAGCACATATGTTTTCAATGTGGCCTTTGCTCATTTGAACTGGAAACTTGGGAAGGTATTTCCTTGCCTTACTAATTTTAACCAGGGATACAGGTCCAAATCCTCTGAGAACCAATGAGAATTTTGATTCTTTTTTTTCTATACTTAGGATATGGAGATCTGGGAGATGATTGGATTGTGGCATTATCCCATTCCTGGTTTTTTCCTTCTAGCGCAGTTCTTTCTCGGAGTTCTTGTAGCTATTGGTAATCTTGTTAACAATTCTGTTTTCTTATGCATGTCAAATGAGGAGAGGCAATCTTCCAATGAGAATGAAACTGAAGAAGGTAACGATTCTGATATTTGAGTCACCAATTTTAAATTCACTTGCTACAAAGCTATAAAATACTCATGTTCTCTTCTTTGTCATGTCTTGAAAATCTTGTTCTAGATGAATTTGGCTGCTTTTCTTGGTTGATCCTTTCCTAAGTTATTTCTTAACCTTTTCTTTTGATGCAACAACACATAAATAGACTGTATCAAATCACTTTTATATTAGTGATGTGTTAGTTGCTTGACTGGTCAATTGGTTGAGCTAGATTTACAAGATTAAAATAAAGGAGTTTTACTAATAGTATGTTTCTTGTATGTAAATGTATGTTAGCTTATATTCTTTCATTAGTTGTTTGGAATGCTTCATGTTTCTTTGCTCTGCTTCGGGTCTTGCCTTTTTAACTTGTCACAACTTAATAAAAACAGAACAAAAGCTTCCTTTTGATACTTGTTATGAAGAATAACATCTCATTTTAATCATTGTGTACTATCACATCTGGAATCCATTTCTTTATAATATGAATTTCCTTGCTGTCTAGGTTTATATTAGTTATTCTATCATTGTTCTAATGATTGTTTAACGATATATTTTTGTTCCAGTGAATGTGTCATTTCAGTTTGACCCTGAATATTTTGGTACTACACATATTGTTATGCAGTAAAAAAAGATGCAAAAGTCTTGATAGTGGCTACGGTTGCTTGGGGGCTGCGTAAATGTTCTCGACCTATTATGATGTTGCTGATGTTTCTCATCGCAATGAAGCCAGGTTTCATCCATGCTGTTTATGGTATGTCAAAGTCTGACGTATGGATTCTTATCAGATTACGCTTTGATAAGTGGTTATCTGGCTCCGCCTCTATATTCTAATAGGCATTGAATTCTATTCTATTTTGTAGTGATTTTCTTCTTTGTGTATCTTTTGAGCCATAACATCAATAAAGGGATTCGCCAATCCCTGATTCTTCTATGTGAGGCACATTTTGCGATTTTATACATTCTTCAGCTGAATTTGATCTCAAGAAAATTGGAGCGAAAAGGCTCAATAAGTGTGGAAGTGCTATCACAGTTAGGTGCGGGTTTATTGATATTAACTTATTTACTTGTTAAAATAATCACTTCATACAATCTGGTATATCAGACATTATTTCCTCCAAGTGTCTTATGATTTTTGTTTATTAACGTGGATCTAAACTCATGTAGGGTTTCTTGAAAGTGATAGTTCTCGGGACTTCCTGCAAATTGCTCTGCTTGCATGCTTTTGTGCGATCCATAACCGTGGCTTTGAAATGCTGTTCTCATTTTCTGCTATTGTTCGACACACGCCCTGTCATCCAATTGGATTTAGCATTCTGAGAGCTGGTTTGAATAAATCGGTGCTTTTATCAATCTACGCTTCTTCCAACATCAGAGATGACTGTGAGAATTCTTCAAATGGTACTGTAGCATTAGCCAAGGATAATCTGTTAGTTTCTGCTTAACTTGGATGATTTGGATCATATTTGGGCTACAAGTTAATTCAAATAATTCATGAACTAGCACATAATAGAGGAATTGCAAAATACTCATGAAGAATTTTCTTCTTAAATTGTTCTAAAATTGATACAACAATTTGTTATTTCTGGCTTCATTCCTCTTCTAGGAAGAAATAGATAATTGATGATGATCGTTGTTTAGACATTATGAATATTTTATGTCCTCACTTATTATTTGTTTACATCAACCAGTCTAACCCATTATCCATCTTCCAGAGAGAAAGGTAGCTCTGTATCTCAGTGCAGTCGAGAAGAAGTTTTTATCCATGTACAGATCATTTGGAACCTACATTTCTTTTCTCACCATTCTTCTTGCGGTATATACTGTAAGGCCTAATTATACATCATTTGGGTACATTTTTCTGCTTCTTGTCTGGATCATTGGAAGACAGCTTGTTGAGAAGACAAAGAGTCGTCTATGGTTTCCACTCAAAGTTTATGCGATTTCAGTTTTCATTTTCATATATATATTAAGCATTTTCCCAACTTTTGAGACATGGGTCTCCACTAAAGTTGATCTTAATATATACCTTGGTTATGATACTGAAGCCCCTTTGTTAAGAAATCTTTGGGAGTCTCTAGCAATTATGATTGTCATGCAACTTTATAGCTATGAAAGAAGACGAAGCAAAAAAATAAAACCGGAAGATCCTAATCCATTGCAATCAGGAATACTGGCATTCACCAAACGTTTTATGATCTGGCATGGTCAAAAGATTTTGCATGTCGCACTATTCTATGCTTCACTGTCTCCGATAAGTGCCTTTGGTTTCTTGTATCTTCTTGGTCTTGTCTTCTGTTCTGCTTTGCCTAAAGCTTCGAGAATCCCATCCAAACTATTCTTAATCTACACAGGATTTCTGGTGGAGGCTGAATATCTCTATCAGATGTGGGGTAAACAGGCTAGAATGTTTCCTGGACAAAAGCATTATGATTGGTCTCTCCTTTTGGGTTTACAGGTGTATAGACAAAGTTTTGAGGGCCTAGAAGCCGG
Source organism: Primulina eburnea (assembly GCF_022965805.1). Taxonomy (NCBI): domain Eukaryota; kingdom Viridiplantae; phylum Streptophyta; class Magnoliopsida; order Lamiales; family Gesneriaceae; genus Primulina; species Primulina eburnea. The sequence goes on along the minus strand of NC_133109.1, from coordinate 25,565,732 downwards.
CTTGAGGGCAAAAATTTTGGTGATTGCTGCATGTACCCTTCAGTATAATGTTTTTCATTGGTTGGAAAAAAGTGCCTGGTTCTCTTCTTATTGGCAGATCCGAGGAACCTTGCCCTTTATTCTTCTCACCAGATGATGTTTTGCCTGTTGTATCAACTTCTAATGGGGATGAACAGAGCTTTGTGGAATCCAGCGAACTGTATGCACAAAATTATGATTTTTCTACCAGTAGAGACTCTCTGGATTACAACAATGGAAAATATTTATTTGGGTATTTTTGGGGAAGCATGAGAGATAGCCATAAATGGAATAAGAAAAGGATTCTTTCATTGAGGCAGGATAGGTTTGAAATGCAGAAGACAACTCTAAAAGTTTATTTGAAGTTTTGGATGGAAAACATGTTCAACCTCTTTGGCCTTGAGATCAACATGATAGCACTATTACTTGCTAGTTTTGCTTTGTTAAATGCCATTTCTATGCTTTATATTGCTTGTCTCGCTACTTGTGTTCTATTGGCACGCCCTATCGTACGTAGATTGTGGCTAATCTTTGTCTTTCTATTTGCTATCATTCTTCTTGCTGAATATATTGTGATGTGGAAAACTATGACGCCTTTGAGTCTCCGTGTTTCTGCTGAGAGTGCTGTACGTTGCCATGATTGCTGGAAAACCTCATATCTATATTTTCATTATTGTGAAAAATGTTGGCTGGGTAAGTTTTCTCACTATGTTAATTGCTTCTTAGAAAGAAATTTATTCTACTATATCTTCGTTCATGCATGATACAATGGTTTTGAGAAACGAGTTTATTCTCAACTCATTTATCTGGAGAGTTTCTGGCATACTGTCATCTAGTGTTTTCATTCTGACAATCTTATGTTGGGACTTCACTGAAGTAAATTTAAAATTTATGATCTAGAGCCCCAATAATCAATTGTGGTGATAATGGTTGCCGAAGTCTTTTTCTTGGGTTTCACACTAAGACTGATTGACCAGCAGGAAGAACTGGTTGGCCCCCTATCTATGGATAGGGGACCCATGGCAGTACTATTTTTCAGTCCATTGATTTTCTGCCATTTGCATGCTTAAAAAAGCTTTTGTATAGGCTTTTACTTGTTTATTCCAAACTAAGGTTCCTATCCCTAAAAATAGAGGGATGCCTCAGCTTCATATTTGCTATCAAATTCATCTTTTCCCGTCCACTGCTATTAGTCATTTGTTTTTTCTATGGCAGGCCTTACTATTGATGATCCTCGAATGCTCATCAGTTATTATGTGGTTTTCATGGTGGCTTGTTTTAAAGTCCGTGCAGACCATGCCTCCTGTTTTTCAGGGTCATTTACATATTACCAAATGCTTTCTCACCATAAGAATGCTATAGCTTGGCAAGATCTATCAATCGAAACCAAAAGCATGTGGACTTTTTTGGACTATTTGAGGGTTTACTGCTATTGTCATTTGTTGGATCTAGTACTTGCTGCCATCTTAATTACAGGAACATTGGAGTATGACATTTTACACCTTGGCTACCTTGGCTTTGCTCTTGTTTTCTTCCGTCTGAGACTTACCATACTAAAGAAGAAAAATAAGATCTTCAAGTATTTGCGAATGTACAATTTTGCTGTTATTGTTCTCTCTCTGGCCTATCAATCTCCCTTTGTTGGTGACTTTAATGCAGAAAAGTGCGAAACAATTGATTACGTGTATGAGGTGATTGGATTCTATAAATATGATTATGGGTTTCGGATCACCTCAAGATCTGCTTTAGTCGAAATCATCATATTTTTTCTGGTATCACTTCAATCATATATGTTCTCCTTATCGGAATTTGATTATATATTTCGGTACCTTGAAGCTGAACAAATTGGTGCAATTGTCCGAGAGCAAGAAAAGAAAGCTGCTTGGAAGATTGAACAGTTGCAGCATATTCGCAAATCTGAGGAGGAGAAACGTCAACGTAACTTACAAGTGGAGAAGATGAAATCTGAGATGCTCAACCTACAAGTTCAGCTCCACAGTATGAATTCCTTTACTGCTGATGATTCTTCACCTGTTAATGAAGGATTGAGAAGAAGGAAGAATGCTTCACTTATTCAGACAGATACCTGCAAACTTGTAGAACAAGATGGCGACACGAGTTATGCTTTCACATCCAATGTGCATGATTCCCCGAGTAGCTCAAGACCAGAGAGTCCATGTACAGTAGATTTCACAAAGTACACGATAGATGCTTTTTTTGGTGAAATAATAGAGCAAGAGGAGTGTGGCAGTTATAATGTTGTTAATGATTTGGACAAAGTTAAGAAAGGTAAAACCCAATCCCAAGAAAACCCTTTAGCTTCTGCTGTACAGTTGATAGGTGACGGTGTTTCCCAAGTGCAGTCAATTGGAAATCACGCTGTTAATAGTCTTGTGAGCTTTTTAAATATTGCACCTCAAGATTCAGATTCAAATTCACGCGAGCCCTTACATATGGAAGGACTGTCTGATGAGAAAAAGAGTTCTGACATTAGACATTTGCACTTGAATCGATCATCTTCTCTTCAGTCAGACACGAGTAGAACTTCAGATTTCTCGAGTCTGCTGATAGTCCAGCATATATGGTCCCATATGAGATCTAATAACGATGTAGTGTGTTACTGTTGTTTCGTTCTTATTTTTCTTTGGAATTTCAGTTTGCTTTCTATGGTGTACTTGGGGGCTTTGTTCCTTTATGCTCTGTGCGTAAATACTGGACCTGACTACATCTTCTGGGTTATAATGCTAATATACACCGAAATGTATGTTTTGATTCAGTATCTCTATCAAATCATGATACAACACTGTGGTTTCAGCATTCAGTCAGGCCTTCTGCGCGGGTTGGGGTTTCCAACAAAAAGAATAACATCGTCTTTTGTTATAAGTTTGCTACCTCTATTTTTAGTTTACTTATCTACTCTAATACAGTGTTCTATAACTGCCAAAGACGGTGAATGGTTTTCAGCTGGATTTGATTATGGAAAAGGGGGGATGCTTAATCAAAATGAGGTTCGATCAGATTCTAGCTGGGTTGAGAAATCTATGAAATTTGTCCAAGTTATGAAACAAATAGTTGAAATGATGGTTAGTAGCTGTTCAAGATACTGGAAATCTCTGACACAGGAAGCAGAATCTCCTCCATATTTTGTTCAATTGTCCATGGATGTCAAAGTATGGCCAGAGGATGGGATCCAACCAGAGAGACTAGAATCTGGAATGAATCAGCTTCTGCAGCTTGTACATGATGAAAAGTGCAAGAATATAGTGCCTAATCAAAGGACTTGCGCTAGCAAGGTTCAAGTTCAAAGTATTGAAAACAGTACTGAAAATAGAAATGTGGCTTTGGCTATTTTTGAGGTTCTTTATGCCTCTCCATTAAGTGAATGCACACCATCAGAAAATTATAAATCTCTAACTCCAGCTGCTGATGTAGCTAAAGAAATCCTTGAAGCTCGAAGCATGGGACTTGCTGAAAAAATTAGATTTCCCTATGATGTACTCTCAGTAATTGGTGGTGGCAAGAGAGAAGTTGATCTCTACGCATATATCTTTGGTGCTGATTTGACTGTTTTCTTTCTGGTTGCTATATTCTACCAATCTGTTATAAAGAATAAAAGTGAAATTCTGGAGTACTATCAACTGGAGGATCAATTCCCAAAAGAGTTTGTATTTATTCTAATGGTGCGAGTATATGCCTTTTTTCATCTTTGGATTAAAAATAAACGGTTATTTATCATGCTGGGTTTTTTTTCTTGCTTGCAGATCATCTTCTTCCTAATGATTGTTGATCGTATCATGTACCTATGCTCATTGGGGACAGGAAAGGTCATATTTTACGTTTTCAACCTCTTCCTCTCCACTTATACTGTCACCGATTATGCTTGGAACATGGATACTTCTCAGAAAAATGCTGCTGGATTGGCTCTTCGAGCAATATATCTTACTAAATCTTTTTCTCTGGCACTACAAGCCACGCAAATTCGATATGGGGTTCCCCACAAATGCACATTATATCGTCAGTTTCTAACGAGCAAAATTTCTCGGGTTAATTATCTTGGCCACAGGCTCTTTCGTGCTTTGCCTTTTTTGTACGAATTGCGATGCGTCCTTGATTGGTCTTGCACAACAACATCATTAACTATGTATGACTGGCTGAAGGCGAGTTCTTTGATTTTCATGTCACAAGTCACCACTGCTCCAAGTACTTGTACTAAATTGAATATGTGAATCTTTGATTACTGTATTGACTGTATTAATTTGTTTGGCGAATCATTTCCCATGCACAAGATTGAGATCGCATTAAAAGGCGATGTTTTCTGTGTTTTCAGTTGGAAGACATAAATGCAAGCTTGTACCTTGTCAAGTGCGATAATGTTCTGAACAGAGCTAAGCATAAACAAGGAGAGAAGCAGACCAAGATGACTAAGATTTGCAATGGGATATGTCTGTTTTTCATATTAATATGTGTCATTTGGGCCCCCATGCTGGTACGTAGCTCGTGGCTCAACTCCACAAAAGAGTATATGTTCTCTTCTTTTTGAAAAGATATGGATGTGAATCTTAGTAACAAATTCCTTTTTATTAGGTGATTGCTAATAGAATTTATTTTCTGTTAGTGTTTATTTTGTTCAATGGTATCTGAGTATTAGTATTACTCGTTGATTTTATAATTTCTATAGCATGCTGTTAGAATCTCCTGAAATTATCATGTTCTAAAACTGGCAGTTGTTAAAAAAACATACTATGGGCCATAATCAAGTGTTGTCTCGGAGCATGACGCTACTCCAAAAACTGACCGAAATGATAAAAATGATAAATATAGCAATGATTACTATTTTCCATGGAAGCTAATTGTTTTCTTACAGATATACAGTAATGGTAATCCGACAAACATTACAAATCCGATTAATGATGCAAGTTTTCAGTTTGATATCAAGACAGTAGATGGCAGGTTGACTTTGTACCAGACAACTCTTTGTGAAAAACTTTTGTGGAATGATTTCAATGCGAATGTTGATATTGATCCTGAAGGATATTTGAGCTCATACAATGTGAATGACATCCAACTGGTTTGCTGTCAAGCTGATGCAAGCACTATGTGGCTTGTCCCTGATGTGGTTCAGAAGCAGTTTATCAGTTCTCTTAACAGCAGTAGCATGGATATAAAATTTTCTTGGGTTCTTACAAGAGACCGGCCAAAAGGAAAGGAAACTGTGAAATTTGAGAGAAGCGTTGATCCATCAGATCTTCCCAAATCATCAGAAGTTGAGAGGGTTCTGAAAGGTTCCTTCAGCAGCTTTAGGGTTTACAACATTTATCCAAGATATTTTCGGGTTACAGGGTCTGGAGAAATTAGACCTTTTGAGCAAGAGGTATGCTTTCAAGCCCTCCCTCGCTCCCTTTTTTCACACACACACACACACACACAATCTCTACCATTGGGGTTATGATGGTAAAAAAATATGAATTAATTAAAGTAAACTTTTAAACTAGTTATTATAGTTTTGAAATATGTTATTTGTTTCAAACGACCTTCAACGAGATTTAGTTTTAATGGTTATATAAACTAATAATGTTCCTTGTTAAGCCCTCGTGTATCAAGTTTTTTTATTTAAGGAAAGACGCCATCAATATAATGGAAAATTTGGGCAGTAGTTTGAAGACCCCCTAAGTCCTTGGTTGATTTTAGGATCACCAGAGGGAAATGCAAATTTGTGGGAGAGGGGAGTGTAGGGACTTGGTTGGCATTATCTGCATAAGCACTTCAACATCCCTTTATGTAGGTGGCTTTATTTTGCTTGGCATGTGACAGGGGTGCTTGAGCAGGGGTTGAGCCAGAGATGGCAAGCAAACATAGTTGGCCATCATAGAAATTAATCAACAACTTTTATATTTTATTTTTCTAAAAATAAGTCCTCTTAATATACATTAAGTCCTACGTCTAATATAAATTTTGGACATGCTATTCAAACCGTTTTAAACGAGTGAAACTGATTCTCTCTATAAAATGATTTACCATTGAATTACCATAAAGTTGCTTTGGGTTTAAAAAGTCTATTCTACTCGGGAGCTTTCAAGTTGTGACGAGGTTTTGACTTCAGATGCATTCATGTAAAGTCTTATCTGTTCAAAACCAAAATTTTCCATTTTAATACGATACAACTATGGACTCGCCACAGCCTTTAACAATGAAATGTAAAACTGTTTCATGAGTCACATGTCCATAATCGACAGGTAAATGATGTCAGTGCGGATCTCGTCCTTCATCATGGGAGTTCTGAGTGGTGGTCCTTCCATGACATAAATTCGCTGGACAAAAATTGGTGTGGAGGCATATCAGGACCCATGGCTGTCATTGTATCAGAAGAAACCCCACGTAAGATTTATCACATCTTTTGTCTTAAACAACCGTGGAATGAATTTTAATTGAATATAACATCTAGAGTGATTGATCTGTTATATTACACCAGAAGGATTTCTTGGTGAAACACTAAGTAAATTCAGCATATGGGGTCTCTACATCACATTTGTACTTGCGGTTGGACGGTTTATCAGAATGCAGTGTTCCGACTTACGGATGAGAATACCATATGAGAATCTTCCTTCATGTGACAGGTACTCAAATTTGTAAAGAACCCGAAAGCTTACCCTTATCTCAGTAATGATAATATTAAATGAACTGGTTAATGTTGTCTATAATTATCTAGACTCATTGGATGGAAATGATCAAATAATATTTTTTTTTTGTTTATAGTTGATCTTATTTATTTTTTGGAAGATGCATCTATTTTTAGGCCATGGAGATGCGTCATCTTAACTTTTCATAAAAATAAAACTAGATCCAATTGTGCACTAAGTAATTATCATGTTTCTTCAGGTTGATAGCTATCTGTGAGGATATATATGCCGCGAGAGCAGAAGGTGAACTTGGAGTTGAAGAGGTACTATACTGGACATTAGTGAAAATTTACAGGTCACCTCACATGTTGCTCGAGTATACCAATCCCGACTAATTCTTTGAGTTGACGACCATTATTCCATGCTCGAGTATATCAATCCTTACTAGTTCTTTTTGAGCTGACGACCATTATATACCTTTCCAGACGAACTGGCGATGGTAGGATCACCTAATGTCATAGAAGATGCAGCCATACTAACGCCAATACTTGTAAATTTATTAGCATCACCAAGCCTCCTAATTCTTATTTTCTTGAAGGGCATTGTGAAATTTGACCGGTTTATATATAGCTAAGGAAAAATTGTCAAATTTGTCCTGTAAGTCGTCATCCCTTCTCATTTACATTTCTCATCATACAATGATACAAAAACAGGAAAATAGAAAATAATTTTTAACTCATCTTAATTAAATACATGATCCTGCAATTACCGAAGCCAATATAATATGTATGCAAAATTCAGAAAGATGATACATTCTAAATCTTTGAACTAAATCATTAGATCGTATGATTCAATTAACATGATACAAGCTTACAAATGAGATAAGCCAGCTCCAACCAATATATATGGGGAGATAATGATCGCGTGCATAGATCCTCTATGATTTCCTCCCTCTCAATAGCCTCTAGGACATTTCATCATTTCCAAAACTTCTCTTTAATGGCTGCCAATTTTTTTCTTCTAATTTTTGATATTACTGCGGTAGGATGACCTTCTCCTGGACCTCCTGTCCGTTGCTTGGGCGCCTCTTGATTCTCCTCTTCCACCATCTTACCACCGTCGCCGCCCTCCACTCCAAAAGTCGAGATATTCCTCCGCCATTTCTGAAGCTGATTATAATTTCACTATCAACATTCATGTTGCCATGACCCTCGATTCAAAACTATCTCCGAGGCACAATGGCAGTGGTTCTTTCAATTCTCCAACATTTTATGTGCCCAGAAAATGTTGTTTTCCATTTTCTTTGGAGTACCAATTTCTCGCACCCAAGGCGTAGCGAAAGTTTAATTTTTTTAGTTTTAACGTTCACAACGTTACTTGAGCATCGTATAATACACACACACTCTTTAAATTAAATAAATTTTATTTAATCACTCAATTAATAATTAATACATATTTTAGACTCTTCTAGAATATTTCATGAGAATTTTACATTTACCAGTCACTATTAATATTATTATTTAATCAATGGATTCAAAAGTTATTAAAAAAATAATTGTGAATTCATTATAATCAGATAGCGTTGATGTGTCGAAGGTACAATTTTCGCTCAAATAATTAAAAATGAGAATTTTGAAGGACAAAATTTTTGAAACATCTACTACTAGAATTTTTATTTTGCAAGATAATTTTCGAAAATTACATTTGTATGCATGCATCCAATAACAGCTGAAAATTATATATTTTAAAATAAAAGTATTCAACTAACAGTAAAAACACTGCAGTTATAAAATGAGACAACCGTCAAACCCTAAATTGTCGTTTAAAATAATTCACAAATGAAACATGCGAAAATCCTGATAACCATCAACATATAAAAGAAAGAGTATGAGAATGTCCAATATCACTCCTAACTCATAAATGTAATGTGCGGAAAATATGGTCCTCGGGTTAGCGTGCACACATCCAGCCCCGTCTACTCAGTCTTCGACGCCTCCAGTCTTCTCATCAATATGCTCACCTGCATCATTCACACCTAGTGAGTCTAAAGACTCAACACACCATAAACGTTATAACAAGTACATATAAATAACATGCAACAGTGAAAAGTACTGAAATCAACATACATTTCAAGATCTTAAAAACATGAACGTAAACGAGTAACAAAGCATAACGTGTCAAAACATGTCGCAGCATATCATCATATACATGTTCATTTTCTTTATTCGAATTCCGTTCATTAGTTGTGACTTTTGTATCAGCTCTGTATGATGGATCTATCTACGTAACTATGGTACCCGACGACGGGGACATCCATGACAATATTTTACCCATCCACTGAGCATTGACCTTACATATCATCGTATTTGTATTCGTGTTTGTATTAGTCACAACCAACTCTCATCCTTTCAAACATGTCATCATATTCATCACTTATATAGATAAAAAAACATCCATATCTGTAATTTCTTCAAACCAAGCATGCAACGAATTTTTCGTATTTCCATAAAAGGTCATGTTCATGATAAAATATACATTTAAAACATGTCAATTTACGATCAGAGCACTGCCAGGACTGCTAACTCGACCCGGGTGCAAAATGACCATTTTGCCCTTGGAAACCCTAATTGACCATTTTATCCATGTACCTCAAAATTTCGACCCGAAGCCAACCAAACTCCTAAAAACAACTAAAAACATATTATTAATCATTTTCTAGACATAAACCCGATCCCATTTCATGACTTATACGATTCGTTTTAAAAACTTGGACCGGGGTCCGGTTTTAAAATGAACCAACCCGAACCTTAATCAAACTTTCTCAAATTTAAACCATGACTTATTCACACCCTACCATCCCTTAAACAACAAAATTCTAGCCATTTAGAACCCCCTAAACTCGGTTGCACCTTGCTGGAAATTTTTGGAACCAAGTTGCTCGAACCCTAGTTGCATCCACCCAACAAATTCTCATCCCTAGGCTAAACCAGCTTGTACCAGCCCTGAACCAACTCTTACTAACCCACCTTTGGACCCTCTTGGACCAATCTAGCCCTAGCCCTCATCCCCATGTACACTGCCAAGTGCAAACACCCGTGAACCTTCACACCAAGCCCTAACCGAGACACCCTTGCACTTAACCCAAACCATTTTATCCCTGTACCTCAAAATTTCGACCCGAAGCCAACCAAACTCCTAAAAACAACTCAAAACATATTATTAATCATTTTCTAGACATAAACCCGATCCCATTTCATGACTTATACGATTCGTTTTAAAAACATGGACCGGGGTCCGGTTTTAAAATGAACCAACCCGAACTTTAATCAAACATTCTCAAATTTAAACCATGACTTATTCACACCCTACCATCCCTTAAACAACAAAATTCTAGCCATTTAGAACCCCCTAAACTCGGTTGCACCTTGCTGGAAATTTTTGGAACCAAGTTGCTTGAACCCTAGTTGCATCCACCCAACAAATTCTCATCCCTAGGCTAAACCAGCTTGTACCAGCCCTGAACCAACTCTTACTAACCAACCTCTGGACCCTCTTGGACCGATCTAGCCCTAGCCCTCATCCCCATGTACACTGCCAAGTGCAAACACCCGTGAACCCTCACACCAAGCCCTAACCGAGACACCCTTGCACTTAACTCTCTCATCCGGCTGTATGACCAATACCAGCGGTGTTCTATCCAACCTAGTCAATGATTCAGCCCCACCAGGGTCTGATCCAAGTCTTGGAACAGCCTTTGCACCGCAATCTAGCCCTTACCTTCCGATCTAGCCCAACCGAGACCAAACACCAAAAGAAATGTGATTGGCCTTCACCAAATAATGACTACTCCATGACTCTAACATATTGACACCTTAAATATTAACATGAACATCCCTTTAACCCCTATCCATAGCATCCCCTTGCATCAAAATCAAGAAAATGTGAGTTTCAACAAAAGAGTAGGCATATTTAATGTCAAACCTTACGAAAACGAAACCACATGCTTGATTAAATAATTTCCATGAAACCACACACAAATCAACAATAAAATAGCGTGAATGATGAGCAAAACAAGATTTATGGCGTGTCTTTGCGTTTAAACACTTGAAAACTTGGATATCTATGCGTAGGACGAGCACCGGAAAGACGGGAAGGGATTTCTTTGCAAACTCAAGGGAGAACTCGAAGGCGGGAGCTGCTGAAAATTTCAAAAAGCTGATGTTGCTGAAGGGGAGGGGCGGCCAAAGCTTACACTAGGTTTAGGGTTTTTAGGGTAGAGTTTATGTTAATATAAAAGGTGGTAATGGGCCTTTAATTAAGAAAATAAAGTGATTAAAACTTTTTAGGCACATTAAATAATAAATAAACATGTCAAGAAAAAAAACACTCCCGAAAAATATTTCGTTCAGGTACATTTTTGAAAATGTTGCCCGAACCCTAAAAAACCTTCGACTCGTTGAAATTTGCGCATCGGTAAAAAAATTGACTCGGCGAGTAAAAATACCCAACCAAGGCCCATTTTCAAATCTCACACTTATTTACACCATATATTAACTAATCAAAAATAATTATTTAATAAAAACATTATTTTGATTATCATCGGTCTCCGTTCCTCGTTCGAGAGCGAAATGCAACTTAAAGTTCTAATGCATTAAATTTTAAATAAACCATGAACTAACCCACAAATCATGCAATAAACATGCATTAAATATAATTAAACTCATATTTTAGTAAAACCCTAGATTGCATACAGTCAGTTTACGTAGTTCGAATTTCCTAAACCTTACGATTCTCCTCCCTTAAACAGAATTTATTCCTCGAAATTTAAGACGTACTGAAAAAATCAGGGTAGCAACTTCTCATCTCGGCCTGTGTCTCCCAAGTAGCCTCCTCCTCGGAATGATTCAGTCACTTGACTTTGACCATGTTGATGACCTTGTTCCGGAGCTCTTGCCTATCCAATATCTGAGCGGGTCTCTCCTCGAAAGACGGGTTTGACGTCAACCGTAGTGGCTCATAATTGAATACAGTGTGACGGGTTCAACATGTACTTTTGCAACATCGAGACGTGGAACACATTATGAACTCCCACCAGATTCAGCAATAATGCAACTCTATATGCGAGTGTCCCCACTCTCTCTAGGATCTCGAACGATCCTATGAATCTAGGGTTGGGCTTGGCCTTATTTCCAAATCTCATCACACCTTTCATCTGTGAGACTTTCACAACTACATGATCCCCTACTATGAATTCATGATCCATGCGCCTCTGATCTGCATAGCTCTTCTGTCGGCTCTGAGCGGTCTTCATCTTATCTCGGATCTTAACCAGTAACTCTGCAGTCTGACTGAAAATATCTGGCCCCAACTCTGTCCCTCTCTCCTACCTCGTCTCAATAAACTAGTGACCTACACTTCCTCCTGTATAATTCCTCATATTGAGCCATACCGATAGATGTTTGATAGCTGTTGTTGTACGTGAACTCCACGAGAGGTAACTTCGGCTCCCAGCTGCCCTGGAAGTCGATAATGCAAGATCTGAGTAGGTCTCCAAAATCTGAATCACCCTCTCTGACTGACCGTCGGTCTGATGATAGAAGACAGTATGAATAGAAACTTAGCACCCAAGGCCTGATGCAGACTCTTCCAGAATGCATACGTGAACCTCAGATCCCTGTCTGACATGACGAACACTGGAATCTCATGCAGTCTGACTATCTCTCTGATATACAGCTACGTATATTGAGTCATGGTGAAAGTCTTCCTGATCGGTAGAAAGTGTGCTGACTTAGTGAGCCGATCATTTGAGAACCCATGGTAATGTTCTCCCATTTCCATTCGAGAATATGGAGTGGTCTCAGCTTCCCTGCAGGTCTCTGATGCTCGGCCTTAACCTGCTGACACGTCAAACACTCGGAGACAAAACACAGAATATCTCGCTTTATGCCGGGCCACCAATACTGAGTCTGTAGATCCTTATACATCTTCGTACTCCCAATATGGATGGAGTACGGGGTGCTGTGGGCCTCAATCATGATATCATCTCTTAGGGAATCACTGCTAGGAACCCACAGTCGGTCACGATATCTGACTATGTCGTCCTCAACTGTATACAACCTCAGGCCCTTAGACTCATCCCTCTGTCTCCACTTCTGTAACTGCTCGTCAGAAGTCTGCCCCGCTCGAATCCTGTCTCTCAGTGTCGACTGTACTGTTAGAATAGAAAGACTAGGGGCATCGCCCCTGTCATAAACTACCAGCTCAAACCTTTGAATCTCTGCCTGCAATGATCTCTGTACCGACAGCTGAATGATCACTGCATTATTCCTGCTCAAGGCATCCGCAACTACATTAGCCTTACCTGGATGGAAGCTAATGCCACAGTCGTAATCCTTCACTAGTTCTATCCATATCCTCATGTTCAGTTCCTTTTGCATGAAGAAGTATTTTAGACTTATGTGATCAGTGAAAATCCTGCACATCTCTCCATACAGATAACTGCCTCCATATCTTTAGGGCGAATACTACAGCTGCTAGCTCGAGGTCATGAGTTGGATAATTCTTCTCATGGACCTTCAACTGCCTAGAAGCATAGGCTACAACCCTGTCGTGCTGCATCAGAACCGCGCCCAAACTAAGCTTCGAAGCATCTGTATAAAGCAAAAACTCTTCTTGTCCTGATCGCATGGATAGAACTAGAGCTGAAGTCAATGTCTGCTTCAGCCTGTCAAAACTCTCATGGAATTATGATCCCCAAATGAATTTGACATTCTTCTTCGTCAAGGCGGTCATAGGCACCACAATAGAAGAGAAGCCCTGAATTAAATTCCGGTAGTACTCAGCCAACCCCATGAAACTGCAGATATCTGTCACATTCTTAGGTGCTGGCCATTCTTGGGCTACCTCAACCTTACTGGGAACAAACTCCACTACATATCGGGATATGATGTGGCTCAAAAATGCCACTCTGTCTAGCTAGAACTCGCATTTACTGAACTTCCCATACAACCGTCTGTCTTGTAAAGTCTTCAGTATGGTCCTCAGATGCTGATTGTGCTCATCTCTGCTCTTCGAATAAATCAGTATGTCATCTATGAAAAATATGACAAACTGATCCAAATATGGCTGAAACACACGATTCATGAGATTTATGAAGATTTTTGGCGCGTTCGTCGGTCCAAAGGGCATCACCATAAAATCATAGTGCCCATAACGCGTCCTGAATGCCAACTTATGCATGTCAGACTCTCTTACATTCAGCTGGTGGTATCCTGATCGGAGATCTATCTTCTAGAATACTGACGCTCCCTGAAGCTGATCAAATAGATCCTCGATACTGGGTAGTGGATACTTATTCTTAACTATGACTCGGTTCAGCTCCCTGTAGTAAATGCAAATCAGCATGCTGTCGTTCTTCTTCTTAACAAACAGTACCGATGTGCCCCATGGAGAAAAGCTCGGGTGAATGAAACCCCTATCTTGCAAATCCTGTATCTGATCCTTCACCTCTTTCATCTCTGTGGATGCTAGACTATAAGGTGTCTTAGAAATCAGCACTGTACCTCACATCAGCTTGATAGAGAAATCAACCTCCCTGTCTGGTGGAATGCCTGAAACATCATCCCAGAAAACGCTGGGGAATCACTGACCACCTCGACGTCCTCTAGCCTCTGGCTGACTGGCTCGGTCACTATCACAATTCTCGCAAAAAATTCTTGGTAGCCTCTCCTCATGAGCTTCCTTGAACATATGCAAGAAATGATGTGTGGCATATACTGGTGTCTGGCTGCCTCAAAAATAAATGGCTAATGGCTAGGTGGTCGGACAGATACTGACCTTCGACGAAAATCTATAGTGGCTCCGTTTGAAGAAAGCCAGTTCATACCCAAAATAATGAAAAACTCTGGCAACTGTAGCATAATCAATTCTGCTTGCACCATATTTTTCGGCAACCGAACCTCCGATCTCCTCATTATCTACGAGGTAAACATCTGATCTCCGGACTGAATAGAAACCCTGAATCCCAAATCCATAGATTTTGGTATGATTCCTAGTTGCTGGACGAATGACTCGGATATAAATTAATGTGTAGCTCCGGAATCTAGCAATGCATATATGGCTACACCTGAAATATATATCCTTCCCGCGACAAAACATACCATCAAATCTAATCGTGCTAGACGGTATAATATCACCGCCCGAGCACCAACTCCTTTGTAATTTCTCTCGCAATGTGCGGTACTCGTGCTCGAGCGGTAATATTATACCGTCCGAGCGACGAGTCCTCTGTAATCCAATCTTCGAAAGACACAATCTTACCGCCCGGGCGCCAACTCTTCTGTCCAGAAATCCATCTTCGTTGCCCGAGCGGTAAGATTCTACCGACGGGCACCAACTTTTCTGCATCATTCCTTTCTTTCTCACATGGCTTGTGTATTTCTCTCTTGATTTGAGTTCTCCGGCCATTTCACCTGCTAATTCATCACGTACGAATGAGACGATTATATGCATGTGCTAATTCTAAAACAAACAAAATGTATATGAAATGCATGCACACGCAATGCAAATACACACGAAACTAATGCAATAAAATACGTAAAAATGATACACATCAACAGAAAAAGTAGTGCTGAACTGAGGAAGCTGTTAAGTACTGCAGTAGATGATGACGACTTGAGTTGGGATATTGAGGAGGATGATGAGCCACCGAAAGCTTAATTGCAAAACCTTATACTTTGTTAATTCAAGAAATAGCCGTGGTGTTTGGAAAGTGGAGAGACATATAAAAACCCAATGTAATGCCCATGGTATATCAAATGGCCTTATTCTTTCGGTTGTGTGTGCTTCATACCTTCTCAGTCCACCCCACAGGATCAAAAAATTTTAAACAATTGGATCTACATGAGTATATTTCCATAAGGGTAGCTTGAACTCATTCGTGTCTAGTACATTTTGAGAAAGTAAACATATCAAATTGATGCAATTTTCCATTCTTTTTGTCTTGATGTTAATTGGTCTCTCTGCTACTTGATGGATTGTTTTCCTCCCCACTTGTATTTTATGTGGCTCATGGTTCTATTATATTGGTCGTACCTTTTATCCTAAAGCCTTTGTTCTAACTGTTTATCGTTTGCGAAGTTTGCTTATTCAAAGCTCTCAATTTGTGAAAGTAGCAAAAAATCAGATGCGGCAAGACATGTTTAAAACTTGTGTTTTGGTTTCACCAAGAATCACACAATTTGAAAAGATTAGTTTTGTGAAACACATCAGTTGGAAAAAATTCTTCTTCCTGAACATAAAAGTATACCATACTCTAAAAGTAACTCGATCTGAAAACAAGAGTCGATACAAAGCCTTCAACAGGACTAAATCACACTCAATTTAACCTCAAGATCAACCATTTCTGGAGACTACATAAATTCAGTGAATGTATAAAAGACCAACACTAAAAACCTGGCAGGTTAAAAAAAGGAGAAAATGCACAACTTTAATCAGCATTGGGAACTTCTTTGGACATGAGAGCGTCACCGAAATTACTTGGAAATCACTAGTATAAATATCATGAATTGTAGAGCCCTGAATCAGAATTAATCTTCTTCACGTGTTTCAACCGAGGAATGCAGTGAAAGAAACCGTCCTCTTTGAGCACGTGGAGGAAGATGCTTTGCAGGTTTTCGTGAGCCAACAGTCCAGGGCAAGAACACCCCAGTGCCACCACCCGGAACCCTTTTAGGACTCACAACCATAGGATGCACCGGGGCTAACATCACCAAAGGGGAACGCAAGAGACTCCATTTTGGGATCATACTTACTGGTTCGTAGCCAGTGACTATAGTGTTTGGATTTGGGGCACCAGGTTGCCATAAAGTCATGGCTTTACTTAAAGGGCTTTCTGCAGGTGTGTTGTTTTGGGTCTCGGTTCGAACTCTGAAGAAAGTGATGGTCACCCTCTTGTTAAGCGATGCGCACATAACATGCCTTGCTGTGTCTGAGCTGTTCCCTCTCATGACTAAAAGAGACCTGCACAAAATGTTTGGAATTAAACACCACACTATCCATAAAATCTGGAGGGGTTAAGATGATTAAGTTGAACACACACCCTTCCTTCAGAGAAAGCATAAGCAGCCCTCTATAATTTCCTTCACCGTTGTTCACTAGCGTGCGGCCGAATGCCATTGTTGATTCGGAGAGGAGGAGTGTAGAAAGAGGCTGGTCCAAATGAGGCGGTTTAAGAAAAGGCTGGGAATATTCGCCCTAATACCAAAAGAACTTGTTGATACTGTACACAAGGCATGGAACTAGAGAATAGACAAATGAAACGAATTTGAAGTACATATACCTCATCAAAGAAGTTAATGATGCAGCTGTTTGGCTTCCTGTGTTCTGGAATCAAATGCCATTGAATCAAATGCTCAATCACACCTTCGAGAAGAGCTGGGATTGGCTCGACATAGTCTGTTAACATAATTAAAAGAAAGAAATATCAAAATTTCTTGCAGGTAGTCGTTGTTGCAAAGATAAAAGAGCAAATCATTATAGCAAAACAAACTACGCTCTAACTACTTACTCTTTTGGGTTGTTGAATCATTGTTTATCTTCCCGAAAATGGGAATGCCTAGCTGAATCAACTCCCTCTTGTTTCCTTTCACTTGTTGATTGTAGAGAATAAAGGTCTCATCTGAAAACATATTCAGCATTGGATCAGAGCTTTGCTGTAGTAGAATCAAGTCCAAAGGATCAAATTGTGCATAAGACTCATCGCAACATATCGAACAAAAAAATAAGCACCAGAAAACCAGTTGCTAAATTTGAGAACATATTGGTGTTCTGGGTGGGTTGAATATGTTTTTAATCAGTATGCCATACTTTGTCGTTGGCAAAATAGTTTTAGCAGCAAATCTTATATTTAATCTCAAGCAAAATAAATCCCCAAACCTGGTTACAACCTCAAAACTTCTGGTCCAAAACGAAACAACTAGTTTAACTATATAAGCATCACGGATCACAGGATCCACCTGACAGTTCACCATTCTGACCAGCGACTCGAAGTTCATTCACGAAGTCATTCAATTTAGAGAGCTCGACATCAGTGAACAAGCCTTCATACAACTTAAGACCTCTAACAACATTCACCTGCATTACAATTTACAGTCAACAAGAGTTATATGAACGGACATTCATCATCAAGAAAACTAAAAGATTAATAAAGAGACGGACTCACCATATGCCCTTTAACCGGCTCCTTAGCGATGAAACCTTTCGTCATCTTGATCTGGGCACGACGTGCATCACACTCTTCATGGTTGGAACATATGTCAACATGTTCAAGAGATGGCTGCACTTCATGAGATCCTGTGATGCATCATAAGAAATAACGAATTTTGGAATCATTCTGTTCCCAGAACAGAAGTAAGAGGAATAAATGCATTAAATCAATGAATACGACCTTCTTGTACAATAACCAATGCAATGAAAGAATACGTACACTCATTGAAGAGTCATCGTAAAAAATTTCTAAAAAAAAGTCATTACAAAAGGCAAGCCAAGCCAAAAAACTGTCATCTGAAGGACCTGTTCTCTCTCTTGGGATCAACGATATATGTGCACCAAAACTTCGCATTGTCCAAAACCTCTGCCTCCCTATGTGTTTCTTTTGTCTACAGTTTCAAAGTTTTTTGAATTCAAGAACTTTTCACTATATGAAGTTATCTCCTAAAAAGTCATCTTGTAGTCTAGAATCATTTCTCTTCCACTACCGTACTGAACATTCTCAACTTTTATAATAAAAACAGCTGCCCCTAAGGTTGTTTTTCCAAGATTTTAAAGTCTCGAATCTCGATAGGTGTGGGGAAATGGAAAAGTGAGAGATACCGTGTTAATAATTTGCTGTAACCAAGAAACCCACTAACAGACAGACCATGAAAAAAACGAAAAAGCATCATTTGTGCACCATTCATAGAGCATAGTGGAATAGTACCTAAATGCTGCACTTAGCCTTATCGGACCAAGAATCTCGATCAAAAGGGCCTTCTATATTACACTTGTTGGTTCACTTGAAGAGCTTTTTCATATATTGTCAAAATCATCAAGGAATAGTTTAAAAATTATGTGCTTAACAGAAAAAATATTATTTTTAAAATTGAAATCCACGTGGAGATTTTGGCCAAATTCTCTCACCGAGTGAAGTCGGTAAAGTCAAACGAGTTGGAAACTCCGACTTGCCTGTGGAAACAACAAGAAGAACCCATTTCGGAACCGAATATACCAATAACAAAGTGGACCAGTGGGCCAATCGCAGCCAAGAAAAGCCAACTGAAGGCAGCCACCCCCCTCCAATAAAAGATCCGACGGTCCAGACCAACCAACCGCCGGCACCAGAAGAATTTTTAATTCAAATGCTTTCTAGACCCATTGTCGCCACATATCAATTAGCTTGCTCCATTAATGGCGTCCCAGATTCAAACTTTATAATAAAAAGAATTAAATGGTTTTCTTGAGAATTTTGTTTTCTTACAACTTAATTAAGGACTCGGATTTTTTCCGGTTCCAGAAACTAACTTTTTCTTTGCACATCTCGATTTTCTCAAATCTCCCATAAAATACTCGGAAATTATATAATTTTTCAATAAATAATGAAATGACATACCTTCAAATTTAATATAACATTACCGAATATGTGGTTTTTCATATTAAATATTCTGGAGTATTCAGGAAAGTCTGCTGCTTGGCAGTAACAAAAATTATGATTCAATAACCAATCAATCATTTTTCCAAGGAGAACAACGTGAAATAAAAAAGAATAATCTTGATCCTCATTGTAATAGGTTTGATTTTCGATGAACAGATGGAGGCTCAATGGACTTACCTGTATCGGTGATCTCACTTTCAGGCGAATCATCTCTCTCGGATTCCTCAGGCGCCGCTTCACCGCCGTCATTCTCAATGACGTCCGACGACTCATCCGCCGGGCTTTCTTGGTTCTTCATTTTCTCATCAGACGATTCTGTACACGCTACGTTCCTCTCCTCTATCTTCTTCGCGGCCACTTTCTTGAGCTCCATCGGGATATCCGCGATGGAGAAATACTTTTGCCTGTGGAGGATCGGGATCCAGTTCATCCTCCGCCTGTGTATAGCCGCGAAAACCGGCTGGTACTCGGCCGCTCCGCCGCTATCCAGCTGCGTCAGGTGGCTGCAGAGGGCGTCGATGATAGCATTCGCCGCCGCAAACTCCCCACGGAACCACGAGATGATAGCATCCTTGGCAAACGTCTCCGACACGGTCGTCATCATCACCCCTGGAGGCGGCGGCTGGGGCTGCTGCACAACCGCGGGCGCCATCAATGGATTCACCTGAATTCGATCACCCCGAGCTAAAACGCCGGCCGCCGGCGGCATCTGGATGTAGCGTAGATTGTCCGACTGAGGCGGGTGAATCAGTCTCAAGAAGTTTTCAGTGAATACCGTGATTTGGGATTGTCACTGTGAAATAGTTGGTTACATCTATGTGCCTAAATCTCGGTAAAACTTTGTGGAATTACAGGAAATTGTTGGAAAAGCAAAAGGAGATTGTTGAAATTTAGAGAGCAAAAAAATTGTTGGAGGTGTGAGGATTTATGTGTGTGTGGAATAGTCCGTACCAGGTGGGGGAGCAATGATGACGTGTCCAAAGTTGAGACGACGTGTCAATGTTTAAGGAGCTGATCTTCCTGCCTGAATGTAATTTCTATGTCCACGTCATATGTCTTACACTAAGATTTCTGTTCCAATTTTTTTGTATTTGCTTGAGTAATCTTACATTTATAACTAAATTTGTATAACAATTTTTATAATACAAAAAATTCAATATAAATATTTAATTATTAACGTCTCATGATAAATTCAATGTAAAATTTCATGATATAATAACAAGATCTCACGATTTAATTATTATAAATATCGTTTGTACAATATTTTGATTGTAATTTAGCATTATTCTTTTTTTTTATTATGTCGTCTGTGAATTACTAATGACTATCGTTCTCATTATTAGTCAAGAATTTAGGATGCAAATAAATGAATATTTTTATAATTAATAGTATTTTCACATGAAATAATTCTCTTGTGAGACGGTCTCATGAATCTTTATGGATCAACTCTACCGATATTCACAATAAAAAATAATATTCTTAACATAAAAAATAATAATTTTTCGTTGAAAAAGCAAATTTAGTTTGGAAAAATAATAAAACCGTTGGGAATGTGTTTGGTACAAAATTCAAAGAGTAAATTATGATGATTGCGAAATAATGTAAGCTACGTTTTAAGGCTGATATTTTAGATGTGTTGATAACAAAGTAATCAAAAAATTGACTTTTAATGATTCGGGCCCTCACCCGAAAATGATTCGGGTTTGGGTGAAGCAGGCCAATGGGGTATTAACTGGGTCCCATTTGTTGATGAGGCGCATCGCACATGCTGCAGACGACTCCTTTTACCACCAAACGTGGCGCAGGTTAACCCAACATAGCCACTTGTTATTTTACTCACTCACTCTCTCTCTCTCTATATATATATATATATATTAACAGTCAATCGATGAAATTTTACTTAGTCCATTCTTTTTATATATAATTTGAAAATTTTAAAACCTCTTTATAGTAGAAAATTTTATATATATATATATATTATATATATATATATATATATATATATATATATATATATATATATATATATATATATATATATATATATATATATAGTATTTGAACTTTTGATTTGTGATGGTTCTTGATATCAATTGATTTGTCTAATCAACAAAAAGATTTTGATCGTGTAGAGTTATTACGAGTAATGTTTTCAAAACTGGGTTGAACATGTCGTATCGATCGAAAATCGATCACGGCTTGGTACAATAATTTTCACATCTTCTAATAATTGTTTTTACAATCAAACAGATTAAGAATCATTTAGATCGGTAATAAACCCGTTAAAAATCGATCCGATCGGTTTACTCTTTTTAATTTTAACATTTTGTGTTTAGAATTTTGATTACTTTCTTATTTTTTTTTTAAAAAAAATCTTATTATATATATATATATATATATATGATTATTTGGATTTTGAATTTTGTTAAAAATATTATTTTAATCATCTTAGAGTTTATTTTGATTTATTTTTTGTCTAAAATATATAGATATAATTATATATGTGTGTTGTTTTGATTTTAAATTTTGACAAATATATTTTATTATTATTATTTATATATGAATTTAATATCCTTCGAATTAAAATATATTACTTAATATATTATATTATTTTTATATTATATAACATTATTTCATCCGATTAGTTTTTTTTTTTTTTTGAAGGTAAACAGCTTCATTAAGATGTTAAAGAAAGATCATGTTCTACAGCTTTCAACAGCCAAGTAGGAAAACCACAAGATACCCAGTCTAAATTAGACAACCAAATCAAAGCCTTGTGGGCTAAAAGATGAGCTACTCCATTGGCAGATCTCTTCATATGGTGAATCAATAAGAAATTATGCTCATGTAGCATAAAATGAATCTCCAAAGCTAAAGCACCGACTGATCCCAATTCTTCTTCAGGTTTGGATACTGCATGAACCGCCTGAAGAGAATCTGAAAAGATACAAACATTAGCAAACTGTTGGGCCACACAGTAATCCATTCCAAATCTTATAGCTTCCAATTCAGCACCCTTAATCGACCCCCGATTTCGTACCAATTTTGCCTTGGCTCCTAAAAGAAGCCCCTGAGAGTCTCGAATAACAGCCCCAACACTGAATATGTTATTTGCCTCATCCCAACCTGCATCCAGATCAAGCCTCACCTGACCAACGTTCGGCCGCTTCCATAGACTGTCTGCACTAATCTGCTCTTGCATAGGCAACATTTTGCATGATTCACTTGCCATTCGAAAAGCTCCCAACAAAGAAAAAGCCCATCCCACATCTATAGCAACTGGTAACAGCTTAGGGGCATGCAGAAGCTTACATAAATCACTCCAAATAGCCCAAGATACAGTGGCAAACACTTCAAACTCTTCCTTCCCACAAGTTTTTAATATTAGTAAGCCACAATCAACAAAGGAACACTCCTTGAGTTTGCACAAATAACTCCAAAAAAATTGTATTTTTCCAAGCCTTTTTCACAACAGAACAAAACAGAAGACAATGACTAGTCGAAGCATAATAAAAATTGCATAAAGGACACCTACCATCAGTCGGTACATGGTGTGATTGCAAGTTCGCTGACGTAGGTAAGAAATCCCTAGACGCCCGCCACATAAATATCCGGATTTTAGGAGGTACCTGAAGTTGCCAGATAACCTTCCACCATGAAAGCAAAGAATGAGATGATTGAGAAGGAGGGGGAGCAAAGCTGTTCGCTTCTAGTCTATATCCATCTCTGACTGAGTACTTCCCATTTGAACTGCCATGCCAATATCTGATATCAGTACAACCTCGCCTATTCAGAGGGATGTCTAGGATGGCTTCAGCTTCTGGCGTCGAAAAAATCTGGCGGATAATGGAATCGTACCAGGACCCATTTGGTGAAATGAAAGAGGCCACTTTAAGATTACCATCTAACAAAGTATTATTATTGCATCGAAATGAAGACAAACCCGGGATCCAAGGATCCAACTTTGCTGAAATTTTTTCACCTGTCCCCACTCTCCAACACAGACCTTTACTAAGCAGCGCCCTGCCCCAAAGCAAAGACCTCCAAACAAAAGAAGGGTTAGAGCCCAATCCTGCTTCCATGATGTCTGAATGTTTAAAGTATCTCGCTTTGAGGATTCTCGCCATTAAAGAATCAGGATTTTGAACCACTCTCCACACTTGCTTAGCCACAAGAGTTTTATTGAAAGCTACCATATTACGAAATCCCATCCCACCAAAGCACTTAGGCTTGCATAGATCATTCCAGCTCAATCAGTGCATACTTTTAGATTCTCTGTTACTGCCCCACCAGAATTCAGCACACATCCTTTCAATCTCATGACATAAAGAAATTGGTAACTTAAAACACGACATAGCAAAGGAAGGAATTTCTTGCATAACCGATTTAATGAGAACTTCTCGACCACCCATAGAGAAAAATTTGCTGCTCCAGCCCTGAATTTTCTTACTAATCCGCTCACGAATGTAGGCAAATTGTAATCGTTTACTACGAAGTGAGAAAGTAGGTAGGCCCAAGTAAAATTCATGTCCCTTAACAACATCCACATCCAATACTCTCCTGATTTCCTCAACTGACAAAGCCGGAGTACTCGGACTGAACGTGAGGGCAGATTTATCGTAATTAATCAGTTGTCCCGACGCCGAAGCATAACTATGTAAACAATTACGAACATTCTCGCAATCCTTCTTTGTCGCTTTAAAGAAAATAAGACTGTCATCAGCGAAGAACAAATGCGAAACACTCGGACAGGAAGCGGCAATCTTAACTCCATTAAATTTTCTATGCTCTGCTACCTTAGAGAGAAGAGACGACAAACCTCATGATGAGATCCACCCACATCATCGCGAATCCCAACCGGAGCAAAATTGCCCTCAAAAAGTCCCACTCCACTCGGTCATAAGCTTTACTCATATCAAGTTTAAGCGCAGCGAAACCAGATTTTGCTTTCTTGTTGTTTCTGATCCAATGCATACATTCAAAACCAACAACCACATTATCTAAGATCAGCCGCCCAGGAACAAAGGCACTTTGATGTGGGTCTATAACATGAGTCAAAATCGAACGAAATCGATTTGTAATTGTTCGTGCAACAATTTTGTAACAAGTATTACAAAGACTAATAGGCCTGAAATCTTTCAATGACAAAGGGTCCTTGACTTTGGGAATAAGAGAAATAATGGTAGCATTCCAATCCGAAAGATCGCCCTGATTATTAAGAATCGCAAGAACTGCCCTGATTTCATCCGATTAGTCGAATCGTTTCTTTAATAGACATGTTCGATTATCGGTTCAATTATGAAAAGATTGATTATAAATATAATATCATGGTGCATATAGATTGTGTTATTTCAAATCACAAAATTCTTGATTTCAAAATTTTCAAATTTCCATTTGATAGTAATCATAAATAATTTTAAACTCATTACATTTAAATACGACATGAAACAGATAAGGATAAGAAAAATGATAAAACTTTTGTGAGACGGTCTCACGAGTCGTATTTTGTGAGACAAATATCTTATTTACATCATCCATGAAAAAATATTACTTTTTTTATGTTACAAATATTACTTATTATTTTGAATATCGGTAGGGTTGACTCGTCTTATATATAAAAATTCGTGAGACAGTCTCACAAGAGACTATTTGATTAATAAGAGTGTGTTTGGTTGAGTGGATTAAATAAGGATAGATTAATAGTCCAATATTTATCGTTAAAATTTTAAGTTGTTTTAATAATCATTTTGACCCGGTTTAAGATCCAATTTTATGGAACTATTTGATTAATAAAATTGGATCTTAAACCGGGTCAAAATGATTATTAAAACAACTTAAAATTTTAACGATAAATATTGGACTATTAATTTATCTTTATTTAATCCACTCAACCAAACACACCCTTAGAGAATTACTATTTGTAGCCGGATTATTCAATCTTGTTGTTCATCGACCAATCCGTTGTATTTTATTTTTAGTAATATTATATTTAAAAAAATTTATATATAATATTTAGAAATTTTTATTTAGCATGGAATTTCGCTCCGGGACCTACCATCTTCTGTTGGGTGGATTGTGCATTACTATATATATATATATATATATATATATAATTGGTATCCAAGGCCTGAAAGATGTCGTTTAACCCTAAACTAAGTATTTGTACCTTAATTTTGTTTAAATGTACTGCCGATTATTACAAAAAGAGATGCGCTGTCTTATTCTATCGAATAGTTTCTTAAAGATAATAAAAGTTGTTTCTTTACGTTGAATTAACTTTTCTTTTTTTAAAAAAAAGTTAATAATTGTAGACAATAACTTTAGCAGACATATTTTTTTAACATATAAAAAATATTTATTTAATTAAACTATATAAATGAATAAATAATGATTTGGTCTTTATATCATTATATTTTTAAGTCATTAATTGACTTAATTCGACAGCTAATCTTGAGAGAAATTTATTTAACTGTATATTTTCTAAAGGAATATATAAAAAAATATAGGAATCTAAGAGGAAAGTGTAAAAGTAAAGAACGATATACAATAAAAAGACTAAATTATTATACAGAATCATAGAAAATAAATTATACATTATTTGATTTATTTTTTCATTTCATTTTTTTAATTTACATTTTTTGTCGCTTGTACCCTAGAAAAAAAGATCGGGTCATCCTTGGATTCGGATATAGGAAGACTAAGTCAATTGATCATGAATTTTATCTACCGATAATCAAAGAGTCTCTTCTCTACCACGCTCCCAGATCGTGCTAAAGCCCAGTCGTGGATCACGTCCTCACATCGTGACCATTACCTGAGCATCTCGGAGTGGTCACGTACTCTGGTATCCTATAAATATCTCCAACAGAGGCAAAAAGAGGGAGTTCACTTTTATTCTCATATGCACTTACTTTATATTCACTTAAAAAATATTTTCTTTGCATGAATACTGGACTGATTTGAGTGTCGTAGTGGTATTTTTCAAATATACAGACCATCTAGCTCTGTTAACATTTTATTTAATGTTTTTTTAAATATTATATAACGTAAGAGCTCATAAGTTTGAGCTCGAATTCAAGTTTTCCCCCCTCATTGCTTAATTTCGAAGCAAACATCATAGGAGATCCAAATTAGAATTCGGTATGTATAAAGTTTTGAACAAGCTAATTAATAAATTGGAACTCGAAATCCAACTTAAATTATAAAAAAAAATATGTGATAAGTTCTAACCAAATCAAATTTGTTTGCATTGTTAATCAAAAATTTAACTTATTTAGGATATGAAATTAATATATCATTAATCAAAGCTAATTAAAAGGGCAAGTGGGATCCAGCATTGAAAATGCGTGATTCCCTTCCTTTTAAGAAAAAAGTCAAGAAAAGAGCCGCATGAGAGGTGGTGGTTAAAAGCTATTCCTAAAGTTTAGTAATTGAATGGACACTTCCTCTCATGATTCACGTAACATAACATAAATTTACTATACAACTTTGCGTTATCAATCGACATTTTGAAAATGATACATGAGTAAGTACTCTAGCCAAAATAAGGGTGTCGAAATCAGACACGACCCACCAACCCGACATGTTTCAACCCGAAAAAAATCATGTTTGGATTTGAGGTTTTCGGGTTCGGGTCAGATCGGTAGTATTTATTAAAATATTAGTATTTTTTTAATTTTCTTTTAAAAAATTTATAAAAAATTCAAAATCATGTTGATCGGGTTGATTCGAGTTCAGATTCGAGTTGAAAGTTTTCGGGTTGACTATGGTTCGGGTTGAGCAACCGTGGATAGAGAGTTTTTGCATAATACTATTGATCAACCCGACCCAACCTAACTCACTCAAATTGACATCCTTAAGCCAAAACATATATATAAAAACCAAATTATTATATATTTTGAAAAATAATCGAAATGGGTTACCAGACGTTTCATTGTTTAAGGAATTGAGTAGTTGAAATGGCTTGTACAAATTGTTATATTAACCAAATTAAAGTTTTTTAATGAAATCTTTCATAATTAAGGAAGAAGGAGAGATATGGAAGTGTTATCTCTTCGAACTTCCAAAAAAAAACTCTTGTCTTATTTAACTTTGCTGAAGTCATTTGTTAACTTTGCTGAAGTCATTTGTCATTTTTAAATCCGTAAATTTTAAAAAAGTATAATTTCCCCAAAAATAAAGCTATATGTATATCATATATTGACCATTTTGAAAATGATATTTTATTTAAGTGACTAAAATCAAGTATCGGGTTATATTGACCATTGATTTTGTTTGTGGGATGGTTTGGAACCAAGGTCATCTCCAAAAGGAGATCAATTTGTCCACAAACGCGATCGTCGTCGCTATCATTATGTTTTAAATATTTTTTGTTTTATTATTTGACGAAAAAGGATAGTAGACCAAATTTATTCTATATACCCTCAAATTTTGTTTAAGCTCCTTAACCGTGACAAAAATATGCTTATGTTTATTTATTATTTATAATTGGGTCATAAATGATATCAGAGTCGAGATAAAATAATTTCAAACATTCAAGTTTATTATTACTTCGTAATTAAATGTTTAAGGAGGAAATTTTTATACAAAATTACGTATTCGAACATATGTTCGAGATTAATTATATATATGACTTATTCCAATACTTTGGAATAATTACAAGAAAATTTAACCAATGCTAGACATCAGGAACAAATAGGAACACATCAGAGTCTTGAGATAAACTTATGATTCAAAAAAAGAGGTTCTTAGAAATAGTTCTTAGAAATAGTATCAGATTGCTCTAAAATATACGGATATCTAAAAGAGATCCAACAAATGGTACAAAACTATGACAATCAGCTATATTATGTACCAAATAAAATTGAGAAAATCCTAGAAAAATAAGAAAAAATTCTTGGAACATTAAAAAATATTCAAACTATAATCTAAACTATAGAACAATAATCAAGTTTCAGTAAGGACCTCAAAAAGAAGGTTATCATCAACATTTGGTATTAAGGATCCTCCAGAGAATCAAACACATCTTGTTTCATCATTCACTAAAGACTACATTTCAATTACACGAGCATAATAATTATAGGTCTTTCTCACAGAGATGTACAAAATCAAGTTTCATTTATGTTTTATCAAAATTCTGTAAATGGATTTTTTTTGTTAAATACAATAACAAAAAACTACAAGCTTTGCAGAAGAAATATTTGAAAAGAAAATAAATCTTTTATGGAACAACAAACTGTCGAGAGTAAAAAAATTCGTCGGAAATTCTGCCATATGCCTTATGTGGGAATATGGTTAGAAGGAATCTGCCTAGATTACCCAAACCAGAAAGTGCCAAAATTCAGGAAAGGATTTCTGCCAAGATTTTACCGAAAACATAATGTGGAGACAAGTCCAAGTATTGAAGTTCCACACAAGTCAATTTTTTCCCAGGAAAAATAACAAAGCAAAATTTTGGAAACTAAATCTCGGATGTTTGAAAAACTGAGCGTTTAAAAGATTAAACTAATCGATCTAAAATATGTAAAATAGCGGTTGCCAATAACTGAAGGATAATATGCAGATTTTCAAAGGAAACTGAACCAGCAACTGAACTACGCATACAGCTGACTGATCAGTTACTACAAAAAGTTGTGAGCTTAACAACTACATTCAATCAGCTGATCTCTCAGCTGTACATGTCATCAGTTAAGGGAAAATACATTCAACCGAGAAAATTTGACTGCAACAAGCAGTGGGATCGCCGCATTTCAGAAAAGCTGCAGTGTACGACTGTCAGAAGAATGTTGACGTTGCAAGCAACGGATTGAAAGCTTCAAATTGTATTTAATATTATCGTTGGAGGAAAGCCTTTAAATAGCAGAGAAGAGCAGCTGAAGGACAACTTCGAATAACCTTTGAACTTTGAACAACTATCGATTTACTATTCAGTTACTCTGCTAAAATCCTTGCAATCATCAAATCTCATGCTTATTGTATACATTCATAGCTTTCAGGTTATACTTCGAGCTTTCAAGCACAAACTGATATACTTGATCTTGAAGAGATCAGTTGTGTTAGATTATTTCAGTTCTATTGAGTAATGTAAACAAGTTTGTAACTAAGAATTTCAGTTTAGCATTATAAAGTCCAAAATTGAAGTGGGTCTGTACAACCATTTGTATCGATCAAAGTATTTTAGTGTATATCATATCCTTGAGATAGAAGGGGTGGCGTAGGAGTGTTTGAAATCTCCGAACATCTATAAAATCTCGTGTCTTCTTATTTCAGCTTTTATTCTATCTATCAGTCAGTTTATTTCCGCACATTCTTTGTTAACTGATTGATATTACCTACAAGATTTCCGAGAATCAGTTTATCACTAAACTGAATCACAAGTAGAGAAAAGATTTTGAAAACCGTAAGTGTTTATTCAACATCCCTTCTAAATAATTTTCCACCTTTAACCGATCCTATAACAAAAGATTTCCGGACAAAAGTAAAAAAGACATGTGATCCAACTACTCCATTAATGGAAGATAAATCACTCAACCACCACGACATGACAGACCACTAACTAGTGGTACACCCAGTAAAAGAAGTTGTCGGTCACAACTGGCAAAGCAGTTCACAAGAATGAAGTCTGCGTTTCAAATCCAAATGAGACTTATATAAATACCAATGTAGAAGAAAGATGAAGAGATCATTCAATCTATTCATTTTCCTTCAACTAAATTGTAAAATTTATCTTCTAGTTTATGTGTGTTATATTTTCAACTACTATAAGTAGCTAAAAGTTTTTTCTATTCTACGTGAGGTTACTATATAATAATATGTTTTATATTTGAATAAAAGAACCATGACTTATTGTCCCTCTCACGTATAATTTTCAAAATTAAAATTTTACTATACACTTTGAGGTAGGAAATGATACAAGGTTGTGCTAAGTATTGTGAAGAAATTTATGTCAGAAATCTTTTCGATATAACCCGACGACACTCCGTCAAAAAAAGTAAAATGTGTAGTTTATTATAGTGAAGCATGATGAGCTACATATATTAAAAAATCTGAATTATGGTATATAAGTTGTAAACTTTGTGCAACTGCATGTCTTCAAGAAATATGTCTTTAAGAACAGACTCGATAGATATACCAATCTCATGTACCAAATTCAATTAGTTAAAGGGTATTTTTGGAAAATTCAAGTTATTAGGATTGTCCAACAAAAATTTTACCGACTATGGAGTAAGGATAAAATTAGTTTATGAGATTGGGAAGTTATTGCCGATTTGCCATTAATATATTTATAAATGATAAATGCCGAGTATACCAAGTGGCCTAGCACCACCGCTAGATTGATATCCATACATTGTCCTTGGCATATGCGTCACACTCACAGATCTATTTTTACGAAGATAATTCTCATTTTATGAACCAATTTATTAATTAAGATGTCTAAAGAACAATAAATATCGCGTGAGAAGCAATAAATGTATGTCACAAAGTTCGCTTGAAATTACAACCTATGCCAATTTTTTCCCAAAAAAATAATATATCTTCTCAACCAAATCAGGTAAAACGGAAAAGTATTGCTTCAATTTTTTGTGTTTTTTTCCAGCGGAGGCAACTCAGGCAAGAAATATGGTACTTATGTACATTCCCAACCTCATAAACCGAAGCAGAGATTCAACATATGCTGGATTTATAACTGTGGAAAGAATTTGAGAGATGGCGTTGAGCCAAAACTGAACTTTCAAAAGGAAATTGAATTATAATAATACTAATAAATTATTATTATTGGTGTTTAGTTGGAATTGGTCTTCGCGTTAATTAATTTGTGATGTCAATTATTGTCTTTGGTTCATTATATATTTTAATATAAATGAAACATGTGAGTTGTGACATCTACAAAGACACGCGTGGCATGAGAGGTGAAGAAATTTGATGGTCTTATACATATACACTTTTCGGGAAAGTGGTCTTCAATCTCCAGCCAACGATTTTAGTACCATATTTTCACATGAAGTGTACCACATTTCTACATGAAGTGTATCACATTTTGTATGACATAGTACAAAAATTTTGTGGGTAGGAAGTGAACCCAAAGAAATGTTTTGATTGTGGATTTTTCACCTACACTTTTTCATATATATATAGTAGGTCCCATATGAGACCGTCTCACGGATCTCAATATGTGAGACGGGTCAACCCTACCCATATTCACCATAAAAGTAATACTCTTAGCATGAAAAGTAATACTTTTTCATGGATTACCCAAATAAAGATCTGTCTCACAAAATATGACCCGTAAGACCGTCTCACACAAATTTTTGTCATATATATATATAGATTGATACGACACTTTTTCATAGTTTTAATTAGTCACCAAACAACCCTATTGAGAAGTTTCTACTTTCTGTCCATGTCAAAGTTTAAGTACATGATGTTAGGTGAAAAAAATACTTTTAGAAAAAATTCCCAACTCCAAAAATTAAATATTGCAATTAGTCACTCAATCATCACATATTTTGACATGTTGTGTAGTACTTGTGTGTACTGTTGAGATGACGATCACTTACTGAGTAAAAATTTTGATATGTTTTATTACAACTAATATATGAGTATTACCTCATGAATTAGTACAGTTGATAGACATCATATCAAAATTATATATGTGTGTGATAACGATATGAATGCTAAAATTATTTACTCTAAATTTATATAACTGATAATTTCATTAGATAAATCAAAGGTAAAAGCAAGATGTTTTGTTAAACTTAAATAATGTTTGGATTAAGATATTGAAGTAATTGATTCATTTCAAATCTATATGATTTGTTCGAATGAATATCGAACTAACTCTCATACAATTTAAGCTTATTTATTAGTAATTGTGATGAATTTTCTCAGGTGTCATCTGAAATATAATTTTAAATCAAAGTTTTTAATTAAATTCATCCAAGTGCAACTTTGATGAGTGCATTTGGACGAGATGATTAAAATCAAAGACTTAAATGCATGCAAAATTGACATAATAAACAGTTTCCTATGCAAAAATAATAGGTATGCGTAACACGAGTCTTTGATCAATGAAATGGAGATATAAATGACATTTTAACACATATTCCTTGAGGGTAAGTGATAGACAATTTATTGGTTGTCCTATATGATTTTTTGTACTTTTCAACGGACCACGTGTATTATTTGCATAAATATTGTTGTATAATTAAAAAAACCTAAATTAATATTTTAATATTAGGTATTATGGGTTATGACATGACGTTTGTTTTTCAATAATATAAATAGTAATATATATAATCAAATTAACTTAAAAACAAGTTAATAATTTAGTCATGGCATGGTTGTCAACTTGTCATTGAGAAATATAAAAAATATATGCAATGTTGAAATAAATTCTTCTCTCGTAAAGTCAATTGAGCTAAAGTCAAATAACTAGTGGCTGCTGGATTCCAGTTCTGTGTCATCAGCCATCAGACATTTCACTTCTTCTTCATTGTCACTAGAACTGCATGAAGTCTCTGATTCTGACTCCTCGCTGTCAGTGTCTGCCCACTTTGACTTGCTCTCTTCTTCCAAGAGCACTTAATGTTTCTTCCTGGAGAACCTCTTATCATCTTTGGATCTCTTTTTGTGCTCATATGGTTTCTTTCTTCTTTCAGTTGAACCTTGACTGTCCTTCTTAGGCTTGGGACAGTCAGCAATATAATGACCTGGTTTGCCACAGTTGTAGCATGCATTTGATTCTTCCTTGGAATTGCTTCTTTGATATTTATTTTGAAAGTTTCCTTGATTTTTCCTCATGAATCTTCCAAACTTTTTGATGAACAATGACATACCATCATTGCTTGGTTGATCAGCAGCTTTTTCAACTGAACCAGTTGGTTCTGTTCTAACAGCAGTTAAGGCAGTTGTGACTGCTGGAGTAGATGGTTCTCTTTCTCGAGTTTGTAGCTCAAACTCGTAGGCTTTCAAATCAGCAAATAGGCCATGAAGCTCAACTTTTTCAGATCCTTGGATTCCCTCATTGCCATGGTCTTCACGTCCCACTCCTTGGGAAGACATCTGATTATCTTCAATGCAACTTCTTTGTTTGAGTACACTTTTTCAAGTGCATTTAGTTCATTGATGATGCAGCTGGTTCTTTCATCATAATCATGCATCGTTTCACCAACTTTCATTTTGTAATTGTCAAACTTCTGAACAGCAACAGAAAGTTTGTTTTCTTTGGTTTGTTCATTCCCTTCGCAAAGCTGAATTAACTCCTCCCAAATCTCTTTGGCTGTCTTGCACATCTTGATTTTACTGAACGTTATTTTGTCCAGTGTTTTATACAATATGTCCTTTGCCACATTATCCAAGTTGGCTTTTCTTTTATCTTCTGTAGTCCATTCTTCTCTGGGCTTTTCTATACGATGAGGTGCCCCATCAGTAATGGCAACAGCTGTGTTGGCTTTCAAAATCTTCATGGATCCGTCAGTTATAACGTACCACATATCATCATCTTGTGCAGCTAAGTGAGCCTGCATCCTGATCTTCCAATCATCGAAGTCTTCTCTAGAGAACATAGGAATCTTGTTGAATGAAGACATAATGAACAGTTTGAGTATAGATATTCTGAGACGAGATATAACTGCTCTGATACCACTTGAAAGGATCGGTTAATCGAATAAAGAGCGTTTAGAAGGGGGGGTTGAATAAACATTGTTCAAATTTAAATATTCTTCGACAATATGAGATCAGTTTTGCTACAAACTGAAACTAGATATCCCGTCGGTCAATAACAATCAGTTAAACTGAAAAAAACAGTTGCGGAAAATAAACTGACTGAAAGATAGAGTATCTAACTGAAAATGAAAACTGAAGTAATGACACAATATGTTTCTGGATGTTCGAAGACTTGAATAACTCCTACGTCACCCCTTCTATCACGAAGATATGATATTCACTAAAAGACTTTGATCAAATACACGACACTGTACTGACCCACTTCAGTTTGGACTTATCACTTTGCCAAGACTGAAACTCTTAGTATACAACACTTTTATAGATCGTAACTGATCTTAGCACAACTTAGAAAATCTATCAAAGATTACAAAGTGCTATTTAAGCTCGAGAATGTAGTCTTAAATACTACTGATATAGCTAATAAGCGTGAGCTTTGATTTCTTGATTGTGAGTAGATATTTCTGCAGCGTAACAGAAAGTAGAATGAGATAACTGAAAGTCGGGGGTGTCTGTTCAGTTGCTTCCATCGACTATTTATAGGCTTCTCTCTCAACGGTAACATTAAAAGATATTTGAATATTCTAACCGTTGATTGCCACGTCGATATACTCTGACAGTCGTACACTGCTTTTCTGAAATGCGGCGATCCACTACCAGTTGCAGATAGTTGTACTATTTGTCGGTTGTCGCTTTCAGCTGATGACGTGTACAACTGAGAGATCAGCTGGTAAAGAATCAGTTGACGAGAATGAACTTCAGTTGTATCGATCATTTAACCGAGTTCAGCAGATGACGTGTTCAGTTGATCATCAGTTCAGTTGCTTAGTTCAGTTGGTAAGTCTTTTGTCAAAACATCGGAATTAAGTTTTCAACAATACCGATATGAATGCTAAAATTATTTACTCTAAATTTATATAACTGATAATTTCATTAGATAAATCAAAGGTAAAAGCAAGATGTTTTGTTAAACTTAAATTATGTTTGGATCAAGATATTGAAATAATGAATTCATTTCAAATGTATATGATTTGTTCGAACGAATATCGAACTAACTCTGATAAAATTTAAGCTTATTTATTAGTAATTGTGATGAATTTTCTCAGGTGTCATCTGAAATATATTTTTAAATCAAAGTTTTTAATTAAATTCATCCAAGTGCAACTTGATGAGTGCATTTGGACGAGATGATTTAAAATCAAAGACTTAAATGCATGCAAAATGGACATAATAAACAGTTTCCTATGCAAAAATAATAGGTATGCGTAACACGAGTCTTTGATCAATGAAATGGAGATATATATGAAATTTTAACGCATATTCCTTGAGGGTAAGTGATCGATAATTTATTGGTTGTCCTATATGATTTTGTGTACTTTTCAACGGACCACGTGTATTATTTGCATAAATATTGTTGTATAATTTTAAAAAACCTAAATTAATATTTTAATATTAGGTATTATGGGTTCTAACATGACGTTTGTTTTTCAATAATATAAATAGTAATATATATAATCAAATTAACTTAAAAACAAGTTAATAATTTAGTCATGGCATGGTTGTCAACTTGTCATTGAGATATATAAAAAATTTATACCGCAAAAGGAATGGTTGGAAATTAATTCATTCCACATTCCAGATATAAATAATTAAATTTAGTTCTATCTCACTCGATTATTATTATTTTTTTGGTAAATTTGTTTTAAATATTGACACCCAAACTTCAATTTACATTCAATCCCTAAAAAAAAAAACTATGGGTTTGCACTCCTTAATCTACAACAAAATGTGTTATATTCTCTGAGCATATATGTATTTTCTCGGATAAAAATCGGTACAAAATATTAAAAATATGATATCAATATATGATATTAGAGTATCAAATGTTTCAGATATAGTGCTAATATATGATTTTTGAGTACTTAAATTGTTAGAGTAGATGCTCTGCAAGCCAACGGTTGGCTAGAGAATTTATTGACTCAAGTTAAATAAACAATCTTTATTTTAATATAATTTAACTTTTTATTGTCTTATTATACTTTATCTGTATACCATGCAATCAGCATAGATAAAGTCCTTGATTATGCTTTAATACAAATGAATCGTCATTCGATGTTGAAAATCATTTGTAAACACTGCATATTCTAAATTCGTTCCTAGTCGATTCAACTGCCTAGAACATGGATAAAGATCGCTTGAGTTCGAGACTAGCATCTATGATGTTGTGTACTGCGTTTCTTGGTAAGGGCGTGGAGATGTCCAAACATACAGATGGGTAGTCATATGATGATTATATCGAACAACCCTTCATCGGACTTTCCAAGTGGTTATCATTCACCGAGAGGATAAGTCCGTGGTTATGATTGTACACCATTAGTCCTTACGACTCGGGACAACACTGAGGCTCTATATGCTAGGGCTGTACTTTGACTCGTTTACCGGCTCCAAGAGAGTCATCAGGTGGTGAGGTTAGGTACAATTGCGACACATATAGAAGCCAGTGCATTGTAGTCGGGGATTCACCGCTCACCTACGGGTGTGAATATCCAGTGTGATCTGATGAAATAATAGTGCATGGAATCTCTGGCCAGTGTATGAGATGTACGTTAGAGAAGGAGTTCTCAGATAGTACACGCGATGCCACTATTATAGTTATCACATAGTTATCGAATTAATATGCAACCCTCGATGAACCAATGGTTGTAGATTCGATCGGGATATATGAGATGAAGGGACCGTACTGTACGTTAATCATAATCGGCTGGTTCTTGCAGGCACTACCAGTGACACCTAGGGGATCATGGGGTGATGCTACTAGACGCTCTTACCATGATCCGATGGGTGCAATCAGAAATGAGTTCTGACATTCTTGATCAAGGTGTTGATAAAAAGAATGAGGATAATTAGGGTAAGCACGAATAAAGGATTATGTCCTGAATCGCAAAGAGTTGTGAACCCACGGCTAGCTGTATCCCTGAACCATTGAGGATCACACAAGCACTGGATCGTTTGTTCCCGTTGAAAGAATAAATTCAAGGAGTTGAATTTATATTATGATATAGTAAATTCAAGGAGTTGAATTTATGATAATTAAATTTTGAGAAAATAAATTCAAGGAGTTGAATTTATGATATAGTAAATTCAAGTAGTTGAGTTTATGAAATTTGGAGAGAATAAATTCAAGGAGTTGAATTATTAAAATTTGAGAATTTAATTTATTAAACTCAAATGTTGGATTTATTAGATATTAAATTCTGGAGATGATATAAATTCAAGGAGTTGAATTTATAATTTAAATAATAAATTCAAATGTTGAATTTATCATGATTTAATTTATTAAACTCAAAAGTTGAGCTTATTAATTAATAAATTAAATATGGTGGGTAATATGTTAATGGGCTTGTAGTCCAACATATTAAATAATTAAAATTATTAATGGACCTTGATTAATTGATTAAATTAGTTGGACTAATCCAATTAATTAATCAAGCTCATTAATGTTAATTAAAGGGCCTAATTATTATACTATGATAATTAAGTGAAGGGTTAAATATAAATAGGGATTGAGAAATCAAAACCCTAGCCTCCCAATCACCATATTTTCGAAAACCACCCTCCAAAAGAAAAAAAATCGGCCACCTCTCTTGAGAAAGAATTTTGAGCCGTCTCTCAAATAATTTTCTCCTACGTTTAATATCTTCCAATATTTCTAGTGCAATTTGGAAGAGGATCAAACAATCCAGTCGTGGACCTAATTAGAAGAAAAGAAAGGAGTCTTTTGAAGAAAGTTCGTAGGGATTCATCAAGAGCTAATCCGTTTATACCGGATTAGTTGGAGCCAAGTGATTTAATTCACTAAAGGTATAATTCTAACACTCTATGAATGTTTTTGTTAAAATCATACGAGCGTCCAAAGCAAAATATATTTTGATTGTCAAAATAAATAAATAAAATTTTAAGCTTCCGTTGCGTTTGAGCGTGGAGAAAACCGAGATCCAACATAAACATGTATAACATATACTAGTATTAATGACATATTTGTCTTTTCGGATGAAAACCGATACAAAACATTGAAAATATAGTACTAATATATGATATTTGAATATCAATTATTTAAGATATGCTATTAATATATGATTTTTGAGTATACAAATATATATGTGAAATGTTGATATTAATAAAATTATTCTAATTTTATAATCAAAATCTTATATTTTACTGGATATAAAATATTTAGTACTCAATTATCATATATTAGTACCATATATCAGATACTAGTATCATATTTGTATACCGAATTTAATCCAAAAGACACATGGACCTAAGGAGTTCAAAGACATTTTTTTATGACAAGGTGATTGAAAGCAAATTTTTGTTTGCTTTTGGAGATTTTTGAGGCATTTTCCGGTTTTTTAAAACGAAATATGATTTTAACAAAGAAAAAGATAGATGATGTTTATATTAATTAAGTATAGTACTGCACCACGCATGCGTACCGTGTGAGAACAATATTTTTTCAAACTAATTTGATTTATATTAAATAAAAGAGGTGTCGTAGTACAAATTCGATAGAGATAATATTGAAAATAATTTGTAATTATAAATTTTGAGAAAACATGTTAGTGTAAGGACAATTTAGGAAACAAAAAATGGTGTTTTTTTTTCTCTTTATTTGAGTGATTTTTTGATATAATAGTATTGGTAGACGATACTCATGTGGAAGTACTATCATCTACTCAGCACATGACACGTGTGTTGAGTGATGAATCATGATCACTCATTTATATCTCATTGTCAAATGATTGACTGTGATTTATCTACTCAATACATGTGTAATGTGGAGTGTATAATATAAATATGATGTTTCGCTTGTGCGGGAGCTGGGTCGGTGACACGTTATTAAATTTGTGCAAGAACAAAACTTGATTTTATAATGAAAATAAAACAATCATTTTAATCAACGACATATAATTTTATTTCGTAGAATAATTATAATAAAATTAAAATAACAATTGGGGTTTATTCTTAAATAAACTAACACGTTGACAATCCACTGCTAATACGAAAAGGACAGTTAATCATAATGTCGGAGTCACTCTATAGTCTTATAGTGTGTCCTTGTTACCACAGGAGAATATAGAACGATTAATTTATACATTCAATACATATTTATATTATCTCGTTAAATTAGACAGAATATTAAAAAATAAAATAAAATAAAATAAGTAATTTGCAACTCGTTCAAGGTCTCAAAAAATAAAATGTAAATCAAGAATATTAAATAAGTATATTGTTATAAGTAAAATTTGCACTCGTTCAAGGTCACAAGTTTGGTTTGATATCTCCGATTTAAGATTCAATTATAATAAACTCTCTCTTCAGTATACAAGTAAAAATAATTTACGCTGTCAAAACGTTATAATATTAATCACAAGCATAAATCTTATAAATCGGGGAATATGATTGTGAATAAAAAAGATATATGATTTTAAAAGACAGTTTATTGGGTGTAATAATTGTCTCTGCTTAGTAGAGCGATCGAACCGTGGTGCTTAAGCTGCTGTGCAGTTTAAAAGATATCAAACCAAACTTGTGACCTTGAAAGCGCTCGGTCCTACACAGTTTATCTTGCATAAGAATTTCGTGCCCTTTTAATTTTATATAGGGGTTATAAATGCTATTTACCTCCCTTAAGTACGTGACTGGAAGTGAATAAAATTATAACATTATTTAATAATATTTAATATTTTCTGTCTCGTGCTTAATATTTTAGATCATTATTGTTCCTTCAAATCTGAAAAGCAACATAGCCATTTTATCTTGCTCAAAGAAATGTGCTTTACTCTTCAGTATCTGTGAAAGACACCCTTGAAAAATATATACACAAATTGATCAATAATAATAATAATAATAATAATAATAATAATAATAATAATAATAATAATAATAATAATAATAATTTAAAGTCAACTTACGCATGGAGCGCATGGTCCATGTATTTAATATTGTTTGTGAAGAGTCAAATATAGTAGAAAATAGAGAGTCAGTTCAATCAATTAAGTAAATCGTTGAATCAAACTCTAATATCCTAAAATATATATTTGAATCTTATTATCCAAATTATTCAGATTCACTACGTTGTAAATCTGTGTATATAAAAATATTGAACTGGAAGTCTATTAGCATTGGGGTGTGAAATTAAGGTTATCGATCTTGCATTTGTTGATAACAAAATTTGGAAGCCAGGAACTGAAATCAAATTTAGCCGATCTGAAAATCTGGTGAGCTGAATTATTTTGATGATATCACATAGCTCGGTGAGGCAAATGAACATCAACAAAAGCGATTGAACAGAAAACACAAATTTCTACGAGTCACATTTTTTATTAGTTAAGTTGATTTAAATGTTATTTTGACAGGCTGGTAGTCGCAAGAGCAAGCTGAATGTGAGTTGAGATTTGATATTTTGTGCTATTATATGTGCATTTCATGTTTTGAAATATCTTCTTTGAAAATATTTTCATTTATAAGTCATCAATCTATTTTTATCAATTTCAAACTTTCAAAAAATATAAGAAAAGATCAAATTATAATTTTAAAGGAGAAACTATAGTAACGGGGTAAAAACTTTGTGCTTAATTTTTTTTTAAAAATAAATCCTTTTATTTTCACACAAAAAATGAGAAATATATTAGATTAAATAATTTTTATCCAATTTTTATGATCATAAAAAGGGAGAGATTGAATTGGGTTACGGAAATGTTGGAATTCTTGATTTTATGATAATAAAATTTGTTGTTGTGTTAATTATAACATATTTACTCAAGTGTGTAATTGTTAGATGTCAAGTTCAAGCTGAAACTCAAATTTAGTCAAGCTGAAAATCTGACAAGCTGAAGTGTTTGATGATATCTCATAGCTCGGTGACGCAAATCAACAAAAACTAAAATAACTAAACAAAAAGATCAAATAGTTACAAATCATATTTCTAACTAGTTAGGCCGATTCGAAGTTATCTAAGCAAATTGATGGTAGCTAGATCAAGCTCATGAAATTGAAGCAGAAATCATCTTGATATAATCAATTCTGGTATTTGGCAAACAAGAACAGTTCGATTATCATAAAGAAACGATTCATAATGCAATACAAAGCTAAAAAATCATCTTCACAAAGTTGAAGTCTGAATCGGAGCTTAAGCAAGAGAAAAACCACGATGAAATTTTTAGTTCTCCACTGAATGAAGAACAAATTACAACTTGTATACAATCTGGTATTCCGAGCATATATATATATATATATAATAGGAATTCAAAATCGAGTGATTCTTGATTCTATGAAAAGCTAAGAGAAATTACTATAATTTTTATGGTCATCACTTTGCGGACCCAAATCAGGCTAGCTTAAATTAAGACTAGCTAAAACGAAGCGCAACTGAAATGAAGCCTAGCTAAATCGAGCTTGGCTGAAATCCAGCTTAGATGAACTCAACTTACCCAAATCAACAGAGCTGAATCCAACAAAGCTCAAAATCAAGGCTAGAGAAAAATGATAAACAAGGTGAATATGACTGTTTCAATGTCATATTTCATATAGAACTTTTCTAAACGATCATATTCTTGTATCTAACGTCTATATAATTATCGGAGGATATAACTACAAAACTTTAAGATTAAAAAAAATAAGCTTTTTAGTGGGGTTTCAAAGCATGTGTAGATTATAACAAGAAAATAAGTTAGAATGAGAGCAAATGCAAGAAAAGAGTGTGAGGATACATTTTAGAAAGTGCAAGGATACATTTTAAAAACATAAAATATAATGGATTAAATCATAACACACAGAATCACTCAAACATTTACATGAGAATTGAACTTCAAAAAATAGTACTTGAGTGAGTCTTTACACAAATACATAAAAGATAGTATTTGTAGTTTTGACATAAGAGACGTTAAATATTATGCGGATTGTGAGGTTGCAACATATAATCGAGAGTATGTTAGGAGTTGGAATTAGGCAACAGATAAGTCCTAAGTCGAAGTGGTTTGTAAAAAGAGTTGTACCAATCAAAGTTTTTTAGTGAATATCTTTCTAAGGAAAAGAACGGGTAACATAGGAGTTATTAATATCCGAGCATCCGTAAAAAAAATTTGTGCACCTCTACTTTATTTCTTTTAATTATTTTTGTTGTTTTGGTAGCATTGTTGAAATATTTTATATGTTCTTTCAAATACCAAAATATTGCATACAAAGTATTTGATAAAATATTTCAGCCAAAATGATTTTATACATTCAATTTGAATATCTTTTACATTGTTTTAAAATATTTATTTGATTTTTAGCATGCTTATTTTGAGTGTCTTCCACTTGGTCTAAAAACAAATATCGATTTAATTTTTCCATGTTCAATATTTCAAGAGCCAAATTATTGTAAGTCAATATTCCCCACCGAT
Organism: Primulina eburnea; assembly: GCF_022965805.1. Lineage (NCBI taxonomy): Eukaryota > Viridiplantae > Streptophyta > Magnoliopsida > Lamiales > Gesneriaceae > Primulina > Primulina eburnea. The sequence continues at coordinate 25,523,241 of NC_133109.1, read as the reverse complement.
CCTAACATGTAGCTATTACCGGCGAAGTCAAAAGAGGTAAAACAGGTTGAATCGTTTCCATTATATATATATATATATATATATATATATATATATATATATATATATATATATATATATCAAAATTGACCTCAAATATTATAATCAATCTTGGCCTTGAATTAAGTTAACAAATCAAATTAATCTTTCAAGTACGTTAAATTTAACACATATCCTTTAACTCGAAATATGTTAATTAACCATTTTGTTTTCTTTATATTATTTTGCAATGATAGTTTATATTAGATTAAAAAAACGATTATAATATAATTATAAACTCTTAGGAATGGTTGTGAGTGAAAAAAGTGTTTAAAAGGGGGGTTGAATATTCGATTTATGAATCAGTTTAGTGATTGATAGGCTCGTAATAGTTTGTATTTTTGTTGTCATATCTCTCATTGTTACCACTACCAGCGTGTTTAATTGACAAATTTTTGTGTGATTTTATTGTAGGAGGAAGTTTTCTGCTCTTGCGATAAATTCGGGCTAAAAAGAGTGATTTTATATCACAATTAAAGTTGCCGATATAATCTTAGTAGAAGACGTGGAACAGAAAAATTCAGAAGATGTTTTTACATAAGGCGTGACCACGCCTTGTGACTACTTCTCGGCTGCCTAGTGAGAGTTGAGGAATATTCATAACAAGGAATAAATAGAATATATAGTTTTTTCCATAACAAAACTATATATTCTTAATAGGATATTTCCTAAGATCTTTTATTTTTTAGTGATTAGGTTTAAATTTAGATTATTAGACTTTTATAATTTTGGGCTCAATTTGTCTTTTAAACCTACAAAACTAACGTGAAAGAGGGGAGGCGGCAGATTTTTCACACAATACACAATTCCTTCCACTAATCTCACGTGAAGAGAAGAAAAGAAAGGGCAAAGATTTTCTCCCCAGTTCTCTCCACAACTTAGGCTAAGTTTTATTTCTATTCAGGGGATATTTTTACTATTTCAATTTATCACCGTGAGGCTTTTGTGATTTAATTTAATATTCGTGTTTTGTTCAAGTATTTGTTGATTTATGATTTATTTATATGAAAGTTATATCTCGGTTAATCTGATAATTTAATTTGATATATAATTTTCTACTGCTATCCATGAATTCAGTGATCCGTAATTGTCATGAACGATTGGTACATGAGTAGCGATAGATTAGGTGTGTTGTGCTATCATAGCATATTTAATCTAAATAAATCAACGAAAATTGATCTATCAATTGCAGCTATCTCGGTTGTTAGATTTAGGATTAACTGTTTCACAAAACGAAAATGCTATTTTTAATTAATATGGAACGCTATCGTGCCCAGTTAATTATTAATAAGTTTTGACTGGATGCTGGGTTCGGTCAATTATTTTAGGAAAATACAAGAAATTTAGCGGCTATCCATATAATTCTAAAGTTAATTGCTTGTAATTGCATGAATAAATATATGTTAGCCGTTGAACAGTGATACAATTGAATAGTAGAAATCCCTTGAATCGAGCTTGGTAATATTAATTTCCATTTAATTAGTTTTTCATCTTGATTTGTTATTTCTTCTTGCATGTTAAATTAGATCTAGTATTTTATTTAATTCATATCCAAAATCCCCCCTTTATTTGCATTTTACTCGAAAGGAATTATCCCACGTTCCCTGTGGATTCGACCCTGCTCATCATTACACTAGTTTTATTTAAAGAGTAGGAATTTAAGTTTGGTGGCACAACGACAGCACACCAGTGATAAACTGAATTTGCGAATCTTGTTGTCAATGTCAATCAGTTAACTAATAAAAGTGCGGAAATAAACTGAATGACAGATAGAATAAAACTGAAATTAAGAGACAAGATTTGTGGATGTTCGGAGATTTCAAACACTACTACGTCACCCCTTCTATCTCGAAGATATGATATTTACTAAAAGACTTAGATCTATACAAAGATTTGTACAAGCCCATTTCAGTTTGGACTTAACATTGCCAAAATTGAAATTTAGTTCCAATATAGTTTTTCAGTACTCAACTGATGTGTAATTTTTTAGCACAACTGTTCTCTATAAGATCAAATAATACAATAATAAGTGTTCGTGTTTTTAAGCTCAATGTATAGCCTAAAATCTATTAATGTGTATATTAAGCGTGAGCTTTTGAGAGATTTTGAACTGAAAGAGTAAGCACATTGTTCTCTTTTTTAACTTGAACAATTTATTAGCTTGATTACTTGATTATTCGTTTTTTCGATTACTCTTCTTCAGATGATCTTCTCGGCTATTTATAGGCTTTGCTTCCAACGGTAACAATGAATGCATTTGAATCTTTATATCCGTTGTATAGTCACGTCAACATTCTTCTGACAAACGTACACTGTAGCTTTTCTGAAAATGTGGCGTTCCCACTACATGTTGCAATCTTCTCTTGTACATTTGTCGGTTGATAGATTCGTTCCTTAATTGATGACGTGTTATCAGTTTCACAAAGCCGATAGGATTAACTGATTGCTCTCAACTGATTGTAGTGTAGCTGATCAGTTCCGACTGATCATCCAGTAGACTTCATAGTTCAGTTAGCTCAGTTCAGTTGCCTTTAATTATATGCCCACTAATCTTCAGTTCGGGTAATTTAACAATTTACGAATTTTTAGTTCAGTTATTCTCAGTCTTCTTGATCAGTTCTTCAACCTTTTCAAGCTCAATTTGTCAAACTCCGAAATTAAGTTTCCAACAATTTTCCCCTTTTAGGTGTTTGACAAAACTTAGAATATATGAACTGATCAAACTGAAATCTTCGTAGATAATATAATTTTTTATTGAAAACTCTTTCAATATACAGATTTGTACAAAGAATGAAAGAATCCTCTATTGATTAAAAAACCTCAAAACCTGCCAAATTTCTCAACTGAATAAGAAAAAAAATACTGTCTACTAACTGATCTGGATTTCTTTACTTATTTGTTATCTTATCAGCTGGTCCTTGATCAGTCGGTTGACTAGGTCTCTTCTTTGATAGCTTCTGCTGATCTTCTACCTCTTCCCGTTTTTTGTCAAACTCACCAACCCTGCTGGATAATGCACGAACTTCCGAGGTGATATTAGATATGACATTCATTATTTGTTCTTGCATCAGGTCTATTCTCTTTGTCACTGCAGTTTCCAAAAATTCAATGCGATTTTTGGACATGTCTTGAGTCTGGAAATGTGCTTGAACTGTCACTCAGTCTTTCTTTAATTGATCTAGTTGGAGAAATAAAGATGTGATATCTTTTATGACCAGCTGTAAGTTCTTCATTGTATTCTCCTTCATAGAATCAATCTTCAAAGTGTGCAACAGTTGGGTTGACTTGATATCAGAGATAGAAGAGATCAAATGGAGAAGGTTGGACTGAATATCTTATATCATGGGATTAGTAGCCATTGGTATCTCGGGAGACATTTCAGAGAATTCTGGTTCTTGCTCCTTTTCTTCTTCATTAAAGATTACTAAGGCATTATCAGTTGATTCAATCACAACGGTAACCATTTATGTAACTATTACCCGTTGAAGTTCTGGAGGAGTGGAAGTCTGAACAGTAGTTGAGCTGGTAGGCTCTTCATTTGCCCGAACATCTGAGACTTCAGTCGGCTCTTCAGTTGGAACGTTTTCAGTTGGCTCCAAGTGCAACTGAGCCTCTTCAGTTTCAGCTAGAACTGCCTGTTTAGTTGTGGCAGGTGACTGAACTGGTTCTTCAATTTGTCAAACATCCTCTGAGGCTAGTTCTTCAGTTTTGTTCGGATCTTAAACTGATTCTCTAATGAAAGTATTCAACTGAATATCAATGGAAACTGATTGTATGACTTCATCGATATTTGCTAGTGATAACTCAGCATCGGTATATAGTTGAAGACCTTTGGAAGAAGATTGAAGAACAAAATATAATTATTGAGCATCCTTTGAAGAAAGAACAGTTACTTGCTCAGTTAGTTCAGCAATTGCTTCCTTGGATGGCTCTGGCTGTTGAGATGAAAGTTGAGCCTGCTCTTCTGAGAATGTACTTTGGGAATTTGTATGAATAGTTAACTATTGACCAGATTCCCAATCTTTATTCTTCATTTGCAGTGATAATAGATCTGTGTCCAACTGTTCATAAACTGCTTTGTCATTGAATGCAGTTGGACTGGTAGGATCATAGTTCCAATGTAGGTGAGCGAGGACTTGCTCTAGCTTCTTGGCACACATTAGATCAAAGAAGTACGTCCTCATCTCCAATGCTTGAGCAAGTGGCAGCTTTGACTACCCTTAGGACGATGGTTTCCAAAGCGATGAATTTATTAAAAACTGATTTCTTCTGTAATCGTTTGGCAAACACTTCGGTCCTAAATCTGACCCATTCATTATAATTTTTCAACTTCGATTTAGAAAACTCATTTATCTCTTCCAAAATTAAGTCGATATGAGTCTGAATCGGGTTTGTCGGTCGGGGCTCTTATATCATCTTGCCCTTTCCTTTCGGGTCAGTGAGGACGTGAGAAATACTCAGTCCGGAAAGAGTTGCATACACCTTCTCTCTTATCACAACTCCCTTTGGTCTGGCAAAAGCAGTGCAGATAGGCCGATGATAGTGATTAGTGGTTCTTTGACTCCAACTTGTTTCTGTTTATCACCAAGGTGATAGATGTCTTCGAGAGAGCAGTTGGAGGCAGTAACTGACTATCAGTTGAGGATGCAACTAGAATTGCCCTGATAGGTATGGCGCTGATTGGCTGCTCAGCTCCACTTGGCCTCAATCTATCAGCTGAGATTCGATATATGTGCCAATATCCAAGAACCGGGATCCCTAGATTAGAGATGAGTCGAGTTTGAGATGACGAGTCACTAGTTGAATTACAGTTTTATATCGATTCATGTTTTTAGATTTGATACATGTTATTGATGATTGTTTATGCTTTTATATATGTTTTTATATGATTGCATTTATTCATTGTTTATATTGGGATTATATTCTCACCGGAGTTATCCGGCTGTTGTCATGTTTGTTTTCATGACAACATGTGGGATAAGATCATGGTGAAGAAGAGGATGAGAGAGGACAAGTTAGCGTGGAGATCCGGATCAGGAGTCGATAAGCTTCAGCACTTGACATATAGTAGTTGAACCCTAGTTGATTTTAATGTATTGAGTACAAGACATGTACTTTTACTTTTGATATGTATATGAAACTGATTCCATTACGTTCCGCACTTGTATGTTTAAAAAAAAAAAATTAGACCGACCGTGTTTATTTTAATTGATTGAATTATTCCCAAGTACGATTAAGAAATATTAGCGTCTGGGTCCCCACACATAGACTGCTTTCTTTTAGAGATTCATATGTATCTAGACTGTATTGCAAAGTGTCTAGCTTCCTTGTTGAGAAAGCTGTCTTGTATGCAATATTTCTTTTCAATTAGATTGATATCCAGCCCTGAATTTCGAACTTACTGTGTATTTTGCACTTAATTTCGAATTTAATGTATTTATTAGCTTGAGAAATTTTTTGAATACCATGTATTATTCAATATTTCCAAATTATCATTATTTACATAAATCGGAAATAATATCCTATATATGTATGTGATCAATTAAAAATTACAACTCCAAAAAATTTCACAAATACAAACTTGAAATGAAGAGTACGAGTGGAACTTGTCAGTTTCTCAGAGACCAACTGATTTCTTGGTTCAGTAAGAAACATACATCAATTACAATGTCTGCTGACAAAGCTAAATACCTAGTTTTTGGGAGTTGTCGTGGTCGGTTTCTTTGGATTCAACAACAATTGAAGGATTAATTAGTAGATGCAACAAGTCACCGATCTTTTGTGACAACATTAATGCAATCGCAATCACGTTCAATCAGGTCTTGCACTCTGTAAGGCTCGAGAATTCGATTACCGTAATCTGAAATGATTTGGGGGATAATTGATATGATTATAGACGGAAAGGATCGGACTGGGAAAGACGAGAAAATGCATGAAAAATGTGCGAGAAACAGTAGCCTTGCGCATATGCGCGGCACAGATGCGCGCATATGCGCGACGGGGGCAGAGGACCTCGCGCATATGCGCGAGCCTTTGAAAGCGAAGTCCCGAGGACCTCGCGCATATGCGCGGAAAAAGGCGCGCATATGCGCGAGTTTCCGAGAATCTTATCCGCCAAGACCAGTAGGTCTCGCGCATATGCGCTGATGATGTCGCGCATATGCGCGAGACGTGTTGCATGCGTGGTGTGCCATTTGCCTTGTTGCATGTCACGTGTATGTATATACATATATATATATATATATATATATATATATATATATATATATACATATATATATATACACACACACTTTGCAATTCTTCAGAAAGAAGGAAAAACAAAAAGGAAAGAATCGTATAGAAAAAGGTTTCAGAGAAAGGGTGAAAATCCTTACGCCTTTTGTGAGAAATCCGTCTATCTGATTTTGAATTCGACTTCGGTATTGTGTTCCTATCGACGTAGGCTACAACTGGACGTAAGTTTTGCTACGTTTTAATATGTTTTGAAATTATGGTATTGCCAGAATTTGACATGATTCATATATGATGTCCTTGTCATGTTAGACATCGTATAATTGAAACTGGATTGAGAAACAGATACCATATGAAATTGTTATGATTTTTAAAGTTGAGTTGAGTAAGAATTGATATCAAGATTGAATGATTATCAAGTATAAGATGTTAGAATTGATATATGATTTGATATAGTATGGCTGGATATGTTGGGATTATGATGTTATGTCGTTGGAACAGAATTTGATTGAATTCTGATTATATCCAGTATTGATTGAATGGTGTATTGTTATTGTACCCTCGATATCGTTATTGTCAGGTTGAGTATTGACAGGCTTGGGGTTCGAGACTTCAACCGAGTCAGAGTATCAAAAAGAAAGGTATAAATTAATGTTGAGTTGGGATTGCACAACTCGAGTGAGGTTTGACTCGAGTTTCCCTAAATCACATACTTAGTTATACTTAGTTTATTGCATTGATATTTGAAATTGATGAGATTGATGTTTGTAGTCTACTGATTTATAGCCACTGCATGTATTGACTACTGAGTCGTTTAGTCATTGGCTGATTCGCCTAGTCACCGGCTGATTCGTCTGGTTATTGGCTGATTCGTCTAGTTATTGACTGATTCGTCTAAACTTCGGCTGATTCGCTTAATTACTGACTGATTCGTCTAGTTATTGGCTGATTCGCTTAATTCTTGACTGATTCGTCAATTCTGCGGCTGTTTCGCCCAGACACTGGATATATGAATTATATCGATGCCATTTAGGGATTGATTCATTCCTACGGACTGAGATTCGATTTAATTATTAATATCCAGACATCGGGATCCCTAGGTTAAAATTGAGTCGAGTCTGAGACGACGCGTTGTTTGAGTCGAGTCTGAATCTGAGTTGATTCATTGCTTGATATTGATTTATGTTTCTGATTTGATACATGTTATGAATATTTATTATATGCTTTTATATATGTTTTATATGATTGCATGTGTACATTGTTTATACTGGGATTTATTCTCACCGGAGTTATCCGGTTGTTGTCTTGTTTTGTATGTGTGCATGACAACAGGTGGGGCTGGATCAGGGTCAAGAAGAGAATGAGAGAAGACAGTTACCGTGGAGATCCGGACTTAGGAGTATGTCTGTTATATCACCTGAGATGTAGTGAAGAAACATTAGTTATTATGATTTCTTGTTGTACAGGACTTGTACTCAGATCTGATTAGTGATCTTGTAAATGAGATAAGACTTATTTCATATGCTGCATACTCTCGTATTTTTTTTTAAAAAAAATTTAGACCCTGTTTATTATAATTGATTAATTATTCCCAGAAAGTGATTAAGAATTGAATCAAGTTCGGGTCCCCAAACACTCTCAGACCAAGCATATAGATATCAGATACCATTTCATCCGATACAATGTGTTGAAGAAGAACATTAGATTGAGATATGTCTCACAGAACAACAGGAAGCTGAGATATTCATTAAACCACTAACTGATGCAATGTTTCCTTACTTTAGAAATATATTATGACTTATTGATTTACCACAGAAATGCTTATGTTTATGGGGAAGTGATTAAGGAAGCCTTATTGATAAGACAACTGTAGCCAGGCTTGAAGCCTCATTGATTAATCAATATATCAGGCCTTATAGATTTTTGTCTTGGCTTCGCTTTGGCACCAATTTCACGCCATTTGATAGAAAATTGAATGAGTTGTGTTAGATTTTTGAAAACTGCTCAAATGGGAGAGGCATGCATTCGGCTGTGCCATTACCTACTATTCTTTGCAATTCTACGATTTTTACACTAAGAAGTTAGGAAAATGATTCAAAAGAAACTTGTAGCGTTTCGAATTGGCTTTAAAATTCCACAAGTTAAAGCAAATTGGATTTGAAATGACTGAGATATGAAATATAGCTGGAAGTTTCATTTGGGTCTGTGCAAATGTGTTGTGTAATTCGAATTACTAGGAAAATTCCACATATTATTTATTTCAAGTTTGGGTTCAAATAAAAATTGTAGATAATCCAGTTAGCTTTACAATGGCTTTGGAATGACTTGATTTTTACCAACACTGGTGCAGATTGGATTTCTTATTCGGACCAATGTAATTGCAGTGGATTCAGTAGGGAACAACTGGCATTAATCCGTCCATAATTTGGTTGTGGTGTATATATGAAAGTTTTAGATCTTTTTAATTATCTTTGAAATGTCTCTCATCATAATCGATTTGGATTTAGAATGAATTAGTTATGAATTTGTCTCCTAAAACATGTCGTTTTCAGTTATTATATTGTAACAGCTAGTAATTTGCGTGATAAACGAATTAATTTGCCTTCGAATTAATTCCGGCGAGATATGGTTGTTTGTTTCATATCTGAGATCAAATGGGTTTGATTATGTATGAACTTCATAGCGACTAGATAAAGTACAAGTTTTCTCTTTGTTAAGATTGAAACTTGGACCTAACTCAACCCCAAAAGCTAGCTCAAGAGGGGAGGATTGTCCCAGCCAATATATGCCACTTAAAGGTTATTTATCCAACCGATGTGGGACAATTAACACTCTTTTGCTATTGATCTCTGCCACCATATGTAAAGGCAATACGGTTGTTTGTTTCAAATATGTGGTTTATTATAGCATGCGTCCCTCGTCATTTTGAATGCAATTGTGATGGTTGAAGGGAAAACATGAGACAATTAATATCAATGCTTTGCTAACTTCATATGTTAGTGAAGAGACACTACAAGAAAAATGATTTTCCGCATAAAGGGAAATTGATGGAAGAAGATGAAGTAGTGCATCAACGAGGTGAGATTATAAATAATCAGACAAGTAGAGTAATCATAGATCTTAAAAATCAAATCAAACGGCGGATGAGTTAGGATAATTTTATCAAACTCTTTGTCTATCCTTTAAACCAAACAGAGCCAAAGTTTAGGTAAAAGATGTATTGTCCGTTTGATTAGGATTTCGGGGCAAAGATCTTCGTATGAATAACTACAAATCCGTATGTAACTAAAGGAATACAACATGCACTTAATTAGAATTTTTCAGCAAAACATAATTTAATATTTTATTTCATTTTCATTATAATTTAATTTCACATTCCTAAATTTATAAACATATTTATTATAAAGCAAAAACTTGTGTAAGATGGCCATATTTTGTTTGACGGATCTCTTTTTTGGTTTGTGCATAAAAAAATATTACTTTTTATGCTAAGAGTATTACTTTTTATTGTGAATATCGGTAGGACTGACCCGTCTCATAGATAAAGATTCGTGAAACCGTCTCACAAGATATCTATTCTTATTGGAAATACCTTGACTGATAAAGAGAAAGACCAGTTTTTTTTTTTTTTTAGGTCTTCTTCGTTGTGGAAAGACTTGCCAGCAACGTTAGTCGAATTATCTTAGACCGGGCAACAAACCATGTACATGAATTTTGTGGATAATATTTGTTTTGTCAATGATGTACATAAATTTTGAATATTGAGATATTAATGGTAAGTGTTTTAGTTGCTTAATTAAAGAGGTATTTATTATTATTGTTGGATGAATTGAGTACAAAAATAAAATTGTATACTAAAAAATTGTAAACCTCTCCACTTCTAAGGACTTTTTCTGTCTATATATTTTGGGAAAATGACATCTCTTTAAAAACATTGTAGAATAAAACAAATGTCGTTGAACGTATATTCAACAACATCATCTTCAACAACAATTTTCCCTCCCAAACTCCGTTGTATATATATGAGAGATTTTCTTGTAGTGATTGTGTTTCTATCTTTCATTATTAATCTATCATGTCGTTGGCCATTTATCACCCTAAAAATTGTGGACCACGTACCGTCCTATGTTTTTCGGCTCCGTCGGACCCTATTAATATAAGATTTAATTTCTATAACCAGAATTTTTTGAGAATAATATGAAACAACAGTAGCCATATTATATGATTATATAATTAAATATTACAAACAATGATCGTGTGTACACTGAGTGTGCGTTTAAATCCAATATATACTCTCATACAATTAAACCATCACGGTTATAACTCTTTCCTCAAGTTCTTTGATTTATCTTTTAAGAAACTCATAAAATCAGTATTACTCCAAACTTCGCAAACATATTTCGGGGCCAATTTTTTTTTAAATATATAGTAATTATAGATGTGTATATATATATGTATTATTTAGATGAAAAGCCCTTCTCATCTCCAACATTGGTGGTCATTCTGATCATCTTAATCTTTGCTTGATCGATATAATTCGTGACCCGATCATTGAAACTGTCCCTTCTTTTGGTCACTCTTCCGGAACCATGATCGGCGCCATTAATGCGCGTCACAGTTCTCATAATCTTTTTCTTCACTTCACTAATATAATCAGAAAACTTACCATCATGCATCGAATCGTCGTTCTTCTTGGAATTAATCTTTTCCCCCGAAAAAAGAACAGACTGCTCTTTAGCCTCGCCTGGAGCAGATTTTTCGAATACCCCGTGAGCAAGACCTCCGTTTCTTGAAACATCCTTTTGATCATTTCCTTGTCCATTAAAGACCACAATCTCTTTTCTCTCGAAAGTGTGTTTCTTTCTGCTGGTTTTCTTGGGTTTTTTAGGCGAGATTAAATCGGTGACATGGGGATCATCAAACCCAATAGGGATGTTGGTATGATTAGTGGCTTGAGTGCTTGATCTAAAAGGGTTTACAATATTGCAAATTTTCTCGCACACCCCCTTAGGGTTTGTAGTCTTCTGGTTTTGTGTCATTTCAAAGAAATTGTGGGATGACAAAAAAATCAAGTGTTTGGTATTTATCAATGAGAGATCACGTTTAAGTATATATAATAATAATAATAATAATAATCATTGTACGCAGGGACAGAGCTACCCCAAAAGCTGGGGTGGGTTCCCGCCCAGGCTTGATTTTTGGGCTTATTTAAAAATATAGATTGAGTTTTTTTTAAAAAAAATTTAACCCACAAATTTAAAAAATAAAATAACATTGAGTATATCACAAATTTTAACCCAAATTTGAACCCACATTTTAGCTCACAAATTTTTAGCCCAAGATCGAAATTTTTTTTGGCTACGTCCCTGATTGTACGTTGTTTTTGTTTAATTTGTTTATGCATGGCATATTCTTTTCACAAATCAAGCTGGTTTATTTCCTTAACCATGATTTGCGTATGAAATATGTGAGGAACTTTATGAGTAAGTTCCAACCCAACTTTAGATTGCATGCATTGTCACTAAGTCTTAGATTCTCTCCTTTTTTGAAAATGTGCACATAGCGTAGCTAAACGATGCTTCTTTGTTCTCCTTTTCCATCTAGTGAGATGTATGAACAAGCGATCGCCTCGTTTATTTTTAAATTTTTGTTTTTTTGGAGATAAACACATGTAACAAAATAATTTTTTGTATCCTTTAATTTATATTTTCATGACGATCAGATATATAGATTCAAGCTGTAATGATCTTGTAACTTAAAATTTTAAAAAATTTAATTTTTTACCCAAAATATTCAATATATTGTACGAGAGTAATCTTTTAAAAAATATCTTATGTGAGTGGGGAAAAAATGAGTTGTACCCATATAAATTGTGCCAGCGGACGTGATGCTCAAATGGATGACAATCTGACATGGATGCTGCTGAGGGTTGAAATTTTGGATAATCGACGGTTTTTAAATCCACAATTATTGGTAAATTCGTGTGAGACGGTCTCACTGATCGTATTTTGTGAGACGAGTCTCTTATTTGGGTCATCCATGAAAAAGTACTATTACTTTTTATGCTAAGAGTATTATTTTTTATTGTGAATATCGATAGGGTTGATCCGTTTCACAGATAAAAATTCGTGAGAGCGTCTCACAAGAGACCTAATCATTAAAAATATACCAAGATAACAACATCCTATGTATATTTTTAAAATAAACTCGAGCCTAATACTCCGAACTTCTGCAAACAGGGACCGTATTATATTTAATTTCCAGATGACAAAATGTAGATGTGACTTGTGAGAATCGGATTCCTGCGTGTCTGAAAAGTCCAAAATCGATCCAATAATTTATTAGCTGCGAATGGGAATCTACATTAATGCTTATTATTGGTAGCAGCCAAATTATATCTTGTGCGTGCAGATCTTTCATATATACTAGCCACCGAGGCACACGCAACGCGTGTGTCATGAATATATGAGTCTAATATAATAAACCTTCATGAAATTACAACATCATGACAGTAAAAACAAAATTTACTTGATCCATGAGACGCAAGAAATTCGAAAGCTTAAATAAATATGACAAACTCAATTTATTACCTCGCATGATATGAGTGTTGATCTTCAAAAATAATATTCTTTTGAAGCAATAATATCATATTATGTAAAATAATGATAGAATTCAATGTAAAATAAGTAAAAAAATAATCAAAAAATTGTCTAAAAAACATGAGAATATCATCGCACTACAATTTATTGAATATCAAAACCTAAAAATTATCTTTTACATTCATCTAATAAATTCCAAAAATAAAAAATGAAATTGTAAATATCTTTAAGCATTTTATACATAATCTAAACCCTCTGGTCAAGCGTAATAAGAAAATATTAATTTTATGGAATCATACCATTGTACAACATAAATATACAAATTAAATAGAACAATCTATTAAAACATGCTATAATAAATCGATATGACAGAACAAAATGTAAACTACTGCAAGGATTTCGCGAAATACATGGAAAATAAGTAGAAATTTGCAAACTCCTTTTATATTCCAAAAAAACCGAACTATTGTCAGTAGATGAATTGACAAAGAGGAATAATACAAATTGTAGCAATAATGGCAGAATGTAAAGTTAAGACAAACAATTATAAAATTAACTTTGTTACAATTAAATCATGGTCGGAATACACATAATATGTTTTGCTTAAGTTTAAATAGAAATAAACAAATTAAGTAGATAGAACAATGAAAATAATAAATTTGTAAATCTATGCTAAGGTAGAGTTTATTACTATAATACAAAGAATGTTAAAAACCTGCGGCTTTGGCTATTGATGGACATTATTTTTAGGAGTAATGCCTCCATCATATGCATTCTTCATGTATGAATCTTCATATTTAAATATATATGCAGCAATATTCAAATATGTCAGATAAGTAAATATGCTCATCTGGCATATTGACATCAGGACTCTGCTAGATCTTGAAACATTTGAGTTTAATATTTACCAATCAAAATGTAAATTTTGACTGCAAAGATCATAATAAAACTATGTCTAAGAAGCCCTAATATAATGATTTATTGAATCTGTTGACAATATGTGAGAGTTTAGATCATAAGATCTTGAAGCTCGTAATAAATATATTATCTCACCTGTAAGATCAAAACGAACAGACGAATATGATGACCATTAATATAATGCGAATATGACAATTAATATAATGCAACATAATAAATGATAGGTCATAAACTAATTCACTGTTAAAAACAAACCAGATGAAGATCGGGGCGAGTAGATCTGGTCATTTGAATTGAGTATGTCATTTATACAAATATTTTGTTTGCGACCAGTATCCTTCAGCTTTTGGGAAAAAAAACACAATAAATTAAAATTAAGCCAACAATCAAATAATCATAAATAATATGTTTATCCATTAAACACTACCCAAGTAAAGTTTAAATTTGATTCAATAAATATAGGAAGTATAGTAGCAATGCAAAAAATGGTTATTCGGGTTGCGTGATAAGATAGAGGATGAGAAATAAATAATTATGGGCAGAGATAAAACATGTACATAATAGATGGTGCCACGTATAGATGAATGTGGTTGAACAAAGATAATGAAATTTATTAGCATCCCTCAAATTCAAACGTTGAAACATGTAATATGTATTCAATGATTATTGTTGAAACGAAAGAATATACATGCAAAAGAACAAATTTTAATAAATGCAATATAATTTCTTAACCACAACTTTTTTAAAATATAAAATTTTATTATTTTTAAATGGATCACTCCCTTGAGACACACTGGAAGCTCTAACCAAGTCTATTCCATGATAAAAATTGGGTGATGGATTTTGAACATTAAAAGGTGAAACACTTATAGCACCACCACTAAAGCCTACATCTGGAACATTGGTATTTGAAAGAGTCTTGAAAATAGGTTGGGTGTGTAATACAGGAGTTGTTGCTGTGGAGTAACTCCCCATTGGTGTATGAACATTAGAAGTATGCCCTTAATTACCTGACCCACTAATCCCACCTTTACCATGATTGAAATAGTATGGAGCTGACCCAGGTAATGTCATACCTTCACTAACTTATATATTATAAGTCGGTAAAAACACTATTATTGTATATTCAAACTCATAACCATCCACCGATAACTCATCGACTATATCAACTCAAACATCCCTGAGATAAGATGTTGCAGAATATTGTAAGCATATTATGTGAATTTTTGAAAAAATTAGCGCATACTGATTGGAGCTATACATACACACATGCCTTTTTTTTTATAGGTTATTGATTCGATAGGTTTGACAGGAATCGTCCATTGATGGGAATAGAAATCACGACGAAATCACCATTTGAAATGTATATAGACCTGTGCACTGAATTTATGCCTCGGGAGAACAGCCACTAAATCAATCCCATTTGAAATACATTCTTTGAATCTCAAGTCGATATAACCTCGAGAAAAAAGGATTTGATAGTAACACCAGGGACCGATTGTGAGTATGCTTAATTGTATTAATGAAGTTTGAGGTGTTTAGTGTAAACAGCTAGTACCTGACTGGTTGAATGAAACTATATTCCTTTTCATTTAATTACTCCCTGTTTTATGTCATAGGCTACAATGGAGCAAATATTGTTGTTTATGAAATATTTCAAGCTCTATATTCTACTAATCCCACCTCTACCAGGATTGAAACAGTATGGAGCTGACCCAAGTAATGTCATGCCTTCTCTAACTTCTATACAATAAGTCGGTAAAAAGAACACTAAAGAATCGGTTTTTTTTAGATGATTTTAACTTGGAAACACTTACCTTGCAAATTTTTCGTAACCTGCAATCTGAAACATACCCACAAAAAGTTGAGGGGAAAAACTTAACAAAGAAACCCAAGAAAAACAGAAAACTGAAAATAGAGAAGGTTGTATTTCGAATGATTTGTCAACATGGGTTTTCCAAGAATCATACGGAAAAAAAAATGAAAGCTGAAGCTCTATCACTGATAGATAACAAAAATTAAAGAAAAACTGATAGTTTATATCTTTTGACAAAATGAATCTGAAAGGAACCCCATCATCAAAAGCTCATGCTCAGAAATGCAGAAACTTACTTCATAATCACTCAAACTTGTTACTCTGCCTTATTCAACCCCCTAAAACAGAAAGCAAATGAAATCCGAAATTTATTACCAAATTTTTTATTTGGTTTGTTGCAGAAAAAATAACCACAACTCCAAAAATAATATGTATCGCAAATGTCATTATTGACAAATCAGATATACGTTAAATAATGACAATGCAAATATAAAATCGAACACATTCCAAAGTTGAGAAGAAGATGTTAGCAGATCTACAACGCATAAGAATAAAAGACCGCGCTAAATTCAAGTACAAAACGATTAGTTTCCACACGCTTACCTAGCAAAACGATCACGAAGACGAATGGAGATGCGAGCTTTTCCCACGCGGCAGCCATAACTTTGGAACTCAACAATCAACGATACAAATCTCGCTGTCTCTCTATTTAGTGACTTTTGTATCTGAAATATACATAATGGGGGAACCCATCACGGGTGATGACATCTCGGGCGAAGAGAAAATAAATTAGATTGACGTAAAAGATTATATGTCTTCAATTGATGGATCGATACAATCTCCAGAAATTGCAAAAGAGCACTGTTGTGTACTTACCAGAGGATCATTATGGTTTTTAGCCTGGAAAATTGAATTTCAATCGGTAGAGAGGGGGGTAGAGATCAAATGCAGTGGATGTGGTGTTCGGATCGTCGAGGCCTCAACCGAACATATGTTGGTGGAGATCGTGGATTTGGTCCATCCCAATCCAGCAAATTTCGAGAGAGAAGATTTGTGAGGATCCGAGAGAGAAGATTTGCGAGGTTCAGATAATTTCGAGAGAGAAGATTTGTGAGGGTAAATTAACAATCCGAGAGAATCGTGCAGAGTATTGGGTTTGGTGGAGATATGGAGTTATTTTGAGAGATAACTAATTTTGAAGTGAAGCAAAAGGTTTGAAGGGGCAAAAGGGGCATTAAAAACTTGGTGTCCGCATTGGCAGTTTGTATTTGCATCTCAGCTTTAATAATATAGTAGAGATATATATATATATATATATATATATATATTCTTTTTAAAGATTTTTAATAATTGTAACAGAAGCTATTATATATATAGTGTGGGTTCGAATGAATTGGAAAGTAAAAAAGGCATCACATTGGGTTAATTTTTTATAAATAATTTAATTTATTAAAAATATTTCAAAAATAATTTTTAATTTTTTTTTTTGCAAAAATACTTTAATCCGTGCTTGGTAAGCACGGACAGTGCACGCGTGGAGCAGCGTCCGTACTTACCAAGTACGGAGATGCTCCACGTTGGAGCATCCGCGCTTAGTAAGCGCAGACCTTCTCCCTTATTGCTCTCCTCACATTCCTTATCCTCCCCTCACTCTCTCATTTTCATTTTCTCTCATCCATTTTCATTTCTCTCTCGCTCTCTCCTTTTCTCCTTTTCAGAAGATCGAAAACTTTTTTAAGAATGGCAGATAATCGAACACCAGAAGATCCCAGTATCCTCTATTTACAAGCGACACATATGTCGTCAACAGTTTCTACTGTAACAGTTGATGATATTGTCAAAGTGAAGAGGTCGGGCAATTTGATTTGGAAGTTATACACCGATAATTACATACACAATCGTGTACTTGCATACTTGAATGATATGAGTTTTTATGGAGTTTTAGAATGTGGTTCACAAATTTTTGAGAATCATTTGATTACTGCTCTTGTTGAACGTTGGCGATGCGAGACACACACTTTTCATTTTACATGTGGTGAAGCAACAGTCACGTTACAAGATGTTTCAATAAATTGGGGTCTAACAATTGATGGTGAAGCAGTCATTGGAATAGATGTGTCACATAAAATTGAAGAATGACAACACATCTATTTGGATTTATTGGTATTTCTGCTATCATCAAAACATTTGAAAGGTGGTCATTTGTCTATGACTGCACTATATGACCATTGCATATCTAACCTTGTTAATGATGATACTTCAGAAGTAGATATTGTCAAATATACCCGGTTTGTAGCGTTAATGATTGTTGGAGGAATAATGTTCCCTGATTATCAAGGAGGGTCTACTAGACTAATATTTTTGCAACTGCTACGAGAAATTGATAATGTCAAGTCATATAGTTGGGGTAGTGCTGTTTTAGCCTTTATATACCGTGAGTTGTGTAACGCGTCACGTATAGAGAAGACTACAATGGCTAGACCTTTATATATCCTGCATGTATAATTAATGTAACGTGATTATTTCACACAATGTTTTTGTTAATTTTGTTAATCAATTTTTATTATTATAAGCAGATATGGACATGGAGTAGGATTAAATGTGTTAACCCCGACCGAGATGGGTTAACATTAGTTGTGCCTCCCATTGATCAAGATGCTATTTTCCAGTTTCTCCATATGGTGCACGGTAATATTTTAAAATTATTGTGGTAATATCAATTTTATCTCTTATAATTTTTTGGTATGTAATTGTTTTTGTTAAATTGTAGGTGGAAAATTGAATTTAGCTACACACATCCGCCAACACATGCTGTAAGAATTATAAGGGATTCTCTACATCGTATTAATCATAATGAGGTATTATATAATTATAATATTTAATAGTGATCAAATGAATATTTTTTTTGTTTTGATTAAATGATTTTGTAATTTGAAAATTTCTTTATTTTTACAGTTTAATTGGATCGTTTATCTGAAGAATGATATAGATGTGAAGACGATAATTGATTCGTACGACAACAAAATTTGGTGATCTATTTGTCCCCTTATTTGCTTTGACATCATGGAGATGCATCGTCCAAATCGGGTGATGCGACAATTCCGAAGACGACAATCAATTCCAGTGTCTGCTGTGGACAACGATGACATGCATAATATCACGAGAATATGTCATCGAAATACCAATTGGAGAGAATGTCATCAAAATTCAATTGAGTTGTGGAATAGTAGGTTCAGGTATGTTGCTAAAGGGGTACGTCACGGGCGATCGATGCAAACTGACGAAGACTACTTCCAATGATATAATCGAATAACTGTACGCATCATATCACCTACAGTTAATGTCGTTGGTTTTCAGCCATCTCCGTACATTACTTTTGGCGGACAATTTAATGTCCAACAAAATTTCAGTACGCCTTCTCATTTTTCGCATCAGTCATCATAGGTGTGGGGAAGTAATATGGTTACCAGCCAAGTGGATTTGCAGGAACCTCTAATACTATTCCGTCTACTCAGTTGAATATTGCAGGAACCTCTACTACTCGACCTGGTTTGTTCAGTGATTCAGGGATTGCTGGATATCGTTCATTTGGTCAGCATGATTTTCAAACTCCGCCTTGGCCGAACATACAAAATTTTACAAATTTGCTTAATGTTGGTCCTCAAAATCTTTTGCATGACACTCGACCACAGAGGGATGTTATTTCACCTATCACTTTTCCATGTTACTCGAACGAGAAAAATCCTGAAAATGTAGGATTGCGTAGAGGGACGAGAAGACGCAATCCACCTGATTGTGGAACAGGGAGTCATTTGTATCATTTTAATTACGACGATGATTCTTCTGTTTAATTGTAACCATATCATTTCTATTGTTTAACTGTATGCATTGTTGTATCGTTTGATTTTTATTGTTTAATTTGTATCAGTAGTTAATTATGACGATGTACAAAATCAGAAGTGCCGAAAAAAAAACAAAGATACACAATTAAAAAAATCTAAAATAAAAAATATAAACAAACACGACCAAAAAAAAGTTTTATCATTTACAAATCTCAACACAATAAAATACACAAGAGAAAGATAAGATGAAAAAAAATCTAAGTGACGTCCATGTCTTCCAATTTGTTGATATTCTTTGTTCCGTGCTCATCTGCAAAAAGTACATTAGAAAATAAAGAATCCCAAACTATAGTACATGCAATGTCTCAAACGTACAATAATTAACAAAGAAAAGCATGAGATCACATACCTCATTAAGTTATCATTATGAATCGTTGATCACGACTCATCCTCGTCATTTTCTAGTGGTGGCACTCCCGATTCATCCCTTTGCTGCTGATAGTCATACTGAAAATGGAACAGAAGAATGAACGGCGGAGGTGGAGGGATGTTCCATGAGTCAACGCCCCTGTGTATTAGCATTGTGTGCATCATGGACTCAACATAGGTGATATGTTCATTGTAGTTCAAGTGACTTGTTCCTAATGAGCCATGAAGGCAAGAGCCTCATCTAGTTTGTCGTTTTGGGACCGCCTGTGCAGTTGTGGGCGATGCGGGGCGGCGGTGCTCGATCCACCTGTATATCCCGCATGCGTCCTCAATTCTGCCTGTCGTTTAGTGTATTTACACTGGAAATTCTGTCCCCAAATGGGCTTCACTGGTTCCAGCCACTCCTCATCATCACGGAACACAACCCCTGCCATCGCACACAACTCTGATATGATAGTAGGAAAGAAAAGTCTGATGTGTCTATTATGAACGCTCATCGTTATTTGAGAATTGTAAGCTTTCCCACATTGATGTTGTAACACTGACATAATGCATATAGCACCACGGCCCGCTCCTTTTGTACTTCACTCTTGTGTGAGACCGGCATCAATCTCTTTGCCAAAAACAAATACCAAAGGACGTTAACGGCCGTCAGATACTTCTTGTCAAAACAACTCGGTGACCTCCCTACTGGTTTCCAGATAGCCCCTGGACGACACAGGGTGTCGATTAACACATCGTAATCAGGGTTAGCAACCAAAGCTTGGAAAGCGGAATCATCGACTTCGGGTGTTTTTAAAATGCATTGATTGTACCAGAATCAAACGACACAAGTTTACCCCGAATAAAGGCCTTGTCATCTGTCCTCTCACCCGCATTTGCATAAAATTATTGCACCACCGATACCACCGCCGCTCTAGGTTGAGCTCCAAATTTTTCCCATCCCCGCATCTCCAACCCTGCAAGAGGCCCTACGTATCGATCTTCAAATTGTCTACGAAATCCCCGCTCGATAATCGGGTTTCTATGAATCTTAGCATGTTCATACCGAGACCGAGCCGCCTCAATCACAGAACAAGTTCTATCGAAAGAAGAAGAGGAAGAGCTAGGATTACCTTTCACCTTCTTGGGAGCCATGTTTGTGAAGATGACATGAGTGTTGAAGTGTGTTTTGCAAGGGAGTGTTGAAGTGTGTTTTGCAAGTGTACTATAACAGATATAGGAAGTCTACGAGCACCCGTCAACATATTATTTAAACACTCCGACATATTGGTTGTCATCACCACACGAAGCCAACCACCGTCATGAGCCAAACTCCATTTTTCGTTCGAAATTAAAGCCAAATATCGGTGCGCCAAAATGTTTTTTTGTTTGATTGCCTCCATTATTGCTTCAAACTTACAAATTTTATTTTGTGTACCTGCAGCCCATCATAAATCTTTAAAATGCACGTCTTTGAATTTAGCGTTAAAGTTTGAACAAACATGTCTCAAACAATAACGATGCACACCGTAAGGAGGTTGAAAATATGGTAGATCTTCAGTTGTGCGCACGATGCCCTTATGCCTATCAGAAATAAGACACACACCATTTTTCACCACGAACAACATGTCTGCCTAGGTTCTCGAAGAATCATTTCCAAGAATCTGTTGTTTCTTCATCCACAATAGCAAATGCTAGCGGTAGAACCTGATTGTTCCCATCCAGAGTTACACCGATTGTGAGACCCCGAAACTAAAATAGCTTTGATGGCATTTTGGTAAATAAGTTGAAAAATATTCAATTTATTTTGATGGCATTTTCGTAAATAAGTTGAAAAATAATGAATTAATTTTAAGGATAAAATGGTAAATAGTGACGTATCTTTCTCAGATGAAGTCCAAATGATTTGACACTTGGATATGACATATAAAACTCAAAGATATAGAAGTTTCATGTTTTGAGTTTTGGAGAATTTGATCGTTTGACTGGTCCAAAAAGATGTACTGATATTAAAATATTAAATAACATATATTTTATTATATTATTTTATTAATATAATATAATATAATATTTTAAAAAAAAAAAAAAAAAAATTGAGGCATTGAGGCGGTGGATTCTTTTCCTCAAATAAAATGAAAATCATTTGTCCAGTTACAGAATCGAGAGAGAAGGGAGAGGAGAGAATAAGGTTCTCGAATTTTTTTTCGATCGTGCGACTTATCGGTTTATCCAATCGACGAACCGATTTCAGTTCTGGGATCGTTGACACGATGTCTTCGATTTGAGATATAAATTTTATAGTTTTGGTGATGTTTGAAATTCGTCGATTTTTGGATTAAATCCGATAAATTATTAAATCATACATAAATTGAAGATTGTTGAATAATGTTTGATTTTAACGAAGAAAAGATGATTATATTGATGTTATTTTGAATTATTCCCAATTAATTATAATAAGAAAATTTTAATCGTTGGATTGAGATTGAAGATCAGTTATTATTAATTCTGATAAATATATGTGGTAGAATAACCGACATGAAACTAAGTTTTGAAGTCGAAATTGAATTATGTTATGATTTAAATTTGATATGAATTTTCAAAGTTTCAAAATATATTTGAAACTTATATTATTGAATTTGAATATATTATTGAATGAAATCAATATGTTATTGATGTAGATATATTATTATACTGATATCTTCAAGCTACATCGACTGGAACGAAAATTTGAGGTATGTTGCGACCGGGTAACATACGACAGGTATCTGTATTATATGATATATGTCGGCTTGATTGGATTGATTGGAATGAGATTATGTGACTATATGCCTTATTTGTTGATTGATGTGACATACAAGACATTGAGATTGAGATATCGATGTATAAAATAAATGTTTTGTTAACACACATCATTTGATGCATACATCGATACATGACATGCACGTTGAGCTATGATCCTTGGATACCCAGATATGATTTGATTGGATTCTGGGGTTTGTGAACACAATTGCTATGCTGGTATTATATGACCCCTAAAGCATAGACATTTGTGGCCCCGATGATTGGATATGAGATTTGGGATTTGATGGCGCTTTGTCGACGCTATCGTAGGAGTATCCCTTATTGAGGCCGGTGTGCCAGCTCTAGCATTGATTTGATAGCGATTCGTTTGATTCTGACATGTGCTCAGTGGATGGGCATTTGACCTGATACCTCCACGACATACATGCATTGCATACCATATATCATTGTTTAGATATCTGTGGTATATATGATTGGTTATTCCATACGGAGCTTTGCTCACCACCAAGGGGGGCTGTTGTTGTCTTTGTGTGTGGACAATGGCAGGTACTCCAGGATATCAGGAGGCCGGAGAGGGTACTTCTGGAGGGAGCCACAGCTTGGGCTGAGGTTTTATGTTTATGTCTTGTTCCCAGTATATATGTATATGTATCTATATACCGGGGCATGTCCCGAGGATATGAGATGTTTGTATGTGATTGGTTTTGATTACATGTGGGCATGATTATGACGTGAGATGAGATACTATTTTTAGTATTCAAATAAAATGATTTGGGCTCATTGTAAAGAAATTTTAAACTCGTTTTTCCGTTGTGAGTAATTAACCCTAATCAGATTGTGTTGTAATAGCGATTAGGAGCTAAAGGCCCCACACCGATCAACATTTTGTGCTTGTATTTGGTATACATGTATGTTCCATCGACACAAATTATTTTCCGGCAATGTCGAAACCCATCAACACACGGCTTGAATGCCCAAAAAACATAGTTCAGTGTATTACTCATTTCAGTGTTGGCTCTGAGATGCTTCCACTCCACAATTGTGCCCGGATTATATTTGGACAAAGCACACATATATTTTGGAAGTAATTGAATGGAGCTCTCCCATGTACCATAAGCAATTTCCATAGCACGTTTCAAACTTCGCCATGCCTTCGTGTACGAGATTTGATATCCATATTTATCTTTCACATTTTCGATGATATACTTACTCTCGTACGAAGGATCACATCGAACAACTCCCAATAACGTATGTGCTACCATATCACTGTTCAAGTTCTTATGGTCTAAAACAACAGAGGTAGATATACATGTGTGAGGCCCGCCATATTTTTTTATTTTCCAATAACCAATCTTGGCCTTCAATGAAGCGCGAAGTCCCCATCGACAAACGACTTTAGCGGAATTATTTTTGGACCATAAATTCCACAAAATCCGTGTGCTATCCACGACACGTTACTCACGTCTGACCACTATGACCGAAAAATCCTTCACAGATTCAATAAGATCATTCTTATCTTTAAATAACATATTAACGCATAATTCACCTTTATCCGGATTTGTAATAGCTTGTTTGCACTCCAGAAGGTACATCGACAGAATCAGGAATCTCTTCTCAAAAAAATTTATTGAAAAATAATGGCATTTTAGAAGTGATTGAAAGAAATGGTATTGTCTGCCTCTGTAATGTGGCACGAGATTGTTGTTGAGATGATGTTCCCTAATCGGGATTTGTAAAAGTATTCACTTCATCATCATCATCATCATTCACTTTTTCTTCTTCTGCTTCTTAATCGCTATATGACATATCGGGTTCAAAATCAGTGCTCCAAACATCATCATTAGTGGCCAGTTCCGAAAAACGAGCATTGATATCTAATGTTGGATTCGGCCAATATGGAGCATGATTTGTTCCGACGAGACATTGATATGTTGATCTCAAGACCCACTTATATCATCGAAATTTATATTATCGAGTCCTTCAGTAACCTGTGGAACATAAGATTCTTGATCCTAGAAACCACCTTATGTAGAGGTACCGTGTTGGTTATTGAAACCTGAATTAGATGCATGTGGAACGTAGGATTCATGATCATCAAATCCAACATGATGCTCAATTGAATTTGCTTCCAATTATAAATGCAACACATGCATATTTTCACATTGCATTATAAATTGTAAAGCATCATCATCAACGAGATTGAATTGAATTTCATGCCAAGCTGATCTCTTCATGAATGCATATTTTGTTGACAACTTCATAGAAAAGTTGGTTGGATCGATTCCTAACATTTTATGCACAACTTCAACCAACTCCAACAAATTAATAAATCTTAATACTCGTATCGGTCTAACAAATGGAATGCTAACCGATCCATTATCGATAACTACATGACCACAAAAATACAAGAGTACATCGATGTTAGACATTTTGCAAATGAAATTTGAGAGGAAAAATAAGATGAAATTGATATCTCATTCTTCGAATTTATCATCAATTATATATACATGTTGAAGACTGTTTAAATTTGAATTATTTAATCAATCACGTGAAAATTCAGAACTACAGCGTTCACGTGAAATTTTCAGAACTGAAAAATCACGTGAAAGTTGATGAAATAGACGGAGAATAATAATCGAAAAATGAGAAAGAAAAAAAATAAAATATACAATGTCTGTGCTTACGAAGCACAGACACTGGCTCCACGTTGGAGCGTCTGCGCTTCGTAAGAGCGGACGCTTCACGTGGAGATACCGTCCGTGCTTACGAAGCACGCATCTCCACGTAGGTCATGGTCCGTGCTTCGTAAGCACGGATTGAAGTATTTCTGCAAAAATAAAAATTAAAATTAGTTTTGAAATAGTTTTAATAAATTAAATTATTTATAAAAAAACCCACATCACATGACAATTTTTCATTCTAGGGTAGGGTTTGTGCTAGAAAAAATAAAATTAATCCATTTTAAAAATAATTTTGAGATAATGCATTTGTATATAATTTTGGCATTAAGGTTTATCTTGTAGATAATTTTTTTGTATAGAATGGTTTCATCTAATTTTTGGGGTTAATTAGCGTGATTAATTTATAAAATAAACAATTTTATTCTTTGAAGATGATAATATCAATCTATTTTTTTTTTTGCGTGCAAAATGTGGAATTCTTGTACTACGTTGAATAATCCTTGTTTTTGATAACTGTATAAATGTGTATTGTATAGGTATGAATATTTGTTTGTAATTAATTGCATAATTGTTTAGTGTTGGAACTTTTCAAGTTCTCAATCTTGGTTTTGATGTTAACAAAATTTGTTATTGTGTTTCTAACATATTACTCAAGTGTGAAGTTGTTAACACAAGAAGCAAACTGAAACCGAATTCTGCACAAATTGAATTTCTGGCGAGCTTTGGTGTTTTGATGATATCTCCCAGCTGGATGATTTAAATGACAATCCACCAATTGGACTGATCAGAAAACTCAATTTGAAACAAGTCGTATTTCACATCAGTTGGGAAAAATCGGATGTTATCATGGTCTAACGGATCGCTCAAGTACCGAACTGATCACATAAAAACAACAATAAGTTGGGTTTGAGCAGCTGCGGTATTTTGGTCATATCTCTCAGCTCGGTTATAGAAATGAAGCGATTAAGTATGTGTTGGAAAGATAAGACAAAGATATACAAATCATCTTCAGAAGTCAAAGTCTGAATCGAAGCATACGATCCTGATAAATGACGATGAAGCTACTGGTTCTGCACAAACTGAAATCAGCTAGGCTGATTTCAGCACACCAGCTGAAACTGAACCAGCTGCTGACCAACTGACCAACCAACTGAACTGAACCAGCTGCTGACCACTACTGAACTGACTACCAGCTGCTGACCAGATAAACTGAACTAGATATTGACCAGCTGAACTGAACTGAACCAGCAGTTGACCAACTGAACCGAACTGAACCAGCTGTTGACCAGCTGAACTGAAAGACCAGTTGAGTTGACCAGTCGGGAAAATGACCAGCAAGCTGAATTTGACCGTTGCAATTTCAGAAACAGTATAGAAACTTTCCAAACGGTCATATTCTTGTGTCTAACGTATATATCATTGTTGGGGCTTATAAATACAACATATTGAAGATCAAACAAGAGCTTTTGAAGTGGATTCAAAGCATGGGCAGTTAGCATGTATATATTAGCTAATTGAGAGCACAAGCCCTTGTGTGAGGATACATTTGAGATGTATACTATAAAGGATAAATTCCTCACACACACAATCACTCACACTTATACAAGAGAGTACTTGAACTTCAAATATTAGTTGAGTGAGTTTTGTAT